>NC_134469.1:6815775-6830775 GCF_964194025.1 Convolutriloba macropyga
CTGTAAAACAAGTTGCTGTGTAAAAGTTATAAATGGCACGAAGCCAGAATGTAATACGCGTGTGGAAAAGCTGGGGGCTCCGAAACAGAAAAGTAAACAGGGGGTCCGATTCCAATAATTTGTTCAAACATGCGCGCACATCAAAGCACATTAGTTGTTTTTGGAGTAAGGAAACAGTTCGAGTTTTCCAAAGTTTCACGGAGTTTCAGTAACTTTGCGCATGTTGAAATATGGCGTATAGAACTCATGAGCATAAATGGTCCCATCTACAAATCTTACTTTCAGAAAACCACCCCTGAGAGCTGGACTTGGAGTACCTTTGCCTCTAGGTCTTTCAATCACAGACTGAACAAAGCCTGTTAATACTCCTTCACTGTTTATTGTAAGCTTTTCTGGCCATTTATTTGGCGGGGATTCCAAGAAGAGGATGTTAGGGCTTACAAGTTGAAATTTGATGTTTCCTCCTCGGATAAATGGAAAATAGTAGTAATCCAGGGAGAGAGTTCGATCGGAAACAAAGGGGTCATCCACAGCTTTCATCTCATAAGCGTACATTAGCAGATTTGAAAACATTGTTCCTACAGTCAGCCTGTTCAAACACACAAAACAACGTTAAAACACACAAAATATTGCTGAAAATTGTTTAACATTGATAGAAAAAAGATTGTTCAAACTTAAAAAAACTGCACATACTTTGCTTAAACACACATAATTTTTTGAAAAACATAAAAGTTGTTCAACACACAAAGCACCGATCAACCACGGAAAACATTTTATCAGAAGCAAAAAAAAACATAGCAAAACAAGTCCTGACCTAGGATTCAAAATTTTTCATTCACTAAACATAACGCTAGACCTAGAATGGACTACGACATGATTGGGCAAACCATTTAGAAAAAAAATAACCCAACCGAAAAATCAGTAAAAATTCACTGCGAAAATGCGGCAAGTGAATTAGCGAGAAAGCAAAATTTTGTTCATAGACCGTTTTCTCACTCTACTTAGAATTAGAATGAAAAACTTCTCACAGCAAAAACACTCAATTTTTCACTCCACTTCCTGTTTCGGCGTGACCAAAATCATCGCTTTAATTTGACTTCAAAAATCATGAAAATGTGTGAACAGATCTTAAAAGAACATAGTCAGAAGAGTTCCGGAAACGACTCAAAGGAGAAGACTGAGCAAACTAATTGACATATACATTTTCCTACTTAATCACACTAACCAATGTGAAACAATAATATGAAAAATGAACTATGAAAAAGTATTTGACCAGAAAAGATGATAAAGCATCTGCTAAAAAAATTTTTATACGTTGCATCTCCAACACAACTATTGGCATAAGACTATGGGACTCCTTTAGTTTTCATTCATTCAATGACTACAAATTGAGAGGAAAACCCAACAACGAATGCAATTAGAGAAAACGGAGGTAAGGGAACGAAAATTCTGGACGAACAAAATTTCGCTACAAATTATGGAAAAATTGACATAATGTTTCTTCCTAACCAATATTTAAAAAAAATTTTTACCAATTCTGGTCAAGCATGAACCAGTTCAACAGCTTGCTGATTTCTTTATTTTAAAAAAACGAAGAACAAAGAAAAACAGGAAAAAAATAGAAATTTGTATTATTTTTTATTGAGAACTGCCCTGTCTACCTTTCAGTGACTTCCAGCAAAACCGTTAGAAAATCTCTGAATGAAAGATTGAGCAGTATAAAGTAGCGAAAAGCACAAAACCAAATAAAACTTGCAAAAAATACGCAAAAAGGAAGACGAACATTTGCCAAAATCTGTATATAAATTATTCAATTGTCTTTACCAAAACAACCCAAAGATAAAATCAGAACCATGACCAAAATCATTGAATTAATTTGACTTAAAAAATCATAAAAATGTATAAAGAGATCAAAAAACGCAGCAGGAGGCAATTTGTGTCACGAAATTTATCAATTGAATAAAATGAAAACTACTAAGACGACTATTAAAACTTCTAAAAAGTCACAAATCGAAAAATGTCCCATCAAACCAACTCAATTTAAAAAACTCTTAGAGAGTCAATGAATTCTTCATAAATTAAAGTACACTTAAGAACAAAAAATATGTAAATGGAAACTTCAAACTGCTTGCAAAGCAAATGACCACACATTTTAAGCCCTCAGAATCTTCGAAATTAAAATATGTGAAGGAAAATTAAAAAACAGCAAAAAACTGTTTTAAAATTTTTTCATCAGTGTACATCATTTTTCTTTAATTTTGTCTCATTAAATCAACACACTATTTCATGCAAACAGTAATCAACTTCGATCAGAGTTCGATCAGAAACAAAGGGGTCATCCACAGCTTTCATCTCATAAGCGTACATTAGCAGATTTGAAAACATTGTTCCTACAGTCAGCCTGTTCAAACACACAAAACATTGTGAAAACACACAAAATATTGCTGAAAATTGTTTAACATTGATAGAAAAAAGATTGTTCAAACTTAAAAAAACTGCACATATTTTGCTTAAACACACATAATTTTTTGAAAAACATAAAAGTTGTTCAACACACAAAGCACCGATCAACCACGGAAAACATTTTATCAGAAGCAAAAAAAAACATAGCAAAACAATTCCTGACCTAGGATTCAAAATTTTTCATTCACTAAACATAACGCTAGACCTAGAATGGACTACGACATGATTGGGCAAACCATTTAGAAAAAAAATAACCCAACCGAAAAATCAGTAAAAAATCACTGCGAAAATGCGGCAAGTGAATTAGCGAGAAAGCAAAATTTTGTTCATAGACCGTTTTCTCACTCTACTTAGAATTAGAATGAAAAACTTCTCACAGCAAAAACACTCAATTTTTCACTCCACTTCCTGTTTCGGCGTGACCAAAATCATCGCTTTAATTTGACTTCAAAAATCATGAAAATGTGTGAACAGATCTTAAAAGAACATAGTCAGAAGAGTTCCGGAAACGACTCAAAGGAGAAGACTGAGCAACCTAATTGACATATACATTTTCCTACTTAATCACACTAACCAATGTGAAACAATAATATGAAAAATGAACTATGAAAAAGTATTTGACCAGAAAAGATGATAAAGCATCTGCTAAAAAAATTTTTATACGTTGCATCTCCAACACAACTATTGGCATAAGACTATGGGACTCCTTTAGTTTTCATTCATTCAATGACTACAAATTGAGAGGAAAACCCAACAACGAATGCAATTAGAGAAAACGGAGGTAAGGGAACGAAAATTCTGGACGAACAAAATTTAGCTACAAATTATGGAAAAATTGCCATAATGTTTCTTCCTAACCAATATTTTAAAATAATTTTTACCAATTTTGGTCAAGCATGAACCAGTTCAACAGCTTGCTGATTTCTTTATTTTAAAAAAACGAAGAACAAAGAAAAACAGGAAAAAAATAGAAATTTGTATTATTTTTTATTGAGAACTGCCCTGTCTACCTTTCAGTGACTTCCAGCAAAACCGTTAGAAAATCTCTGAATGAAAGATTGAACAGTAAAAAGTAGCGAAAAGCACAAAACCAAATGAAATTAGCAAAAAATAAGCAAAAACGAAGACGAATATTTGCCAAAATCTGTATATAAATTATTCAATTGTCTTTACCAAAACAACCCAAAGATAAAATCAGAACCATGACCAAAATCATTGAATTAATTTGACTTAAAAAATCATGAAAATGTATAAAGAGATCAAAAAACGCAGCAGGAGGCAATTTGTGTCACGAAATTTATCAATTGAATAAAATGAAAACTACTAAGACGACTATTAAAACTTCTAAAAAGTCACAAATCGAAAAATGTCCCGTCAAACCAACTCAATTTAAAAAACACTTAGAGAGTCAATGAATTCTTCATAAATTAAAGTACACTTAAGAACAAAAAATATGTAAATGGAAACTTCAAACTGCTTGCAAAGCCAATGAGCACACATTTTAAGCCCTCAGAATCTTAATCTTCGAAAGTAAAATATGTGAAGGAAAATTAAAAAACAGCAAAAAACTGTTTTAAAATTTTTTCATCAGTGTACATCATTTTTCTTTAATTTTTCTCATTAAATCAACACACTATATCATGCAAACAGTAATCAACTTGCAACAAAGACTTCTTTGAGCATTAGCCGTCGTTGTATTGATCAATGAACGCGATAAAACAAAACGGTCCAAAATTTAATCATTTTGATAATAATCAAGAAAAAGAACAAAATTCGCAGCCAAAAATCGTTTACTACTGCGTAATCCAGCCCCATGAATATTTGATTAAGAAAAGTGTCAATGAAACTTTTTAAAAGTGAATTTTCTCAATTCCGCATTACATTAAAGGAACTTGAAAAGCTCAATTATGTTTTTAATAGCGAACTTAATTTTGTTAAGGGAAAAAGGCAACTTCTATTTTTTTCGATGGAAAGGGCGCAAAAGAAATTGAAATCAATGCTTTTAAGCAATGAAGTATTCTGACAAGCAGTGATTTAGTGATAGCCTTGATATTATGTTTTCAAACTGATATTAAATACATCAGAAATCCTTTGAAAAAATTTTCTCCTGGTCGTTGAAATTGTTCTCCCGAGCGTTTATTTTTAGTAATCTCTGGTTGATGCTTTGTTCATCTCCGTTTTGAATTTTTGTTCAACAAATTTGTTCAAAAAGTTAATCCTTAGCTGGACAATGTTTCAAAAGTTTTCCGTTAAGTGTGTTTATCTTCAAATCAAATATTCTCATTACTATTAGTTTACTCCAACAAATAGAATTTCAAATTGAATTCCCATTTAGAAAATAGTCTGTCGACCGTTGAGTTTATACATCTGTATAAAACAGACTTTGGAACAATTTTTTCAAGAAAATTGGAAAAAGTTGGCGGATCGTTATTTTTGTCTAATCCTCTACCAAATGTCAAGACCTCACATATTTGTATCCAGAGAATCAAACGAAACAAACTGGAGAAAATAGAGGTAGAAATCTTTCCTTTTGATGCTATAGAGAAAAAACTCTTTGAAAATTTCGAAATCATTTTTTTTAATAAAAAATTTTCAAAAAGATGCAGTTACCATGTGTTTACGATGAATCAACATTTTATGTATAAATAATAGAAGACTTACTTGGCATTAGCAATGGCCCGAACATCAGTTAAAAACTGCAGGAGAGAAGGGGGGCTGAACCGCTCTGCTTGTTCACTCACGTTCAGACCAAATGTTTTGAACTCTTTCATGGACGTGTCGTCGTTTTTTATCTGAGCGTCAAAATCAAACCAGTTTTTGTTATCGTCTGTAGCTACCCATGTAACTTTGCTTCTACATAAGTGCTTTCGGACCAGACACAAGTATTTGAGGGCCATGAAATACTATGAAGGCAGCTGTTTTTTTCCGCGCTGTGTTATTTTTTACCTAACTGTTAAAAAACCTACATAAAGCTAATATCTTTTTAAGTATGATAAGTTTTTATTATTGTTTTAGTCGTTTATTGTTGTCGAATATAACCTAGCAGGTCAGTGGCAAGAGCAGGCTGATCTTCTGAAAAAGAAAAAATAGAACCAGTAAAACTATTGTGACAAATGTTCAACTTTCTAGTTAAATACAGCTCAGTTAATCGGCCAAATATTTTATGGACAATCATGAGTTTATTTCCTTGTGAGCTCAGCCCATTTGTGTTTGATTAAGTTCGACATGGAATAAGAGTGACAATGTCTTTATCTTCAAGCATGGTCGTTTAAAATAGTGTAAACTCGAGTAACTGAATTCGAAAAATCTGAAAATTTCCAATGTATCTGAAATATTAAGTTGAATAATTTTGAATAATGCGGTGATGCATGGAACAGTCCTCGTATGAAAAAAAAACAATAATCAATTTCTATTTAATTTTCTTCATTGTCCTTAGTCTCATCTTCTCCGTCAAATTAAATAAAGAGCAATTATATTATTCTTAACGCTTATCTTCTTTTTAAAAAAGTTATAGGCAAAGATTTTGCCTCATGTATATTAATTGTCTTAATATTGCTGCATATTGTGATGTCTTCAACTGTGGCATTCGATACGATAGCAACAATTTGGTGGCATTTATGATCATCTCAATCATTTCCCAAATTCTTTCAAGTTGTTTCCGTACTTTAAATAATATTAATGGATGCTTGGATGGTTTGTAGTTAATTTTTTTTTCGTTTCAATTATCCTTATCTTTCGTGTACACTCTAATTCACTTGCATTGAAAAAAGCATAGTATAAACAAAAACAAACCAGAACATCAAGCTCTCTGGTCAAGTTGAATATTTTGAAATCAATTACCAATATTTTATCAAACTTTTGTTCGGATGCTTTTCAGAACATTTTCGGTACCCATTCATCAGCAATTTGTGGGTCTAATTTACTGATGTCAGATTTTGTTCTATTCCATTCAATTTTTTTGCTATTTTTCATTTTACGTTTTGATTAGTCGTTTGTGATTTTAAAAGCTTTAACACCCAAAAACAGCGTACTAGATAACAACATTTTTTTAATCATTTCTACTTCTGATTTGATTGTTTTAATTCATTCGATGTTGTATTTAGGTTAATTGTAATTAATTCACGATTTTGAACGCATTCATGTTTTAAATGAGTTTCTCAATTTTGATATTCCTTTTGATTCTTGTGGCTGATTAATTCCTCTTTCCTGTTTGCAACTCTTAATTTTTAAACTTTTAAAACCATTGGTTGTCTGATTTTTCGGATTAAATTTTGTCACATTTATTTTTTCGTTCTTATATGATTTGTTTCTGTTAGCTTTCAAGGTTTCTGTTAACAGTTTTTTAGTTCGTAGTTGTTAATTTTAGAAAAATTAGCAAATAAACTGTTTCTGGGATTTCAGTACTCAATTTCGCTACGTTTTCCAATTCTTTGTCATTTGTTTGTGTGAAATGTTAATTTTTTGGGATCAAGTAGTTTTCTGTTAATTTCGTAACTGTTTGTTGGGTAGGTTTTGGTTTTTAGTTACTGATTGAAACAATAACTTCAATAGACCACACCTACGGCTCAGTTACACTCAGCACTGATTCAGAACAATTTCAGAGACTTTACAAGTTTTAGAACTGATTCAGAAGGATTTCAGAAGCAACTGTGAAGTGATATCTGAATTTCTCTGAATCGGAACAATGTTCAGAAAAAAATATTCAACATGACTCTGAATCAGACAAACTCAGTTCAAAATGGGACCTGAATTAGACTCTGACTCAGTACTGAATTTGCCTTATAGTTAGATACGGGATTATTCGGCGAGGAAATAAAGAGTTGCCTGGCGTGCTGGTAGAACATTTTCAAGGCTTCTTTTTTCAGTGGTTCGAATGTGGACGGAAGTGATCTGAGGTATTTCAACGTCCAAATCCATTAAGCGACTGTCTCGCAAGAGTTTCGCAATTTGGTGCTCCGAATGATAACTTAAATGTAACATGTGTTTCAAAATGACGCCTCTGTACCAGCCAGCTGTATCTTCGTGGCAAAATTCCAGTGACTTTTTAACCTCTGCTGGGACGTTTAAGATGTATCTAAGGTATTTTGGTGATTGTAGTGACAGAAACCGTTCCTGTTTTTTTCGTTGCTCACCTGATGAACAAATTTTTAAATCTTCGTAATATTTGCCCAAATTTCCACGATCGTATGGAAAATGGGAGTCATCTATAAGGCAAGAGGAACCGGTTTCCAGAGCCACTGCTAGACAGGTTTCGATACGGTGCAAAATTGTTCCCATTCCCAGTACCTTAGCCATGTTGGTATCACCATGTTTGCCAACATCACTGCAAGAAAACAAGCCAAAAATGTTCTGGTTCACTTTGATTATTATGTAAAAAAACATAAATTACTCAAGATTAGCTGATCAAAATATTATGGTAGCTCGTCTTCCTAATATTTCGTTTTCGAAAAAATTTTGGTGTTTGTTTTAAAAGGAGAAGCTGTTCTCAGCTCCAGCAGATTTCCGTTTGCATTGAAAAAAATTGGTCACAACCAACATATACGTCAGACTTACGGGATAATCAATTTCCTTAGTTTTTTTTGTATGCATTTCAATGAAATTTAGATTTTAAAAGCGAATTTATAAACAAACTATAGCGACAAAAAATGTTTTTCGTAAATAAGGGCTACCGTGGTGCCGCAATTGCAGAATGCTCATGGTTTTCCACGTTGCTTTAGCAAGTATCCTCGAAATCCTAAGGACATTTGAATAGGAAATTTATTTAATTTATATATATTTACTTTTTGTGCACAAACGAATCTTTGAACTCATTTCTGTTCAAATTTCGATTGTCCAAAAGAACTTGTATTCCAGTCAAGATCAATTTTTTACAAGATGCCATTTTTCTTAAAATCTTCTACTAAAAAATTAGAATTAAAACCTAACATGGGACTTACACGTCCTACAAAAATTTTTTGCCAGGTAGAAAAACGTGGCTTAAAATTAGGACTGCCGTTTACTGGAAACTTTAGATTTTTCCAATGGTTTTCATAGAGTAATTCCTATGTTTTTCTCTCATATATGATGTAATTGAGTCATATATGTGAGATCGAACAGCATAAACAGTAGCAATAACTTTTTTGAAATTGAACCAACGAAAGAGTGTTTTTTCTGCTAATACTTTGAAAAAATGCTCAATTCTTCTCAACAATGTCGCTTTTTTAAGGCTTCAAAAGTTTGTTAATCAATTTTTTAATCACTTTTCTTCTATTGTATAAAGTGTCGAAAACATTTTGAGGGAAACAAAAGTTGTTTAACCAAACATTTGAACTTTACTCCTCATCATAATGTTGAGACAACATACGCTTTTAACACATTTATATCTATACAACTTTAACTGATTATTTGAAATGCTTATTTAACATTATCTTTGTTTATAGTTCACAGGTAGTTATAAATTAGAAGCGTTATTAGTAGAGTTTCTTATTTATTAAGAATTTTTTAAAGTTTTGCTGACGTTTGGAAATCTGTTCACACTAAAATTCTTCCAAGAGGTTGAAACGTAATTTTTATGGTTTTTTTAAACAAATTTTTTTACAGGCATCAAAATTTAGACAAATTGAAACAAATTTTTAGAAAAAAGAACTCAAATTATTTTCACGAGTATTTGAGTCTCTAGTTAAACAACCAAAGAAAGTAGTTTTTATCGAAATAAGACAGACTTTTCTACTTTGTTTAAGAAAGTATGTCGGGAAGAGTGAAAGTATCCAGAATACGATACTCTAGAAATGAATTTTGAAGTTAAAAATAATTATTTTTTGTACAAAGGTGCAACGCTAAGTTTTTTTTATATCAAGAATTCCAATGTCTTTATGTCCTTAGAGCATTTGTCTTAAATCAACTTTAAATTTACTACAAAATAAACTTTTTTCTTAAAAATTTTAATCAAAAACTAAAAATAAAAGTATATATGAGATATACACTTCATAAAAGCATATTTTTGATGTAGACATAAAGTTAATGTTGCTCTCTTATGTTCAATTTTAATTTTCTAAATTAGTTTTCAGAGGGTAATTTTTGATTTTCTTCTAAAAATATCTTTTATAATTGAAATGGGCAAGCATAGTCAAAGACAATAATTTTCTAATTTGTACTAAGAATAGTGTGTTTTATGTTGTTAGCACTTCAAAGACGCACTCACTTGATCTGAACGAAGTCGTGCTTTTAATGCTTCGAAAATTTTAGTCCTAAAATTTTCAATCACTTTTCTTATATTGCATAAAGCCACGCCAAAAATACTGAGTGAATCAAATGTTGTTTAACAAATTATTTCAAAGTTTATTTCTTTTCAAAATGATAAAGACAGTATACCCTTGCATCAAATTTTGGTCTAAACAGCTTTAGATCATTACATGATGAGCCATTTTGAGCTCAGCGTTAAATATCATTTCGAATCTGCTATTTTGACTAGGTGTGGTTTATATTTAGCTGAGTATAGTGTATGTATAGTTGAGTTATAGAGTTATGGGGCACTTTTTGTTTTTTTCCGTGTAAGTTAAAATCTTTATGCTTTCGGACACTCGTTATTAAATTTTTTTACTTGACTTTCATCACAGTTTCAATCCGCTGACCAATATTTCATAAAGCAAGAGTCTAATGCGCACTCTGTTTAAACCAAAAAACTTGTTCAAGTTAATTATTTTGATCCTCAGGAAAAATACTAGTGCTTGTTTCCCTGAACAGAAGGACTTTGGTGTTCTTTTCACACAATTCGCCATGCTGTATCTCATAGATTTGACGTGAAATCTTCTCCTCAAGTCTTGTCATTTCGGATGAACACTCTCTAATATTCTTGCTCATAATTTGCTCATACTTATCCGTAGTTCCGTCAAGCCAATTTCCAACTTCTGCAAAAAAGTCTGGCAAGTTGGACTCAAATGCTTCGTTACTGCTCTTATCCCGATTCTTCTTCAGAGCATCAAAACTTCTTTCGACATGTGAAAATCTCTGTACCTGTAGCCTGAATTGTTCACTCGTTTGCTGTAAATGTAGCAGTCGCTCCCGAACAAAGGTCAAACTCATGTCCACAAAGTTAACTTTTCTATCCACACTGTTTGTACTAACACACATTGTTATAATTTCGGAAAAAGTTCGTCTAACGGCTCCAAAGTTGGTAAAAATGATGTTTTCTGCTGTTGAATTCGGTTTCGAGCTATAATTAATGACAGATTGAACAACTTTCTCAGCTAATTTTGGCATAAACTTGTTTAATGAAGGCTTGGTTGATGTTGGAAACAGGGTAAAGAATGTAACTATAATAATGGATGAAAGAACAAGGACCCAGCCGACAGAAATAGGGCGGAATTTTGGAGAATAAAACGACGGCATAACCTAAATCAATTTAGGAAAATCAATAATAAGCAGCAATACAAATTGACAACCAGTTAAAAATATACACTTTTAGCAAAAATCTGTCTACAATGAGTATTGAATGGTAACAAAATTTTTGTTAGATCTTAATTTCTAGTTGGTCGGGGGACTAGGATTTATGTTCTTATGATAACTGAACATCAAAAGTAAGTTAGCGCTCTAAAGTTTCATGGAGAGAAAATCATCGAATGTTGGAATTTTGCATGTATTCCAACTATGCAAAAATTTACTTCATCAATAGATTATATCATTACAGAAGATACATCAGAAAATAACGGAACAACAATTTTCAAAATTTATTTAACAACCGATCATCTTGCAACGATACTATTTTCCAATATTAGAATGAAACTCAAGAATTTGCCCACCACGAAGTTAATTTTTGATAAAAAACATTACTCTAAGGAAAATCTTTGTGCACATCTTTGAATGAGGTCCCTGAATTGGGCGTTTTTCTATTGCCTTGAAAAGGCTTATCATAAAATCGAGTACTTGAACAGCCTAATGACTCTTGTATTGAAAACAAATGCGCCAGAGAAACGCGTTTTCATTAAAAAAAAGATTAAAAAACTTAATGCTCCAAATCAACAGTTTGGTAAAAGAATTATACGAATTGTCCACTTCCTCAAAAGGAAAATGGAAAACTTTGAATTCTATGAGAAACTGAACAAAATTATCAACAGAATTTTTTCGCCTAAGAGATTCTTTTGTTAATAATGTGTCGGAAAATTTTAAATTTAATAAATTTAATTAAAAGGCAAATTTAATAAATTTTAAATTTTCCAGTTTAGCTGACTTCTATTGTAAAACAAACACGCTAGCAGCAGCAAATATAAAGGATTTTTTCAATAGCTTGCATCTAGTACGCTCACAAAATCATATTCCGTTCCGAATCATCACAGAATTCGAGCTAAAAAAAGAACTAATGTCTCGAAACAGTGAAAAACCAATAGGACTCTCAAGCGTACCTCCATAGGCCTTAAATGATGGTGGTGATGTACTTGTAAGACACTTGATGAACGTCATTAACAGTTTCAGTGACAAAAATTTTCCCAACAACCTTAGAACCCCCATATGTTACTCCATTGTTCAAAAAAGGTGAGACTGTAACCCTGAAACCCATAGGCCTTTCTCAGTGACATCTTCTCTATTTATTGTTTTTGAGAGACTGCAGCAAGAACAAATCGTTGAGTTTTTGCATAACGAATGCTGCTATTCAGAAACGCAATTCAGTTTTCAGAACAACTATTCCACAATTGATGCTCTTTCGTTTTGCAGCGAATTGCTTCGACTGGTTATTGATAATTACAAGTTAATCACAGCTGCTCGTCCTGATTTATCAAAAGCTTTTGATTCCATCAAGCAATACATTTCGAAAGAAAAGTTGATTTCCATGAGTTTTAGTTAAAATGCTGTTGAATAACCAAATGATTTCATAACAGATCATAGGCAACAAACCACTGTTACAAACGTCAAATCCAATTAGATAAAAATTATAAAGGTGTGCCTCAAGTTACAGTATAGTACCGACTTTTATTTAATCTTTACATAAATGACCTGTCAAAAAACATAACAAGTAAATGCAAAACTTTTCAGTGCGCAGATGACACCCTAGTTTTCACAGAACATAGGGATATAAAGAAATGCTTAAAAAATCTTGACGAATCTTGCAATTTAGCTAATCAACACTTCAATATACATTTACAAAAACTTAATGCTGAAAAATTGAATTAATTGTAATTACAAATAAAACAAAAATACCACCGGAGAGTCAATCAAAATTGGTGGTAAGATAATTGAATCCAAAAAATCAGTCAAATATGTAGGGATCGTGATTGATAAACATTTAAACTTCCAAGAAGAAGTTAAAACACAAGAATGGCATGTGGAATTAAAACCATTGTCGCACTTCAAAAAGCGTTTGATTTTCAGACTCGCCTACTTCTTCTACAGGTCTACATTACTTTTGAGTACTTATATCAAGAAAAATTCAAAACTGATACTTTCACTTGATAAAAATATTAATTGGGCTTTAAAGACCATCAATTATCGAAAAAAAATTGAATCATTGAGATATTTGAAATTAAAATTTAAAATATTGCCATCAACTCAATTTTTGAAATATAAAGGACATTCCATATATGGAAAATATTTAGCGGTCATCTACCAGCCATTCGGAAAATTAAGTACCCAACCTACGAAGTAACTCAAAACAAACGGACAAACAGTTACTTTTTCAAACCGATACCAAACACTAAATACATGCAGATCTGCCTTTTAATACAACTGTTCACTTATATAACTCAACGTTCAAAAGTTTTGGTGACGAAAAAATGTCCTGATTCTTTGCTACTGATTTAACTGATTAAATAATACTTTCTGATGTTGACCCGCCTGTATTTTTTATCTATAAAGTTATTGTTATTGTTTGATTACCCTACACAACCATTGATAAATTTACCTCTTGACATTGTTTTTTGGAGAAATAAAGTGTTATTTTTAATAGGACTAGTAGAGAACAAAATTTAAAAAACCAAATAACAAACACTAATTACAACCAAAACTCGATAAAAAAAGAGCAGAAAGGTGTGAAATCTAAAAATACGTTCTTCTTTTTGAAAAAATTTCATATCGAAAGTAATTAATATAATCAGTTGTTGACTGAATTCACTTAAGTGTTCGTTTATATCTCCATACGAAGCATTGGAGATCTTTCATTATCCAGAGTATGCCATACGTCTAAAAAAAGAAGGACAAATACCTACAAAACTAAAATTTGGGCAAAATGGCACTAAAGCCGTTAAAACCACAAACTTGTCAATAAGAGCATTAAAAATGTTCAATGGGACAAAATTTCAAAGCTTTTGGGAACTACCAATTTTATTGTGATTTTAAAAGGAAAACGAAAATCCTTTAAAATATAAAAATATATAAAAATCTCAAACATTTTATAAAATCTCGTAGTAGCAGTAGTAACAAAGAAGAGAAAAAAATGGTTAAAACTAAAGCCCTTATAAAGAAAAAATTATAGCTCACCATAACCTGTTTTTGCAGAGACTAAGCTACAAAATCGACAGAGACTAAGTTACAAATTATTTACAAAAACGGCGAAGCTAAAAAAAACAAAAAAATTTTCTTAGACAAACATTTTCAAAAGTCATAACAGACATAAGATTTCAACGAAAAAATTAATTCAATTGTATCACCACAGGAAGCCGATTGGACTTAATGTTAATCAGACAAATTGACATTACTACAAAATAACAATAAATACTTCCTAGAAATGACAAAAAAAAAGAAACACAAAAATTAAACAGTAACGGAATCTCGAAAAAATTTTTATGAAATTGAAAGCTCCAAACCATCAGACAAAACACATAACCGAGAAAAAAATTTTATCTCAAAAATAGCTTTTGAGGCCTCTATTTAGTGAGTTTGAGTTACATGCTGACCAAAATGGAATCAAAAAGGAGAATTTTTTTAAAGTTTTAATTGAAAATCGTTAAAACAAATAGCTATAAGTTGAAATCCTTAAATGGGATCTTATTGGTCCCGGGGAAACAATTGAGAACTGCCATTATTAGTTATATGCTTTACAAAAACAAAAAGAAGGACACAAAAATATTCTTTTAAAAAAATCCATTAAAACTTGCTAGAAGTAGAGCTGCTCAGCAAAACAATCAACAAATTCAGATAGGATTTTTTCGACGCTGTTTATTTTTCAATTATGTTTTCCATCAAATTTGGCAAGGGAACAAAATTAACTTATAAAATGTGTAATTATGCTAAAAATTTTTTTTAAAAAAACTGAAAAAATGTAGTATCAAATACAACAAACCACTAGTTAAATATCAAACAATACAGACATTCAATTATAGCTTCCAGAAAATGGGTTCTAGACTTTTTTTACTGAAACTATGCCAGAAGCTGAGAAAAAAGATGAACAAATGGCTATTTCCAAAAATTCACCTACTTTTTCGTAAAACAATTAAATTCAAGAACTGAGTTCTTCTCTAGGTTCACTTGGACCTTCTAAAGGGCCAATTGGATCTTTGATTAAGGCAACTTAGTCATTGTACTTTAAAAGTACAAAAAACAAAAGCAAAACATAAGAAGTCCAGAAAGTTT
>NC_134469.1:6835775-6856679 GCF_964194025.1 Convolutriloba macropyga
GAACTTATCCGGAAACGAGCTGATCTACAGTTGAAGAAACACAGCAGCGCGGTGGCGTTGTTAGAGTTCACAAACTGCTGTAAGGAAGTCAGAAAAGCTCTACGTGCAGACAAACGGGCATGGCTTGAACGCAAAGGCCAAGAAGTGCAGAGCTTTGCGGACAGAGGCAACTTGAAGGAGGTTTTTGGGACATCACAGCAGATTTGCCGCAACTGGAGTCCCAGTTGACCAAATTAGTTTCAAGCACTGGCGTCAACTTACGGACGAAAGAGGAACGACTTGAAAGCTGGACGGAACATTTTAGTCAACTCCTGAATCCCTCAACATCCAGTTGCAGTACGAGATTGGATCCCGAAGAAGCAGCTGAAAGCTTGTCGATTGACCTGAGCCCAATTCGATTTGAAGAAGTGCTTGAAGCTGTCCGCAGGTTGAAGAATGGCAAGGCAAGTGGACCCGATATCATTTCCTGTGAGATGTTGAAAGCACACAAGGGTATTGTCGAGTGGCTCTGGGACATCATGGATAAGTGTTGGTCGACGGAAGTTCTGCCCGATGACTGGAAGGTAGCAGAAATTGTCCCATTATACAAGAGTAAAGGAAAGAGGTCAGAGTGTTCGAACCACCGAGGGATCTCTCTATTGTCAGTACCAGGCAAAGTGTTCGCTTCCGTTATTCTCAATCGATGCAAAGATTCAGTGGATCGCGTCTTAAGGGAAGAGCAGTGCGGCTTCAGAAAAAGCAGAGGATGCGCCGATCAACTCTTTGCCCTGCGTCAAATAATAGAGAAATCAATGGCGTTTCAATTGGATATTAGTTTTTGTTTCATAGACTTTCGAGCGGCATTCGATTCTGTCGATCGTGAGCAGATGTACCAGATAATGAAACACTATGGTCTTCCGCAAAAAGTGATAAACATCATAAGAAACAGCTATGATGGATTCAAATGTCGAGTCAAAGCCGAAGGTGAGAAAGGACGCTTATTTGATGTCAGAACGGGCGTTAGGCAGGGTGATGTGTGGTCCCCAATCCTATTCGGCCTTGTCATCAACTACATTTTGGCTAACTCGGTGTATGGAGGATTAGACATTGGGAGATTGGTGGCTGACTTAGATTTTGCTGATGATGTTGCTCTCGTGGGGGTCTCAGACAGTGAGGTGCAAGAAAACCTACATCGAATCGAGGCCCTTGCGGAAGCCGCTGGTCTGAAGATTAATGTGGCCAAAACAAAGAATATGGGCGTAAAATGCGACAACCCAAATGTTGTTGCAGTGCCTAGTATCCAACAGAACGTGGAGATACTCACTGGAACACATAAAGGCAAACTAGGACTCCTGGCAGAGACATCTAGCCAGTCACGACTAACCATCAGCACGGAGGTGCTGCTGGGAACGAAAAAGAAAGCGGGCTGGTTCGAAACACAAGATGGCCGGAAGCTAAGATTGAAAAGCTTAGCGGTGGCTAAGCCAGCGTTGGTAGCTTCACAACAACAATCTGCGGTAGCAGATTCAGAGTCGTTAGAAAATGAGAGTCGGTCAGTGGTGGCTGACCAAGAGTCTTTAAGATGTCAGAATTGTCAGCGGCAATTCAGTACAGTTACCGGACGCAAAGTGCACCAAACAGGATTCTGCAAAGCCGGTTTGTCAAAGAATGTCGTCGACAAGTCAAAGTTCGAGCAACTAGAGGCGAGCCTTACCTGTGACAAGTGTGAAAGAAAGTTCAAAACAGTCAATGGCCGAAAAGTTCACCAATCGAGATACTGTGGCAAACCTAAAGCAGTTGCCACACGCGTGTTTTCCTGCAAAGTACAAGATGTTCTCGGAAACGAGTTTGAAAACATAGAAGCGTTCAAGTATCTCGGATCATATGTCAGCCTCAAGCATGGAGACCTGCAGGAAGTCAATTGCAAACTTGCAGAAGGTAGACAACGGTTTGCTAACTTCCAAAATCTCTGGAAGAGCAAGCAGCTCAGCGTGCACCTCAAGTGCAATTTGTACAAAGCACTCGTTTTATCAGCCGTGCTGTACAGCTCAGAGACTTGGACTCTTTCGAAATTAATGGAGAGAAAACTTGAGAGTTTCCACTGTGGTTGTCTTCGGAGAATTCTACGTGTGTCATATCTGGAGAAAGCAACGAACGAAGAAATTATGTCAAGATCACGAATGCCCCAACTATCCACGATGATCATGCTCAAACGGATAAAATGGTACGGACACATCCAGAGAATGGAACCAGGAAGATTAGCCCGCAGTGCCTTCGATTGGGACCCGCCCGATCAATACGTCCATGCTAGACGCGCTCCTGGGGGGCAACGGAAAACGTGGATGAGTCAAATCGAAGGAGACTGTGTACGAAACAAAGTATCGTTCACCAGATTGCAGGAGAAAGCAGCAACCGGGTCAAAGAATGCCTTCAACAATTTCGTCGTACAGCACTTCACAGAATAACCAAACAAATAACTCTTCTTGTTTTGTTTGTATTTGTTGCCAACCGTGCCTTTATTTCATATTTGGAATTAAAGTGTTGAAACAGTAGTAGTAGTAGTAGTAGTAGTAGTAGTAGTAGTAGTAGTAGTAGTAGTAGTAGTAGTAGTAGTAGTAGTAGTAGTAGTAGTAGTAGTAGTAGTAGTAGTAGTAGTAGTAGTAGTAGTAGTAGTAGTAGTAGTAGTAGTAGTAGTAGATTAGTAGTAGTAGTAGTAGTAGTAATAGTAGTAGTAGTAGTAGTAGTAGTAGTAGTAGTAGTAGTAGTAGTAGTAGTAGTAGTAGTAGTAGTAGTAGTAGTAGTAGTAGTAGTAGTAGTAGTAGTAGTAGTAGTAGTAGTAGTAGTAGTAGTAGTAGTAGTAGTAGTAGTAGTAGTAGTAGTAGTAGTAGTAGTAGTAGTAGTAGTAGTAGTAGTAGTAGTAGTAGTAGTAGTGGGGGACAAAATCCAACCTCACCTCCACGTGGTGTCCCCTGGGGGTAGGTCATGTGCTGCGGCTCTACGCTCACATGGTCGAGCTAACGAGGCACTGGTCTTCTAGTTTGTGGCGCAACTAGTCGTATCTCAGCCTTCAAACACCAAAGCAATGAGTACAATCAACCATGGCCCCGAGTCCCGGGTAAGGGGTGCTAAGAATCTCCCGAGGAACCAACTCAGAATTGCAACTTTAAGCGTCAGAACACTGACCCAAGCCGGATCTCTAGAGGCTTTGAAAATGGATCTGGCGCGATACAAGTTGGATATTCTGGGAGTGCAGGAGACGAGATTGCAGGAGCAAGAAATTGATCTCGGAGACCACAAGCTCTACCTGTCTGACTCGTGGTTGTCTGGTGTAAAGTCGAGACAAGGAGGAGTGGGCGTTGCTGTAAAGAAGTCATTGATAAACAGCATCGTAGAACAAGTGGCTCTAAGTGAACGTATTTGCTACGTCAAGTTCGCGGCTCAGAGGAGAGCCAATCTAGCTGTTGTTGTCTGCTACGCACCTACGAATGAAGCTAGTCTCCAAGAGAAGGATTTGTTTTGGAGTCAACTTTCAGACCTAGTTTCCAGTTTCAAACATAGGGAGCGTATTTGTGTCATCGGTGACCTCAATGCAAAGCCTGGACACCAGTTGAATGACACCATGAGCTGCAGAGGCCCGTTTGGAATGGGTGAAGAAAATGAAAACTCTGAAAAGTTGTTATCATTTTGCACTTCACACAAATTGCTCGTAGGTGGTACATGGTTCCAGCATCGACAAGTGCATCGGTACGCCTTCAACCCTCCCGATCCGGGTTGTCGAAAAAAGATGCTGGATCACATTCTGTTTGCAGAGAGATACAGAGGATGTCTGACGAATGTGAGGTCCAGAAGAGGGAAAACCACAATTACCGATCACGAACTGGTCATTGCGGAAGTATCTATGAAACTTTTGTCTAAAAAGTCATGCTTCACGCCCAGAATCAGTTCTGCAAAGCTGCAAGATGAAACAACGCGTGACTTATTCACGCAGGAGGTCAAGTTACATCTTGATAAGAGCGGCGATTTCGAGAATACAGAGCAGTCTTGGGACAATTTTCGAAAAGCCCTGAACCAAGCAGCAGTGAAATGCCTCCTTCCGGACAAGCGAGTGAACAAACCTTGGATTTCTCCAGATTCTCTGGAACTTATCCGGAAACGAGCCGATCTACAGTTAAAGAAACACAGCAGCGCGGAGGCGCTGTTAGAGTTCACAAACTGCTGTAAGGAAGTCAGAAAAGCTCTACGTGCAGACAAACGGGCATGGCTTGAACGCAAAGGCCAAGAAGTGCAGAGCTTCGCGGACAGAGGCAACTTAAAGGAGGTTTTTGGGGCATCACAGCAGATTTGCCGAAACTGGAGGCCCCAGTTGACCAAATTAGTTTCAAGCACTGGCGTCAACTTACGGACGAAAGAGGAACGACTTGAACGCTGGACGGAACATTTTAGTCAACTCCTGAATCCCTCAACATTCAGTTGCAGTACGAGATTGGATCCCGAAGAAGCAGCTGAAAGCTTGCCGATTGACCTGAGCCCAATTCGATTTGAAGAAGCGCTTGAAGCTGTCCGCAGGTTGAAGAATGGCAAGGCAAGTGGACCCGATAACATTTCCTGTGAGATGTTGAAAGCACACAAGGGTATTGTCGAGTGGCTCTGGGACATCATAGATAAATGTTGGTCGACGGAAGTTCTGCCCGATGACTGGAAGGTAGCAGAAATTGTCCCATTATACAAGAGTAAAGGAAAGAGGTCAGAGTGTTCGAACCACCGAGGGATCTCTCTATTGTCAGTACCAGGCAAAGTGTTCGCTTCCGTTACTCTCAATCGATGCAAAGATTCAGTGGATCGCGTCTTAAGGGAAGAGCAGTGCGGCTTCAGAAAAAGCAGAGGATGCGCCGATCAACTCTTTGCCCTGCGTCAAATAATAGAGAAATCAATGGCGTTTCAATTGGATATTAGCTTTTGTTTCATAGACTTTCGAGCGGCATTCGATTCTGTCGATCGTGAGCAGATGTACCAGATAATGAAACACTATGGTCTGCCGCAAAAAGTGATAAACATCATAAGAAACAGCTATGATGGATTCAAATGTCGAGTCAAAGCCGAAGGTGAGAAGGGACGCTTATTTGATGTCAGAACAGGCGTTAGGCAGGGTGATGTGTGGTCCCCAATCCTATTCGGCCTTGTCATCAACTACATTTTAGCTAACTCGGTGCATGGAGGATTAGACATTGGGAGATTGGTGGCTGACTTAGATTTTGCTGATGATGTTGCCCTCGTGGGGGTCTCAGACAGTGAGGTGCAGGAAAACCTACATCGAATCGAGGCCCTAGCGGAAGCCGCTGGTCTGAAGATTAATGTGGCCAAAACAAAGAATATGGGCGTAAAATGCGACAGCCCAAATTTTGTTGCAGTGCCTAGTATCCAACAGAACGTGGAGATACTCACTGGAACACATAAAGGCAAACTAGGACTCCTGGCAGAGACATCTAGCCAGTCACGACTAACCATCGGCACGGAGGTGCTGCTGGGAACGAAAAAGAAAGCGGGCTGGTTCGAAACACAAGATGGCCGGAAGCTCAGATTGAAAAGCTTAGCGGAGGCTAAGCCAGCGTTGGTAGCTTCACAACAACAATCTGCAGTAGCGGATTTAGAGTCGCTAGAAAATGAGAGTGGGTCAGCGGTGGCTGATCAAGAGTCTTTAAGATGTCAGAACTGTCAGCGGCAATTCAGTACAGTTACCGGACGCAAAGTGCACCAAACAAGATTCTGCAAAGCCGGTTTGTCAAAGAATGTCGTCGACAAGTCAAAGTTCGAGCAACTAGAGGCGAGCCTCACCTGTGACAAGTGTGAAAGGAAGTTCAAAACAGTCAATGGCCGAAAAGTTCACCAATCGAGATACTGTGGCAAAACTAAAGCAGCTGCCACACGCGTGTTTTCCTGCAAAGTACAAGATGTTATCGGAAACGAGTTTGAAAACATAGAAGCGTTCAAGTATCTCGGATCATATGTCAGCCTCAAGCATGGAGACCTCCAGGAAGTCAATTGCAAACTTGCAGAAGGTAGACAACGGTTTGCTAACTTCCAAAATCTCTGGAAGAGCAAGCAGCTCAGCGTGCACCTCAAGTGCAATTTGTACAAAGCACTCGTTTTATCAGCCGTGCTGTACAGCTCAGAGACTTGGACTCTTTCGAAATTAATGGAGAGAAAACTTGAGAGTTTCCACTGTGGTTGTCTTCGGAGAATTCTACGTGTGTCATATCTGGAGAAAGCAACGAACGATGAAATTATGTCAAGATCGCGAATGCCCCAACTATCCACGATGATCATGCTCAAACGGATAAAATGGTACGGTCACATCCAGAGAATGGAACCAGGAAGATTAGCCCGCAGTGCCTTCCATTGGGACCCGCCCGATCAATACGCCCATGCCAGACGCGCTCCTGGGGGGCAACGGAAAACGTGGATGAGTCAAATCGAAGGAGACTGTGTACGAAACAAAGTATCGTTCACCAGATTGCAGGAGAAAGCAGCAACCGGGTCAAAGAATGCCTTCAACAATTTCGTCGTACAGCACTTCACAGAATAACCAAACAAATAACTCTTCTTGTTTTGTTTGTATTTGTATTTGTATTTGTATTTGTTGCCAACCGTGCCTTTATTTCATATTTGGAATTAAAGTGTTGAAACAGTAGTAGTAGTAGTAGTAGTAGTAGTAGTAGTAGTAGTAGTAGTAGTAGTAGTAGTAGTAGTAGTAGTAGTAGTAGTAGTAGTAGTAGTAGTAGTAGTAGTAGTAGTAATAGTAGTAGTAGTAGTAGTAGTTAGTAGTAGTAGTAGTTAGTAGTAGTAGTAGTTAGTAGTAGTAGTAGTAGTAGTAGTAGTAGTAGTAGTAGTAGTAGTAGTAGTAGTAGTAGTAGTAGTAGTAGCTGTAGCAGGAGTGTAATATGGACCATTTTTCACCCATATTACACTTTGGCCACAGAATGTACCCTTACCCATATTAAGATAACCAAATTATGCTTTGAAATAGGTACCCATATTAAGATCCGAGGGTGCCCATATTACACTTTTATTTTTTCGACCATTTTAAGTTACCCATTTTCACGCCCGATACCCATTTTCACTCACAGTCATATGACTTATTTGACTAGAGTAAAATTTGGATAGTATTTTGTAATTTTGTGGCCAATCACAAAAAAATGGCCGATAATAGGTCTAGATAAAGCAAATTTTTTTTTAAAAAGCTGAAAATGTGTCGTTACTCCTGAATTGTGTTTTTTTGCTTCGAAAAAAAGTTTTTTTTGCTGAGTTGTCTTTTCGTTTCATTCGCGTAAGAACAGTGCTCAGCTTCTTTTTTTTTGCTGAAAATTAGAAAAAATTTACAAAAGCTAACTTCAGAAGACAAAATTTAATTGATTTCGAACTCACAGTTAATTGAGTGCTTTTTACAGAAGAAGCGTAGACAATTTCAGTCGAATTCCATCTGTCTGTTTGAAATGTGATGTCACATTTTTACAACAAAAGACAGGTTTTACATTTTATAATCAGGCTCATTTACAGCGTAATTAACCTTGTGGGTTGCTCTTTCATCGCAAAACTTGCTGGCATCTCGGACTACGAATCAATTTTATGGAATTCAAAAAAGGAAATTGGAGAAAAACGTTAAAAGTCATCTTGATTGTTGCAGTTTGTTGTGTTTCTTACCACACGTTTTTCCTTTCTCTCAGTAACACTGTAACCTATGCTGCAGAAATTGTTGCCCGCTTTACCATAGTTTTATCAGTATGTCAGTAAGGTGTTAGTAAATTCAACTTCTCTTTTCGATATATAGAATTGTTCATCAACAGCTAAACGGCCACCTATTCTGAATTTCCTGCATTTTGTCTTCTTTACGTTAATTTTCAACTAGTTCCTGCTACAATACGTGTTCAGATTATTCAAACTTTGTTGTAGTTGGCCTTGGCTATAGCTCCCAAGTAATAAGTTATCAGCGAAAAATATAACATCTAGACCCTTGCATTTCAGCTCAAAATACAAATGAGCTACGAATAAACTAAACAAGAGTGGTGAGAATTTGTCTCCTTGTGCTACTCCTGTTTTCTGTTCAATCTTTTTTGACAAGAAATCTTCATCAAGGATCTGCTGGAAGTTGCATTTTAGCACTGATTGTGTTCTGTGTATAATGGTCCCATGCATCCCCACTTTTATCAGTTTTGTAAGCAGCATGTTCCTGTTCGCTTTTTCGTAGTCAATGAAGCAGGCATAGTATTTGCCACTGCAGCTGATGTTATGCTTGATTGCTCTTGTCAAGTGCGAAACTGCGTCGATTGTTGACAGTTTGTGTCTGAAATTAATTGGCTTGGTGGTAAAATTTAATTTTTCTCGACCTATGTTCGCAAAGGCTGGTAAATGATACCCGTGAACAATTTGTTCAGGCAACATAACAGGCTAATGCCTCTGTAGGAACTTGGTAAACTTTCGAAAACTCCTATTTGTGTTCGTCATTTCGAGCCTATTTCAGAATCCAGAGACTCCTCCAGCATAAATTGTGACTTGTTTTAGCTTTTGTCCTGATAAAACTTTGCTCAACTGTAAACGTTAAGGTTGGTTAAGGCAAAGCTTATGTTGCAAGCTTTAATCTTTTGTAAGCGTCTATGGCTCCGTATTTATAGTGAAGTTATCACTGTGTGTGTTTTTGATCCATTTTAGAATTGTTGGACTAGGTCTCTTGCGATAAGATCCAACTTTTGTGTCCAAAATTTTCTTTCTTGTTCTCTTTTGCCCATTTTTATTTAAGTTTTGCAGCAAAGTGTAAAAATCATTTCTTGGGTTAGTAATAAAAATTTCAAATTTGTGTTTAGGCAACGGTGTGCTTGTTATTGGCAAAAAAGTTGGGTTTACTTGTAAAACTTGAAAAAAGAAGAAAAAATTTCAAAAAAATGGGGGACCGCCGGCATTGGAGGCTTGGCCTCCAATTTGGGATGATCCCCCATTTTCTTTGGCCGCCATAAAAACTGCTATATGTTTTTGTCATTTTATGCCTATTTCCAGAAACCAGAGACTCCTCCAGTATAAATTGTGACTTGTTTTAGCTGTTGTCCTGATAAAACTTTGCTCAACTGTAAACGTTAAGGCAAAGCTTATGTTGCAAGCTTTAATCTTTTGTAAGCGTCTATGGCTCCGTATTTATAGTGAAGTTATCACTGTGTGTGTTTTTGATCCATTTTAGAATTGTTGGACTAGGTCTCTTGCGATAAGATCCAACTTTTGTGTCCAAAATTTTCTTTCTTGTTCTCTTTTGCCCATTTTTATTTGAGTTTTGCAGCAAAGTGTAAAAATCATTTCTTGGGTTATTAATAATAATTTCAAATTTGTGTGTAGGCAACAGTGTGCTTGTTATTGGCAAAAAAAAGTTGGGTTTTACTTGAAAAAGTTGAAAAAAAAAGAAAAAAATTCAAAAAATTGGGGGACCGCCCGAATTGGAGGCTTGGCCTCCAATTTGGATGGTCCCCAATTTTTTCTGGCCGCCATAAAATCTACTATTTGTGTTTGTCATTTTAAGCCTATTTCCAGAATACAGAGACTCCTCCAGTATAAATTGTGACTTGTTTTAGCTTTTGTCCTGATAAAACTTTGCTCAACTGTAAACGTTAAGGTTGATTTAGGCAAAGCTTATGTTGCATGCTTTAATCTTTTGTAAGCGTCAATGCTCCATATTTATAGTGAAGTTATCGATTTATTTTATTGAGACAACAAGAAAGGCTGCTTTTTGCTGTCAAATTTTACAAATAGTTTCTTCTCATTTTCTTCCAATTGACCTCAAATTTTGGTAATAGCTGTATTTTTCGCTACAGAAACGTTGTTTTGATCCGTTCCACAACTTCACTACCTCTCAAATAACAATTGGATAACCTCAGCGTTCTAAACTTGGCATTTTGTGGGTCATTAACTTGTCTTTTTTGTAGCCATATCTGTAACCCTGGCGCATTTGAGTTCAAAACCTCACCATTACCCATATTCCACTTTCCGACCAAAATTGAAAAATGTACTTTTTTGTCTCAAAAATAATTAGAGGAAGGAATTGATCCATAATTGTTTTTTAAAAATCCTGAGAAACAGAATAGTGCATTGAGTTTTAACAAAAACAAAGTTAAACAGCCTCAAGTGTGGTTCAATTTTGTATATGTTGTTTTAACAACTGTGCAGATTTTGGCAATTTTCTTGCCGATTTTGGTTTGTTTTTTTTCGAAAAATGGTTTCTCGATGCCCCGAAAGAGTTTGAGTAAAAATCAAAAGATTTCGTTGATCAGAAAAATGAAAACACTATAACTTTTTTCGTTTTTACTTTTGCTGTCGTAGAATTTTTTTCTGACGCATTAGGTTTTTTCTGTTTTTTTAAATTTTTTATCGAGTTTAGTTTTGGCCAATATGGAGAGTTCTTTTCAAAAATAAACTAATTCCAAAGAATAGTACGATTGTAGTTCATTCTTCTTTAGGGAGAAACTTTTTTGAAATGGCCAAATGAACATCTCGAACAAGGTACCCATTTTAAAAAAAAAATTGATTATCAGAGAAACGTGCTTTAAAAGGTTTTTTCAATAGGTTTTGCAACCTGCACATAGAGACACTAAAATATTTTTTTGTTTATTTCATTTAGACAATTGGAAAAACTTCTTTCTGCTATCAAATTTTTCAAATAGTTTTTTCTCATTTTCGTCCAACTGACCTCAAATTTTGGTAATAGCCGTTTTATTTGCTTCAGAAGCGTTGTTTTGATGCATTCCATAACTTAACTTCCTCTCAGATAACAATTAAAAGACCTCAGCGTTTTAGAATTGACGTTTTTGGATCATTAATTGGCCTTTTTTGTAGACATTTTTGTAACCCTCGCGCATTTGAGTTCAAAAACCTCACCATTACCCATATTCCACTTTTTGACCAAAATTGAAAAAAGTACTTGTTTTGTCTCAAAAATAATTAGAGGAGGGAATTGATCCATAATGGTTTTTTAAAAATCCTGAGAAACAGAATAGTGCGTTGAGTTTTAACAAAAACAAAGTTAAACAGCCTCAAGTGTGGTTCAATTTTGTATAAGTTGTTTTAACAACTGTGCAGATTTTGGCAATTTTCTTGCCGATTTTGGTTTATTTTTTTCGAAAAATAGTTTCTCGATGCCCCGAAAGAGTTTGAGTAAAACTTAAAAGATTTCGTTGATCAGAAAAATGAAAACACTATAACTTTTTTCGTTTTTTACTTTTGCTGTCGTAGAATTGTTTTCTGACGCATTAGGTTTTTTCTGTTCTTTTAAATTTTTTATCGAGTTTAGTTTTGGCCAATATGGAGAGGTCTTTTCAAAAATAAACTAGTTCCAAAGAATAGTACGATTGTAGTTCATTCTTCTTTAGGGAAAAACTTTTTTGAAATGGCCAAATGAACATCTCGAACAAGGTACCCATTTTAAAAAAAAATGATTATCAGAGAAACGTGCTTTAAAAGGTTTTCTCAATAGGTTCTGCAACCTGCACACAGAGACACTAAAATATTATTTTGTTTACTTCATTTAGACAATTGGAAAAACTTCTTTCTGCTATCAAGTTTTTCAAATAGTTTTTTCTCATTTTCGTGCAACTGACCTCAAATTTTGGTAATAGCAGTTTTTTTTGCTTCAGAAGCGTTGTTTTGATGCATTCCATAACTTAACTTCCTCTCAGATAACAATTGAAAGACCACAGCTTTTTAGAATTGACGTTTTTGGATCATTAATTGGTCTTTTTTGTAGATATTTTTGTAACCCTGGCGCATTTGAGTTCAAAAACCACACCATTACCCATATTCCACTTTTTGACCAAAACTGAAAAAAGTACTTTTTTTGTCTCAAAAATAATTAGAGGAAGGAATTGATCCATAATTGTTTTTTTAAAAATCCGGAGAAAAAGAATAGTACGTTGAGTTTTAACAAAAACAAAGTTAAACAGCCTCAAGTGTGGTTCAATTTTGTATATGTTGTTTTAACAACTGTGCAGATTTTGGCAATTTTCTTGCCGATTTTGGTTTGTTTTTTTTCGAAAAATGGTTTCTCGATGCCCCGAAAGAGTTTGAGTAAAACTTAAAAGATTTCGTTGATCAGAAAAATGAAAACACTACAACTTTTTTCGTTTTTACTTTTGCTGTCGTAGAATTCTTTTCTGACGCGTTAAGTTTTTTCTGTTTTTTTAAATTTTTTATCGAATTTAGTTTTGGCCAATATGGAGAGGTCTTTTCAAAAATAAATTAGTTCCAAAGAATAGTACGATTGTAGTTCATTCTTCTTTAGGGAGAAACTTTTTTGAAATGGCCAAATGAACATCTCGAACAAGGTACCCATTTTAAAAAAAAACTGATTATCAGAGAAACGTGCTTTAAAAGGTTCTTTCAATAGGTTTTGCAACCTGCACACAGAGACACTAAATTATTATTTTGTTTATTTCATTTAGACAATTGGAAAAACTTCTTTCTGCTATCAAATTTTTCAAATAGTTTTTTCTCATTTTCGTCCCACTGACCTCAAATTTTGGTAATAGCCGTTTTTTTTGCGTCAGAAGCGTTGTTTTGATGCATTCCATAACTAAACTTCCTCTCAGATAACAATTGAAAGACCTCAGCGTTTTAGAATTGACGTTTTTGGATCATTAATTGGTCTTTTTTGTAGACATTTTTGTAACCCTGGCGCTTTTGAGTTCAAAAACCTCGCCATTACCCATATTCCACTTTTTGACCAAAATTGAAAAAAGTACTTTTTTTGTCTCAAAAAAAATTAGAGGAGGGAATTGATCCATAATTGTTTTTTAAAAATCCTGAGAAACAGAATAGTGCGTTGAGTTTTAACAAAAACAAAGTTAAACAGCCTCAAGTGTGGTTCAATTTTGTATATGTTGTTTTAACAACTGTGCAGATTTTGGCAATTTTCTTGCCGATTTTGGTTTGTTTTTTTTTCGAAAAATAGTTTCTCGATGTCCCGAAAGAGTTTGAGTAAAACTTAAAAGATTTCGTTGATCAGAAAAATGAAAACACTATAACTTTTTTCGTTTTTTACTTTTGCTGTCGTAGAATTGTTTTCTGACGCATTAGGTTTTTTCTGTTTTTTTTAAATTTTTTATCGAGTTTAGTTTTGGCCAATATGGAGAGGTCTTTTCAAAAATAAATTAGTTCCAAAGAATAGTATGATTGTAGTTCATTCTTCTTTAGGGAAGAACTTTTTTGAAATGGCCAAATGAACATCTCGAACAAGGTACCCATTTTAAAAAACAAATTGATTATCAGAGAAACGTGCTTTAAAAGGTTTTTTCAATAGGTTTTGCAACCTGCACACAGAGACACAAAAATATTATTTTGTTTATTTCATTTAGACAATTGGAAAAACTTCTTTCTGCTATCAAATTTTTCAAATAGTTTTTTCTCATTTTCGTCCAACTGACCTCAAATTTTGGTAATAGCCGTTTTTTTGCTTCAAAAGCGTTGTTTTGATGCATTCCATAACTTAACTTCCTCTCAGATAAGAATTGGAAGACCTCAGCGTTTTAGAATTGACGTTTTTGTATCATTAATTGGTCTTTTTTGTAGACATTTTTGTAACCCTGGCGCATTTGAGTTCAAAAACCTCACCATTACCCATATTCCACTTTTTGACCAAAATTGAAAAAAGTACGTTTTTTGTCTCAAAAATAATTAGAGGAAAGAATTGATCCATAATTGTTTTTTAAAAATCCTGAGAAACAGAATAGTGCGTTGAGTTTTAACAGAAACAACGTTAAACAGCCTCAAGTGTGGTTCAATTGTGTATATGTTGTTTTAACAACTGTGCAGATTTTGGCAATTTTCTTGCCGATTTTGCTTTGTTTTTTTTGAAAAAATGGTTTCTCGATGCCCCGAAAGAGTTTGAGTAAAAGTTAAAAGATTTCGTTGATCAGAAAAATGAAAACACTAACTTTTTTCGTTTATTACTTTTGCTGTCGTAGAATTGTTTTCTGACGCATTAGGTTTTTTCTGTTTTTTTTAAATTTTTTATCGAGTTTAGTTTTGGCCAATATGGAGAGGTCTTTTCAAAAGTAAACTAGTTCCAAAAAATAGTACGATTGTAGTTCATTCTTCTTCAGGGAAAAACTTTTTTGAAATGGCCAAATGAACATCTCGAACAAGGTACCCATTTTAAAAAAAATTGATTATCAGAGAAACGTGCTTTAAATGGTTTTTTCAATAGGTTTTGCAACCTGCACACAGAGACACTAAAATATTATTTTGTTTATTTCATTTAGACAATTGGAAAAACTTCTTTCTGCTATCAAATTTTTCAAATATTTTTTTCTCATTTTCGTCCAACTGACCTCAAATTTTGGTGATAGCTGTTTTTTATGCTTCAGAAGCGTTGTTTTGATGCATGCCATAACTTAAATTTCTCTCAGATAACAATTGAAAGACCTCAGCATTTTAGAATTGACGTTTTTGGATAATTATATTGTTTTTTTTGTAGACATTTCTTTAACCCTTGCTCATTTGACTTCAAAATTCTCACCGTTACCCATTTTGCACTTTCGTGCAAAAAAAAATTTTGAGTAGAAAAATTATTGATATATTGATTTCTGAACCAATTTCCATACTGATCATTTAGAGATCACTAGATTTGATTTTCAAAAAATCATTCTTTGGATAAGGAAACGGTCGAAATCAAGGATTTCCCGACAACACATAAAAAAAAATGTTTTGTGTTTTTTTAGAATTTGAGGTTGTTTTTGAACAACTTTTTTTGCCTGAATTTGTCTTTTTTAATATGAGATTTGAAACGCAGCAATTTTAGTTTATGGAAAAGTTAGTTTTCCAACACTAGCACAATCCAGATCGAAATGGCCACAGCTTTTTAAGAAAAAACTTTTTTTTTTAATTTTCATTTAATATTTTTACACCAGTAAAACATATTTTTTAACTTTTTTTCACATGGCCAGCATGTCACCTCCTACTTTTCATCTTTGCGCTTCCAAAAAATTAAATTTGAGGCAAAAATCTGCAATCAATTAAAAAATATCAGAATTGGGCCAAAAATTATCCAAAAACTGTTACCCATATTTGAAGGCCGTTTTTTTCAAAGTGCTTTTTCTACTTTTTCACTACATATAAAGCTCCAGTTTTTTGGGAGGTGGGTTGTCGTACTATTCTGAACTTGCATGCCAAATTTCAGAACTCTGTGGTCATTTATCAAAAATCACCTCATTTCGGATCTGAGGATGTCCAAACGCATTCGACTTAGTCAAACCGAGTTCATAGCCAGAAATTTTCACCGTATCTGAAAAAGCTACGTCAAACATTCATAAGAACAAAAATGACAGAAAGTAGTCATACAAGACAGGAACAAAAAAAATTTGAAAAAAAGTAGTCTTTCGTAGAGAAACTGCCTGTTCAATTTTCCTTACTGTTCGGCCAAAAAAGGCACCCTACTCCTATAGCTCAATATCTCAAAGAATACTTAACAGAAATTTAAAAAAATACATGTTTCAGAAAATAGAGATAAAAATCTATCAAATAACGTTCAATTTTAATGGTCTTTTACTGTTAAAAAAGGAGAAAAACGCTAGAAAAGAAAATACAATTAAATTTTTTGGAAGGCTATAGCACGAGCACTACTGGTTTGTTTTTAAGGCCGTTTCGGTAATCGTCAACTATAGCTCATAAAATCAATCTCAGGGGTTGATTTGAGTTTAAACATCAAAATTGAGGCGGCTCGGACATTTTCCAGAAACCGCGGCCGCCCTTACCCAAATTGCTCTCTGCTACAGTAGTAGTAGTAGTAGTAGTAGTAGTAGTAGTAGTAGTAGTAGTAGTAGTAGTAGTAGTAGTAGTAGTAGTAGTAGTAATAGTAGTAGTAGTAGTAGTAGTAGTAGTAGTAGTAGTAGTAGTAGTATTAGTAGTAGTAGTAGTAGTAGTAGTAGTAGTAGTAGTAGTAGTAGTAGTAGTAGTAGTAGTAGTAGTAGTAGTAGTAGTAGTAGTAGTAGTAGTAGTAGTAGTAGTAGTAGTAGTAGTAGTAGCAGTAGTAGTAGTAGTAGTAGTAGTAGTAGTAGTAGTAGTAGTAGTAGTAGTAGTAGTAGTAGTAGTAGTAGTAGTACTGCGGCAGAGAAAAGGCGGGAAGATCTGGCATTTTCTCCTGCAATGTCCACGATCGAGATGGAGTGGAGTTCGAAAAAGTAGAAGCTTTCAAGTATCTCGGCTCTTTCGTGAGCTTGCAACATGGTGACCTAAAGGAAATCAGTGTCAAGCTGGCGGAAGGGAGACAGCGATTTGCGAGCTTTCAGAAGCTTTGGAAGAGCAAGCAACTTAGTATTCCCCTCAAATGCAAGTTATACAGAGCTCTCGTGTTATCAGTGGTCTTATATAGCTCTGAAAGGTGGACCATGAATAAATCAACGCAACGGAAAATTGAGAGCTTTCACACCAGTTGTCTGCGAAGGATACTATGTTTTTCATATCTGGAGAGGGTGACGAAAGAAAAAGTACTGGCTAGATCAAGTATGTCGACACTTTCTGCAATGATCATGATTAAACGGTTGAAATGGTTTGGCCATATCCTGAGGATGAATGACGATCGTCTAGCGCTCCGAGCCTTCACCTGGGAGCCGACATAAAAATATCGATATGCTAAACGAGCTCCAGGGGTTCAACGCAAGACGTGGATGGATCAACTTGAAGAAGATTGCTCAAGAAACAACATGAGCTACATCACCTTACGACAGAAAGCGAAAAGAGAGTCTAAATCCCGCTTCAACAGTTTTGTCGAACAGCATTTCCTGGATTAAATAAACCCAGATAAGCTCAAACTTATATGCATTCTATTAACTTGTTTGTACTTATTGTCATTGTTCCTTTATTTCTTTATGGAATTTAAGTGTTCAGACAGTAGTAGTAGTGGTAGTAGTAGTAGTAGTAGTAGTAGTAGTAGTAGTAGTAGTAGTAGTAGTAGTAGTAGTAGCAGCCATTGCTGATTCTGGACCAATCGCCGTCATTTAGTCACAATTTAGTACATAGGAGAGATTAACATTTTTGCGAATCGGTTCTTTTTGAATCATTTTTTTTACCTAGTGCTCTGCTCAATTTTCCTAAATTTATTTTACGTAACTCTGCCGCTGCCGGTCCCAAGCCAGGAATGTAAATGGAGGAGGATAAAAAAAACATGTCATCTGGAAAATCTCAAAAGTCGGTTTTTTAAACTTGACTTGAGATAATTCCGACACTATATCAGCTAATTTTTGTCCAAAACCGATTTTTCGTACGTTCAAAACCGACGAAAAACGACGTTTATTACGTTTAAAACTGACGAAAACCGACGCATCTTATCTTTTAAAACCGACGAAAACCGACGCTTCTGACGTTTTGAAACCGACGAAAACCGGCGCTTCTTACGTTTTGAAACCGACGAAAACGACGCTTCTTACCTTTAAAACCAACGAAAACCGACGCATCTTACCTTTTAAAACCGATGAAAACCGACGCTTCTGATGTTTTGAAACCGACGAAAACCTACGCTTCTTAAGTTTTGAAACCGACGAAAACCGACGCTTCTTACGTTTAAAACCGACGAAAACCGACGATTCTTACGTTTGAATACCGACGAAAGACATCAAAACAGTCCGATCAGCATTTCCAAATAAAAACACGCTAAAGACAAAGGAGGGACGGTCCAAATAAATTTCCAAAAAATTCAACACAAAACAAGGAGGCTCGATGATGTGCGTTTGCACATAATGTTGTGACACCGCTCATATGCTTTTTCACTTCGCCGTCATTTAGTCACAATTTAGTACATAGGAGAGGTTAACATTTTTGCGAATCGGTTCTTTTTGAATCATTTTTTTACCTAGTGCTCTGCTCAATTTTCCTAAATTTATTTTACGTAACTCCGCCGCTGCCGGTCCCAAGCCAGGAATGTAAATGGAGGAGGATAAAAAAAACATGTCATCTGGAAAATATCAAAAGTCGGTTTTTTAAACTTGACTTGAGATAATTCCGACACTATATCAGCTAATTTTTGTCCAAAACCGATTTTTCGTACGTTCAAAACCGACGAAAAACGACGTTTCTTACGATTAAAACTGACGAAAACCGACGCATCTTACCTTTTAAAACCGACGAAAACCGACGCTTCTGACGTTTTGAAACCGACGAAAACCGGGCTTCTTACGTTTTGAAACCGACGAAAAACGACGTTTCTTACGCTTAAAACTGACGAAAACCGACGCATCTTACCTTTTAAAACCGACGAAAACCGACGCTTCTGACGTTTTGAAACCGACGAAAACCGGCGCTTCTTACGTTTTGAAACCGACGAAAACGACGCTTCTTACCTTTAAAACCAACGAAAACCGACGCATCTTACCTTTTAAAACCGACGAAAACCGACGCATCTTACCTTTTAAAACCGACGAAAACCGACGCTTCTGACGTTTTGAAACCGACGAAAACCTACGCTTCTTACGTTTTGAAACCGACGAAAAACGACGTTTCTTACGTTTAAAACTGACGAAAACCGACGCATCTTACCTTTTAAAACCGACGAAAACCGACGCTTCTGACGTTTTGAAACCGACGAAAACCGGCGCTTCTTACGTTTTGAAACCGACGAAAACGACGCTTCTTACCTTTAAAACCAACGAAAACCGACGCATCTTACCTTTTAAAACCGACGAAAACCGACGCTTCTGACGTTTTGAAACCGACGAAAACCTACGCTTCTTACGTTTTGAAACCGACGAAAACCGACGCTTCTTACCTTTGAAACCGACGAAAACCGACGATTCTTACGTTTGAATACCGACGAAAGACATCAAAACAGTCCGATCAGCATTTCCAAATAAAAACACGCTAAAGACAAAGGACGGACGGTCCAAATAAATTTCCAAAAAATTCAACACAAAACAAGGAGGCTCGATGATGTGCGTTTGCACATAATGTTGTGACCCCGCTCATATGCTTTTTCACTTAATGGACTACCAAATAAGGAAGAGATAGAAAACTTTCAAAGAGTCACATTTTCTTGAAGAAACCACAAAATGAAAGTAATGCCGCATTAGAGGGTTGAGAAAACCTACGAATGCTGATACTACGAGACATGACAAACGTACAATTAAAAAAAATTGCACTCAAAACTAGATGTCTATATTTAAGAGAAAACAGAATAACAAAATCAAAATGGCACTAGATAACATCTAAACTAAACAAACTGACATCTACATTACGAAAAATATAAGAAGCCTCTCCCTAACGACGAGCCTTAGTTAACAATAAGAAGTTAAGTGACTCTGCAAAGCTCACTTCAAAATTGTGGTTCTTAGTTCGAATCACTACAAAGGTCTTGATTAATTACAGATTTTCTCAGTGACTTCATTAGAATAACAAAAGGGTGGATCTATTATATTCGCCCCACCTACAGATTTTATACTCCCCAAATACAATAAATGCTTTGTTATGTAGCACGTTACTGTATAAAAAGTAGCGTGCGCCTGAGGACTTTAGGGTTAAATGCACATTAAGCTGCGGGGGTGGGATGGGGGCAGTGCAGAGAAAAACAAATAGTTCCGGAAAAAAGACCTAATCCCTCTTGCATCTTTTTACCCACGTACCCTCTCCACCTCCCTCGTACACACCCACTCTTAAATCACGACTTCGGCCAGTGGGTTGATTCCGCGATCTAGAATCGTGAAAATAACATCCCCAAAAAAAGTTTCTCATGAAAAAAAACCGTGCTCGAACGAATTGGACTATGAAGAGTTTGTATTGACGTTAAGGATGTGCTCGCCCGGACCCTCGTCCCATAGTATATCAGTGCTGAAGCAAAAATTCGTAACGTCACAAAGGTATACCCAAATCGTCACGGGAAAATTTGACCGATTTTTACATCTCTTGTTCGTTCTTCCTATGTAAATATATTGAAAAAGCAACAATATTGCGAACAATAGACACTTTAGAAAAAAAGCAAGATTGAAGGGAAATGCGCAACCCGTGTTCGCAAAAGCGTTTAAATTTTATCCGAAAAATTTAGATACAACCTGGGTATCCTATTTTTTGCGCGCTATGTTAGATTCTGTTAGATTTATGTAGCACTTCTTCGAACTGCATGTAGCTAATTTTTGCACTGCGTGTATCTAATTTTTGCACTGATTGTATCTACAATCCCCAACTAAGCCTAATTAAAGGCGCGTTTTTCAGCCTGTAAAAGTGGTTTAAAGTTTCAATAATTGATAGCAATTAAGTTATTAAAAGTGGTTTACAGATTAATAATATACCATATCAAACCAACTTCAAAGTGTTTCAAGCTTTTTTTAGTCAAGCATCATCGTTTTGAGAAAAACATCTTTTCCGTTTGCGCCCCCCCCCCCTCCTCACCCAGATTACTGGGTGCATATAATTGCACCCCACAGACGCACGTGCCGTATTTTTACTATGTAACTGTAGGACGCCTAAAGTATTGGGGGGGGGGGGATTTACAAACGACAAAGATCATCGATAATTTTATGAAAATTTTGACCAATTTAATATCTGAAAAATCTTTCAGTTTCAATTTAAAGTAATGGAAAATGAAATTATCATTCACTTTTTGTTACCAACCAGTTTTTATTCTTGATCGGTCCCTCATTAATTCTTCATGGTTATTCAGGCTTTTTTGTTTTCACTCATCTTTTTGACGTAATCTTATTGTTTTTGACAAAAAATATATTTCTTTAAGTATCCCTCAGTTTTCAAGTTAGTCTATGGGAAAATGAAATTACCGCCATTTGAGGTTTTTATCATCAGCTCGCTACATTTGTAAATTGTTTTATCTATAAAACGGAGGTATCAAGCTCATAACTCCTCTTGTTCGTCCGCAACAAGATAAAATGGGACAAAGGAAGTTTTGGTAAAAAAAACACATGTGAA
>NC_134469.1:6856879-7170879 GCF_964194025.1 Convolutriloba macropyga
TTCATACGGAATTGCAATTATTTCAAATAAATAATTTTAAAAATAGGTCTTTTTGATCGGGTCAAGGAGTTGTCCAAATGACACCAAACTCGGTATGGAGCATCCCCAGTGTATGTAGAGTCTAAAACAAAAGGAGTTTTTGCTATAGCTTGCCTAGGAAAAAAGTTAGTTTTTCATACGGAAAGTTTTAATTATTTCGAATACATTGCAATTATTCAATTTTAAAAATAGGTCTATTTCGTCGGATCAAGGAGTTGTTCAAATCGAACCAAACTCGGCATGGAGTATCCCCAGTGTAGTTAGAGTCTATAACAAAAAGAATTTTTGCTATAGCTTGCCTAGGAAAAAAGTTAGTTTTTCATACGGAATTTTGCAATTATTTCAAATAAATAATTTTAAAAATAGGTCTTTTTGATCGGGTCAAGGAGTTGTCCAAATGACACCAAACTCGGTATGGAGTATCCCCAGTGTATGTAGAGTCTAAAACAAAAGGAATTTTTGCTATAGCTTGCCTAGGAAAAAAGTTAGTTTTTCATACGGAATTGCAATTATTTCAAATAAATAATTTTAAAAATAGGTCTTTTTGATCGGGTCAAGGAGTTGTCCAAATGACACCAAACTCGGTATGGAGTATCCCCAGTGTATGTAGAGTCTAAAACAAAAGAAATTTTTGCTATAGCTTGCCTAGGAAAAAAGTTAGTTTTTCATACGGAAATTTGCGAATTTCGCAAATAACGAATTTTAAAAATAGGTCTTTTTGATCGGGTCAAGAAGTTGTCCAAATCGAACCAAACTCGGTATCGAGTATCCCATGGGTAACTAGAGTCTAAAACAAAAAGAATTTTTGCTATAGCTTGCCTAGGAAAAAAGTTAGTTTTTCATACGGAACTTTGCGAATTTCGCAAATAACGAATTTTAAAAATAGGTCTTTTTGATCGGGTCAAGAAGTTGTCCAAATCGAACCAAACTCGGTATCGAGTATCCCATGGGTAACTAGAGTCTAAATCAAAAAGAATTTTTGCTATAGCTTGCCTAGGAAAAAAATTAGTTTTTCATACGCAATTTTGCAATTATTTCAAATAAATAATTTTAAAAATAGGTCTTTTTGATCGGGTCAAGGAGTTGTCCAAATGACACCAAACTCGGTATGGAGTATCCCCAGTGTATGTAGAGTCTAAAACAAAAGGAATATTTGCTATAGCTTGCCTAGGAAAAAAGTTAGTTTTTCATACGGAATTGCAATTATTTCAAATAAATAATTTTAAAAATAGGTCTTTTTGATCGGGTCAAGGAGTTGTCCAAATGACACCAAACTCGGTATGGAGTATCCCCAGTGTATGTAGAGTCTAAAACAAAAGGAGTTTTTGCTATAGCTTGCCTAGGAAAAAAGTTAGTTTTTCATACGGAAAGTTTTAATTATTTCGAATACATTGCAATTATTCAATTTTAAAAATAGGTCTATTTCGTCGGATCAAGGAGTTGTTCAAATCAAACCAAACTCGGCATGGAGTATCCCCAGTGTAGTTAGAGTCTATAACAAAAAGAATTTTTGCTATAGCTTGCCTAGGAAAAAAGTTAGTTTTTCATACGGAATTGCAATTATTTCAAATAAATAATTTTAAAAATAGGTCTTTTTGATCGGGTCAAGGAGTTGTCCAAATGACACCAAACTCAGTATGGAGTATCCCCAGTGTATGTAGAGTCTAAAACAAAAGGAATTTTTGCTATAGCTTGCCTAGGAAAAAAGTTAGTTTTTCATACGGAAATTTGCGAATTTCGCAAATAACGAATTTTAAAAATAGGTCTTTTTGATCGGGTCAAGAAGTTGTCCAAATCGAACCAAACTCGGTATCGAGTATCCCATGGGTAACTAGAGTCTAAAACAAAAAGAATTTTTGCTATAGCTTGCCTAGGAAAAAAGTTAGTTTTTCATACGGAACTTTGCGAATTTCGCAAATAACGAATTTTAAAAATAGGTCTTTTTGATCGGGTCAAGAAGTTGTCCAAATCGAACCAAACTCGGTATCGAGTATCCCATGGGTAACTAGAGTCTAAATCAAAAAGAATTTTTGCTATAGCTTGCCTAGGAAAAAAGTTAGTTTTTCATACGGAAATTGCAATTATTTCAAATAAATAATTTTAAAAATAGGTCTATTTCGTCAGGTCGAGGAGTTGTCCAAATCGAACGAAACTCGGTATGGAGTATCCCAAGTGTATATAGAATCTACAACGAAAAGAATTTTTGCTATAGCTTGCCTAGGAAAAAAGTTAGTTTTTCATACGGAAAGTTGCGAATTTCGCGAATAGCGAATTTTAAAAATAAGTCTTTTTTATCGGGTCAAGAAGTTGTTCAAATCAATTCAAACTCGGTATGGAGCATCCCCTGTATATATAGAGTTTAAAACAAAAAGAATTTTTGCTATTGCTTGACTAGCAAAAAAGTTAGTTTTTCATACGGAAAGTTGCAATTATTTCGAATAAATTGCAATTATTGAATTTTAAAAATAGGTCTATTTCGTCAGGTCGAGGATTTGTCCAAATCGAACGAAACTCGGTACTGAGTATCCCAAGTGTATATAGAATCTACAACGAAAAGAATTTCTGCTATAGCTTGCCTAGGAAAAAAGTTAGTTTTTCATACGGAAATTTGCGAATTTCGCAAATAACGAATTTTAAAAATAGGTCTTTTTGATCGGGTCAAGGAGTTGTCCAAATCGGACCAAACTGGGTATGGAGTATCCCATGTATACCTAGAGTGTAAAACAGAAAGAATTTTTGCTATTGCTTGCCTGGGAAAAAAGTTAGTTTTTCATACGGAAATTTGCTATTATTTCGAATACATAATTTTAAAAATAGGTCTTTTTGACCGGGTCAAGGAGTTGTTGAAATGGGACCAAACTGGGTATGGAGTATCCCCAGTGTATGTAGAGTGTAAAACAAAAGGAATTTTTGCTATAGCTTGCCTAGGAAAAAAGTTAGTTCTTCATACGGAAATTTGCTTTTATTTCGAATAATTTTGCGATTATAATTTTAAAAATAGGTCTTTTTCGTCGGGTCAAGGAGTTGTTGAAATGGAACCAAACTGGGTATGGAGTATCCCATGTATACCTAGAGTGTAAAACAGAAGGAATTTTTGGTATAGCTTGCCTAGGAAAAAAGTTAGTTTTTCATACGGAAATTTGCTATTATTTCAAATACATAATTTTGAAAAAAGGTCTTTTTGACCGGGTCAAGGAGTTGTTGAAATGGGACCAAACTGGGTATGGAGTATCCCATGTGTATCTAGATTGTAAAACAAAAAGAATTTTTGCTTTAGCTTGCCTAGGAAAAAAGTTAGTTTTTCATACGGAAATTTGCGATTTTCGCAAATAACGAATTTTAAAAATAGGTCTTTTTGATCGGGTCAAGGAGTTGTCCAAATCTAACCAAACTTGGTATGGGGTATCCCATTTGTAGTTAGAGTCTAGCACAGAACGAATTTTTGCTATAGCTTACCTAGGAAAAAAGTTAGTTTTTCATACGGAAATTTGCGAATTTCGCAAATAACGAATTTTAAAAATAGGTCTTTTTGATCGGAGCAAGGAGTTGTCCACATCTAACCAAACGTGGTATGGGGTATCCCATGTGTAGTTAGAGTCTAGTACAAAAAAAATTTTTGATATAGCTTGCCTAGGAGAAAAGTTAGTTTTTCATACGGAAAGTTGCGGTTATTTCGTTTAAATTGCAATTATTGAATTTTAAAAATAGGTCTATTTCGTCAGGTCGAGGAGTTGTCCAAATCGAACGAAACTCGGTATGGAGTATCCCAAGTGTATATAGAATCTACAACGAAAAGAATTTCTGCTATAGCTTGCCTAGGAAAAAAGTTAGTTTTTCATACGGAAATTTGCGAATTTCGCAAATAACGAATTTTAAAAATAGGTCTTTTTGATTGGGTCAAGGAGTTGTCCAAATCTAACCAAACTTGGTATGGGGTATCCCATTTATAGTTAGAGTCTAGCACAGAAAGAATTTTTGCTATAGCTTGCCTAGGAAAAAAGTTAGTTTTTCATACGGAAATTTGCGAATTTCGCAAATAACGAATTTTAAAAATAGATCTTTTTGATCGGGTCAAGGAGTTGTCCAAATCTAACCAAACTTGGTATGGGGTATCCCATGTGTAGATAGAGTCTAGCACAAAAAGAATTTTTGCTATAGCTTGCCTAGGAAAAAAGTTAGTTTTTCATACGGAAATTTGCGAATTTCGCAAATAACGAATTTTAAAAATAGGTCTTTTTGATCGGGTCAAGGAGTTGTCCAAATCTAACCAAACTTGGTACGGGGTATCCCATGTGTAGTTAGAGTCTAGTACAAAAAGAATTTTTGATATAGCTTGCCTAGGAGAAAAGTTAGTTTTTCATACGGAAAGTTGCGGTTATTTCGTTTAAATTGCAATTATTGAATTTTAAAAATAGGTCTATTTCGTCAGGTCGAGGATTTGTCCAAATCGAACGAAACTCGGTATGGAGTATCCCAAGTGTATATAGAATCTACAACGAAAAGAATTTCTGCTATAGCTTGCCTAGGAAAAAAGTTAGTTTTTCATACGTAAATTTGCGAATTTCGCAAATAACGAATTTTAAAAATAGGTCTTTTTGATCGGGTCAAGGAGTTGTCCAAATCCAACCAAACTTGGTATGGGGTATCCCATTTGTAGTTAGAGTCTAGCACAGAAAGAATTTTTGCTATAGCTCGCCTAGGAAAAAAGTTAGTTTTTCATACGGAAATTTGCGAATTTCGCAAATAACGAATTTTAAAAATAGGTCTTTTTGATCGGGTCAAGGAGTTGTCCAAATCTAACCAAACGTGGTATGGGGTATCCCATGTGTAGTTAGAGTCTAGCACAAAAAAAATTTTTGATATAGCTTGCCTAGGAGAAAAGTTAGTTTTTCATACGGAAAGTTGCGGTTATTTCGTTTAAATTGCAATTATTGAATTTTAAAAATAGGTCTATTTCGTCAGGTCGAGGATTTGTCCAAATCGAACGAAACTCGGTAATGAGTATCCCAAGTGTATATAGAATCTACAACGAAAAGAATTTCTGCTATAGCTTGCCTAGGAAAAAAGTTAGTTTTTCATACGGAAATTTGCGAATTTCGCAAATAACGAATTTTAAAAATAGGTCTTTTTGATCGGGTCAAGGAGTTGTCCAAATCTAACCAAACGTGGTATGGGGTATCCCATGTGTAGTTAGAGTCTAGCATAAAAAGAATTTTTGATATAGCTTGCCTAGGAAAAAGGTTAGTTTTGCGTACGGTTTTTTTTAAGAAAAAAGTCAAAAATATAGAGTTAAAAATGGGTGGGACGCCTTTCGGGCGTCAAGATTTTTCGGTGCTCTCCCTCTCCTCTCCCCTCGTTCTCTCGCCCCTGTTTTCGTCTCTCGTTCGTCTCTCGCTCGTGTCTCGCGTTCTCTCGCTCGTCTCGCGTTCTCTCGCTCGTCTCTCGCTCGTCTCGCGTTCTCTCTCTCGTCTCTCGCGTTGTCTCGCTTCGGTCTTCTGGTTTGAGTCTATGATGTGTGTTTATGATGTATGATATATGTTTATGTTGCTTTTAGCTTTCTTGAATGAGTGTCCAAAAAAGTCTTATCAAAAAAAGTCTGATAAAAAAGTCTTATTAGAGGTTTATTTTATTCTTAATACTGATAGATAGACACATAGAATTTTGCTCACGCCAGCAAAAAAGGATGTCTACTATTAGTATAAAGATGTTCATGTACCTCACGTAAAAAAGACTTTATATGTGGATTTGTGGACTCATGGAACCCTGGCATCTTCATCTTCAATGGGCATCTACAAGCATAGGGTTAGTTTTTTAGTCTGGACATGAACGCACAAAAATGCGTGCGTTCATGTCCAGACTCTCGTACGAGAGTCTGATCATGAACGCACAAAAATTCGTGCGTTCATGTCCAGACTCTCGTACGACAGTCTGATCATGAACGCACTAAAATTCGTGCGTTCATGTCCAGACTTTCGTGCGTTCATGTCCAGACTTTCGTGCGTTCATGTTCAGACTTTCGTGCGTTCATGTCCAGACTTTCGTGCGTTCGACAGACTTTCGTGCGTTCATGTTCAGACTTTCGTGCGTTTTTTGATGTTTCCAGACTATGTAATTTTGAACGCACGACGCCCCCCTCGTGCGTTCATCTTCGGTCTGGACATACTTGCTTCCGTCTGGGACCTCAACCTGGGTGGTCAACTCAAAACACACTGCCAAACGATGAATTAGGCCAATCAAATTGAATTAGGTGGCAAATAAAGACAAAAAATTAATATTAATTCCTCAATACTTCAAAGATAAGTAAATCTTGCAATAATTTAATCTCATGGCAACACTGACATCGTCTTGTGAATATTTAAAGGGAAATTTCTGGTTCCGTCTCGCGGCAATTATTACGACGAGGCTTAAAGTGAAAGGCTCAGCGTAAACTTCGAGGACTAAGGGTATTAATTGATGCACTGCAAACATATTTTTTGCTATGACTCCTTCTTTCACGTTACTTTTTACTTCCTTATTTTGGTTACTTTCATGCAGTACCATTCATGCAAAGAGTCTCATGGTCATCTGTATCGCCCTTTTGGATATAATCTCACATCTGAAGTCCAATTTATTTTGATGGCATTTCGTAGTTGAACATAATTCAGTTTCTAAGAGAGAGGCTACAGGGGCTACTATCAATACCAATAATCATTAGAGATGGTAACTAAGACTTATAGGAACGACGTTCAAATAGTGGGCATCTAAAATTGGGCTTTATGGTTTTATCCCGTTTCTATTTCTGACTTCAATTTCTTATACTGACTCAGTTCACTTTTAATTGCTTTGCTGAGCAACTGATGTTCAAAATAGCTTTTAGCAGAATGAGCAAAGAGAGAAACTAGCCTAGAGAAGTCAAAAAGATTTCACGCAAAATGTTGAAAAAGCGGCAAAATGAGGTAAAGCGAAACATTTTTTTATTCGACGAAGTAAAAAAAAACATAGCAGGACAAGTCCTGACGTACAATTCAAAGAATTTTCACTGACTTAAAAAACAACTAGACCTAGAACGGACAATGAGTGAATTGGGAAAACCATTTCCAAAAAAAATCAGATGAAAAAACCAAAAAAAAACAGAAAATCAATGACAAAATGCTGCTATGGAGAACAAAAAACCACTAGTGAGATATGTAATTTTGATTCTAACAAAATACTAGGTCCAGAATGAGCTCTGAATGGATTGGGAAAACTATTTAGAAAAAAATCCGATCCAAAAAATCGAAAAAAACAGTAAAAACCAGAGTGAAATTGCTGCATGTGAAAAAACCACTACCGAGAAACCGATTTTTTGTTCAAACACCGTTTTCTCACTCTACTTTAAAATTAGAGCGAAAAAATTCACGCCGCAAAATAACTCGCTTTTTCGCTCCATTTCCTGTTTCGGCGTGACCAAAATCACCACTCCAATTTGACTTCAAAAATCATGAAAATGTGTGAACAGATCTTAAAAAAAGACAGCGCCCCAATACAATTCAAAGTCTTTGAATTGTAAAAATAGGAGCGCTATAATAGCCGGCTAAGAAGATGAGGGCGGCTATTACAAAATTAATATTAATCCTCGATACTTAAAAGATAAGTAAATCTTGCAATAATTTAATCTCATGGCAACACTGACATCGTCTTGTGAATATTTAAAGGAAATTTCTGGTTCCGTCTCGCGGCAATTATTACGACGAGGCTTAAAGTGAAAGGCTCAGAGTAAACTTCGAGGACTAAGATTATTAATTGATGCACTGCAAACATATTTTTTGTTATGACTCCTTCTTTCACTTTACTTTCTATTTCCTTATTTTGGTTACTTTCATGCAGTACATTTCATGCAAAGAGCCTCATGGTCATCTGAATCGCCCTTTTTTGATATAATCTCACATCTGAAGTTATATGTAAATTTTGACAATGCAATTTTGTTGCATTTGAAAACCTTAAAATCAGCATGGTAAACCAGTTGAGTCACTTTTCAAAAACTACAACTATGTTTTGGATAATCAGGAGCTAATTTCGCACTTCTATCTAATATTGCATTTCTTACAGCAGCAGTATGTGTTATGGTTTCAAAGAAACATCAAGAAACTTAGAAGTTTTCTTTATTAAAGTTTCAAAGAACGAAAGAAGAACTTACCTGACGAACTTTATTTATGTGTCGATAATTAATGGCCACAAAACTAAACTCAAATCTGAATTTGTTTTGGCGCTATTATTATCTTATTGACCTATCAATCATATGTCAGAAGTAAAATCTCCCACCAACAGAAACCTGATTCTAACATCCACCGACCTCCAACTAATGAACTCGATTGCACCCAAGCCATATATGATTCTCATGAAATGTTGATGAAAATAGAAAATCACCTCCGGGATTCGGAGTTAAGATCTATTCACATGCCAATCATGTAAAATATTTGTTAGCTAATCTAAATTTTCTCTGTATATTTTTGCATAGATAACTTCTATGAATACAAGCTAATTTTTGTATATTTTCAGTTCAAAATTAAATTTAAAATTCAACTGATTGAATTCTTTGACCCGTGTTATCGACCACAACAATGGTGTCCAGACCAGCTACAGACAGACAAATTTTGGATCTACAGAATGCAGAATCAGCTACTGCGTGGATTATGCTTTTGTGGCGAAATGTCGCACAGAGACGAAAGAGGACAAGGTCAACACCGATGGTACTGTACAGGACCTACAAGTAACCAATCTCTTCCTTAGTATGTGCGGGCAAGATGCAATTATTAAACTTAGGAGCCTAATGAGTCCTAGGAATTTGAGAGACACTCCGTATAAAGATATCAGATTGGCGCTTCAGAATTATATTTCTCCTAAAGAGAGTAGTAACGGCAGAAAGAGCCAAATTTCTGTCCGTAATACAAGTTGTAGGCGAGTCAGACGACGACTTCCTAGCACGTCTTAGAGAAAAACTACGCTATTAAGACTTCGAAAAACTGAGAACAGCGGCCAACCCCAAAGAGGAGTTGGTAAAAATGAAGTTTATCTCAGGTTTGAGGGACCCTGAAGCAAAACTTAGACTACTAGACGGTATTAAAGAAAAACCAGCAATGTCGGTTACTGAAATGACCGAGAGCTTACAGTTAAGAAGCGAAGCAATGGCTTTTGCAAGTTCTTAGGTAATAGGCCCTTTACTGTGAAAGAAGTTGGGTTCAACTTCAAAAAGAGCTTTCAAAAACCAAATGAAAAAATTACGGCTAATAAAAGCAACAACATGTGCACTAGGCGTGGAGGTAAGCCACACTCTCGTATACCCTGTCCAGCGCTAAGTAAAAGGTGGGACACTTCTCAAAAATGTGTAGAAGCAAGCCCCAACCAAATTCAGGTAAGTACAATAATCAGAATAACTTTTGCGAAGAAGAAAATGTTTCCTCTGAGCAAACATCTCCAGCATCGGAGATGGGAATGTTTTATACTAAAGAACAAACCTTTAGCATGTCTGTGGCATGGGAATATATCTCAATAAATAACTGCAAAGTAAAAATGCAGGTAGACACAGGTGCAGATAGCACAGTGGTATCATCAAAAACATGGACTGAGCTTGGTAAACCTCAGTTGGATGGTAAAATAAGACATCTCGAAGCTTATGATGGTCATCAATTAACGCTTCTGTGATCACTTACTTGTGACGTTGAGCGGAACGGAAGCAGGCTCACGCAAAACCACTATCAGTTGTGCAGTCTGATAAGGAATTTGGACTGCTTGGTGAGACCTTCTACCCAAGCACGTTGTGAACAACATCACAACAGAGCACCTACCTGCTGTGAAGGGTTACAAAGCTCATGTGAAGCTGATACCAGGAACACAGCCAATGTTCTGCAAAGCCAGAAAAATACCTCCAGCTCTTCAAGACAAGGTCAGAGAGAAGCTGGAACAAATGGTCAGACAAGGCATCCTTGAACCGGTACAGCCAGGAGTCACTAATGCATCTCCAGTTGTGTGGCAGAGAAAGAAGAGTGGAGAACTGAGACTTTGCGTGGACTTGAAAGTGCACATCAATGGCAAGGTCATGGATGAGGACTACCCAATACCAGACATGGAGACGATCTTCCACAACCTATATGGGGCATCACACTTTGGCAAAATTGACCTCTCAGATGCCTACTATCAAATTGACGAAGAAGCAAAAGATATCTGCACAATCAACACATCTCAGGGACTGTTCAAGATGTACCGACTACCTCAGGGATTGAAAAACTCTTCGTCAATCTTCCAGAATTGCATCGAATCAACACTCAAAGGAATCAAAGGTATCGTGATCTTTCAAGACGATGTATTGGTGTATGGAACTACCAAGGAGCAGTTCGACAAAAGAATGCTTGCAGTCAAGAGTCGACTACGTGAGGAAAATTTTACTATTTATGAGAAAAAATCTTAACTCAAAACCAGTCGATAGCGTTAGCTTTTTGTGATAATCCATTTCAAAGGAGGGAATAGCACCAGATCCCAAACATTTTGAAAAAATAAAAAAATCAAAAGCACCAACTAACAACAAACAACTCGAATCGTTTGTTGGGTTAGCTAATTTTTACGGAAGAATGATTCCTGATTTTGCAAAAAAATGCTATTCTTAAATAACATGAGAAATAGCGATTTCTCATGGGGCAAAATGCAACAAAAAGCCTTTGAAGACATAAAAATGAATTATGTGCTAACCCACTAGTACAGCCATATTGTCTACAAAAAGAAGCAACAGTTACTACTGACGCCTCTGAAAAAGCCATAGTCGGGGTTCTTTCGCAAGAAGGATATCCAGTCATATATGTATCGAGAAAATTGACTCCAGCGGAGCAAAACTACTTGAACATAGAGCGGAAAGCACTGGCAATTGTGTTTGTGGTCACAAGACTTAAGCAATTCCTTCTTGGAAGACGATTTACCTTACAGACTGACCACAAACAACTCAAATACCTCTTTGCACCAGACGAGGAGATCCCGAAGACAGCATCAGCGAGAATCACAAGATGGGCAAAAGCTCTAATAGGTTTCGACTATGAGTTGAAGTACACACCAGGAGAGCAGATACCACATGCAGATGCTCTGAGCAGAATGGATTTTGACGAAGACGAATCGGACAACGATCGAGTGTGCTTCGCAATCAATAGCATCTACATCGCCCAGAGTGAATTGGTGACTCAAGCAAAAATCAAAACTGAACATGGAACAAACAGACTCTTCCAGGACATAATGAAACGAATCAAAAGCGGCAATTGGAAACAATGTTCAGAAGCGGAAAAAGGATTCGAACAACAGAAAGATGCACTTACTTTACTTAATGGAATCATCTTCAGGTGTTGTTCCTTTCATTCCACCCAAACTACACTTGGTTTTGGCAAAAGCCCATGAGACACATCCCGGGGAAGAATGCAACTGAGGCATCACTAAGAACGATAGCATGGTGGCCTGGCATAACCCAAGACGTTCAACACTTTGTTAGTAAATGTAAGAATTGTCAAATGAACAGGTCTAGCCTGGGAAAAACAGTCTTTACGTGGCCAGAAGCCGACGTTTCGGAACGGCTCCACATGGACTGGGGTTATGTTAAGGACCAAGGCAATATCTTAGTAATTGTTGACGTGGGTTCTGGTTGGATAGAAGCTTTCCCCGCGGGAAATAAAACATCAGAAACAGTTAAAATATATCTTAGTCCAATCTTTGCAAGACTCGGAATACCAAAAACGTTAGTATCTGATAGTGGTCCTCAATTTGTAAGTGGTGACCTTAAACAGTGGTGTGAATCACTGGGAATTAAGAAAATGGAATCATCCGTCTATCATCCAAGAGCTAATGGACTAGCTGAAAGAGCAGTTCAGACAGTGAAGCGGGCACTTCAAGCGTGGAGTCCCAACCTTAATGTGTCATTTGGAGCATTCCTGCAAAGGATACTGGTGACACATCACAACAATTCAAAGACGAGGGGCAAAACTCCAGTTGAACTCTTGTTGGGACGCAGAGTGAGACTACCATAGAAGATTTAGACTTGTGCGACTAAATAGCAGATTTAGACTTGTGCGAACACATTTTATTAAGGCCAACGAAAAAACAAAGACAGTTCCTGCTACCTTCATCATCAGGAAGGGCTTGAACACATCTTTTATACAGCCCGAAAACTGAACACGGACTATTCTAGTGAGTAACAACCAAATTGCGAGACTAGATGAGGACAAAGTGAAAACTGAACCAGCAGTGGAGGAGACCATATCTCAATCAGAACAACAACTTCAGAAAACAGATGTGGGACCTTCACTTCAAGATGAAACTTCTGCAGCCACATCATCTGCAGAGCACCAACAACCCAAAACGTCAGAGCCTTCACGAACATCAACGAGAAACAGAAAACAACCCGACAGATTTGGAGAACCTATACCCACAAACTTGCTTAAAAAAGGAGGGAGGGTGTGATGGTTTCAAAGAAACATCAAGAAACTTAGAAGTTTTCTTTATTAAAGTTTCAAAGAACGAAAAAACTTACCTGACGAACTTTATTGATGTGTCGAGAAGAAGTGGCCACAAAACTAAACTCAATTCCAATTTTGTTTTGACGCTATCATTATCTTATCGACCTATCAATCATAAGTCAGAAGTAAATTCTCCAACCAACAGAAACCTGATTCTAACATCCACCGACTCCAAGTAATGAACTCGATTGTACCCAAGCCATATACGATTCTCATGAGATGTTGATGAAAATAGAAAATCACCTCCGGGATTCCGAATTAAGATCTATTCACATGCCAATCATGTGAAATATTTGTTAGCTAATCTAAATTTTCTCAGTATATTTTCGCATAGATAACTACTATAAAAACAAGCTACTTTTTGTATCTTTTCAGTTTAAAATTTAATTTAAAATTCAACTTATTGAATTTTTGACCCGTGTTATCGACCACGACAATGAGCTACCATCTTTTAGCTAACAAAATTTTAATACCTGACTGACTTCATATGAAGTATGGTTTATGCTGTCTGTGTTATTTAATTCAATTCACCATTATACCCCGCCCCCCGAAATTATAGCCCCCATATTATGGTATGTTAACATGATTGGGGGTTTAATTGTTATATGACCACTAAGCTGGAGGGATGGGGGCTATAATGGGAAGACCCCAATTTTCTTGAGCAATATTTCACTCACAGCAAACTTGGAGAATGCGCCGTCGTACACGGGCAGCTGTGCAACTCTGCACCTGTCTCTGTTCTTGAGAGACTCGCCACTTGTGTAGCCACCCCGCATACCAGCACCCTCTGCCAGAATCAGCTCGAGCTCCGGAGTCGCCCCTCCCGTCACCAAAGTCCGGATCAGTGTCAGTGCTTTGGGGTTGAAGTAAGCCTGAACGAAAGGAAAAAAATTAACGTTGTGGATTTGTATTGATTTCAGGAGAAAGTCTTGATGAAAAAATTCGTCCATACTTAAAAATTTAAGTATCGAATAATTGCCAGGGTCAGATTTGTTATACTCAATAATGTTGCGTTTTTTAGGAAGCATTATATATCCTGTGCCAAAAAATAATGATATTCAGTATCACAGCCAACTTGCCATTCGCTTGTCACACCTCAGAAGTTTAAGCAACATTCGAGTATATCGTAGTGTTCTCCGCAAAAGTGAAAATTATTGCGAGAATGCGTCAATAGATTTACTGGATTATGGTTCATTCAAAGGCATTAGGTATTGGGTGTTTTGCGTAATTGAGAAAATGGATGGAAGAATGAGGACTAACAGCACTCATGATGGAGTCGAGGACAGAGATGGCGAAAGTGGTTCCAGTGGCGAATGGCTGTGTCATGTACAACTCAGTGTCCGGGTCATCGTCGTCATCCTGGTCCAGGTACTGTGCACTGTCGTCGTTCACTATCTCCGTGATCATCGGCACATTAGCACCTAGACAACAACCCACACTCATACAATTTATTGCCATCAATACACTAATCCTCAATAGCCTTCAGAATATGAATCCTGGAAACACCCCCAATAACCGTAACTGATATGCACTGAACTTTTCACGTTTGCTCGCCAATAACTTCAAAAACACGCACGCGCAAGTTTTAAAATGAAAGATCTCTGCGGTGCCCTATTTTCCTATATACAGATTTTTGGAACTGTTGGCATTTTATAACTTGCAAGGTGCGTGTTTGAAGAAAGGTTACGCGACTCCACTAAAGCCTTCCAAATTCTGGCTTCAACTCTCGGACCACTCCGCAGTTCTCGATTAATGCAAGATTTTCTCAGTGACTTCATTAGCGTCACGTATCCTTTACACTCCTTCAGTTGAGAATAAATGCGCTCGTCCAAAATGATGCAAGATTCAAAAAAGCTGTTGACTATAATGGTTAAAAAAAACTGCACCAAACACATTCTTTCTTATGGGGCACTCAGTTGATTTTACTTTGCGCTACAGTTGATGTTACGCAATCTTTTCCTTACATCATAGTTTACAAAAACAACCGGGTTTTTTCCATTATAGCCCCCCCCCGCCGCTCCCACACGAAATTATAGCCCCCTCCACATTATTACCATGATTTGTGGGGTTATAGTTTATATGACCACTACGCAGGGGGGGGGGGGGGGTAATGGGAAAGACCCGAAAAACTTACGACTAATAATAAAAAGAATTTAAAATCTTTAGGCGGAAAGAAGAGGATTCTGTCCTTGATGGCATGAATTATCCATCACAGAAAGTTTATTGTAAAGTAATCCAAAAACATTACATCAGCAGAAAAGTTAAACATTGCATATGTGGACACTTGCTGTATCAGAAAGCAGAGTTTTTGAGAGCACTGTTTTTTAACTAAGTAGCATTCATGATGCCGGAGACTTACAATTGATACTTAATTTAGTTGAGGCAGACCGTAGGAGGGCCCCTTTTACTGCTTTAAGGGTAATCAATAGAGAGCTACTTATTTCTGTACTTATCCGTTTATTATCTGCACTGAGCGATTCAATGTCCTTACGAAAGGAATAGAATTGACTAAAGGGAGTATTGGAAGACTCCTTTAAGAGCATCAGCTATTTATTACAGAACAGTAGATTTCGTAAAGGCAACCTGAAAAATTCCAATCTAGTAAACCTTGAGTACATTTCCATCTGCTGCATTAGTTTTCATGATATGATGGTTATAGTTCATAAGATCCTATATAGTGAAGTTAGGCTACAACCCGTGCTTCTGCCTTTAGTAATTCTCTGAACGGCTCTATGAGACGTTTGGCCAAATCAGTTGTAACTTGTACGCATAATTCTGAGCAAGTACCGTCGCTACCATTGCAAGACAACACTGCAAAACAACATTAAAAATGAAGTAAAAATCGATTCCGTCTTCCGATTTTAGTTATAATAAGTTATTTGTCATTGATGTTTCATCGCTGAATATTTTTAGTAGCTAAACAACAATCCTTATTTTTCAATGTTAATTCGACTTTAGTTCTTAACTTAAATGTTTAACTAGAAGTACAGCAACAGCAACATTCAGGGCAACACCCATTTTGGTTTTTGGTGAATTTTTGACATCATCCAAAACATTCCACAGTAAAGTTGGACGAAAAACAATAACATAGCTGGCAGATTACCAGAAAATAGCCGCAATAGCTTCGTAGATCTGCAGTCTCAAAAAAACAGTAAAAAAGACAGACCAAAAAATTCGTCTTTTCGTTGAAGGCTGATATGTTATATTTTGATTTAAAATCTGTACAAGTTTTTCCTGCCTCTATTAGCTGGTCTCAAATAACCTTCATTTAGAGTGACAGACACCCATTTGACATTATCTCTTTGAATTAAAGTAAATGAAAGTCAATTTCAACGAGAGGAAGTCATTTTTGAAGTGAAATAAAACAACTGTGACCAAAAAATTAACCAAACGATTGAACAAAAGAACTCGCTCCACGAAGAGCGAAAAATGACGTCACGCACGCACTTCAGTTGAAATTGCATGAACGAAAGAACAAAAAGCAGATCTGAAGTGGTTGTGACGTCATATGGTCGTAACAAAAATCGCGTCGACGAAACAAAAAACATAGCAGGACAAGTCCTGACGTACAATTCAAAGAATTTTCATTGACTAAACAAAAAACTAGATCTAGAACGTACTATGAGTGGATTAGGAAAACTATTTCTGAAAACAAAACAGATAAAAAAATTAAAAAAAAACAATCAATGTCAAAATGCCGCATATGCGCATATGAACAAAAAACCACTAGAGACAAAAAAAATTGCTTCAAACGAAACATAGAATGAAATATGAATGGATTGGGAAAACGCTTTAGAAAAAAACCGATCCAAAAAATCGAAAAAACAGTAGAAATCAGAGTGAAATTGCCACATGTGAACAAAAAACCACCAGACAGAAAGCAAACTTTTGTTCAAACACCGTTTTCTCACTCTGCTTTAAATTTAGAGCGAGAAAATTTCATGCCGCAAAACAATCGCTTTTTCGCTCCTCTTCATGTTTCGGCGTGACCAAAATCACTACTCCAATTTGACTTCAAAAATCATGAAATTGTGTGAACAGATCTTAAAAAAAGACAGCGCCCCAATACAATTCAAATTCTTTGAATTGTAAAAAATAAAGGAAATTTCTGCTTCCGTCTCGCGGCAATTATTACGACGAGGCTTAAAGTGAAAGGCTCAGAGTAAACTTCGAGGACTAAGGTTATTAATCGATGCACTGCAAACATATTTTTTTGCTATGACTCCTTCTTTCAAGTTACTTTTTATTTCCTTATTTTGGTTACTCCCATGCAGTACCTTTCATGCAAAGAGCCTCATGGTCATCTGTATCGGCCTTTTTTGATATAATCTCACATCTGAAGTTCAAAACTGTTCAAACACCGTTTTCTCACTCTGCTTTAAATTTAGAGCGAGAAAATTTCATGCCGCAAAACACTCGCTTTTTCGCTCCTCTTCATTTTTCGGCGTGACCAAAATCACTACTCCAATTTGACTTCAAAAATCATGAAATTGTGTGAACAGATCTTAAAAAAAACATGCCGGAAGAATTCCGGAAACGACTCGAATGAGATAATTGCCCATACTTATAACTAAACAACTAGAACAAATATTGTGAACCCTGAACCTCCACAAATGCCATAAAAAATTTGAAGAATAGAAACGGCACTCAAAAACTTAAAACTAGAAAAACTTAATGATTTTCTTTAAAAGTACAAGGAAACATAAAATCGAATAAGGTTTCTTTGCAAAACAATGGGCAAGTCATAATAGGCTACGAAACTTGTCTAAGATTGAAAAAAAAGAAAAACTGCAAAAAAATAAGAAAAATGGTTTAAAATTTCTTCAATTTTTCTGTTAATTTTCCTCAGAAAAAAAGGATATATACCACTAAAACTTTAGCCAATTGGTATCTGAATATTCTTTAAGTAACAAGCTTCTACTTAAATCCCACTTAAAGCATTAAAAAAACAGGCAAAAAATCGTTAAATTTCGTCTAAAAATCAGCAAAACTGATCAAAAACCTCCAAATTGGCATTAAACTCAAATTAACTACCTGAAAACTTCAATTCCTATCGAAACAAGCGTAAAACTAATACAATATCATAATCAAACCTCATAACCATCAAAAGTTGCAAAAAACTGCTTTTAAAAGCCGCACGTGAACAAATAAGTTTCGCTCGCTCAGAGAAATTTTTTTCACATCAATTTCTCACTCTCTCTCGAAAACAGCGGTATGAACAAAAAAAAACTGTCTTTTCGCTCCGCTCTTCACTTCTGTTCAGCACCAAAATCACTCCAATTCTTTTCACGCGTTTCATTTCCCGCTTCAAAAATCACTCCAATAAAATTGATTTAAAAAAGGACTTCTCCAATACTCCTCTTCGAGTCGTAAAAAAGACAGCGCCCCAATACAATTCAAATTCTTTGAATTGTAAAAAATCCAAGAGAAGGCCAATAATAGCTCCAGCTATCGCTGTGCGGCTATTAATCAAAAACATACCGTTAACAATAAAATAAGTCTCGAGAGCTCTAATATGGTACCATTCTACGAATATGCAAAAGAGATTTCCAATTTCGTCACCAGAAAAAGCCAGGCTCGCATAAAAATTCCAACTTTTCTAATGAAATGTTGGAAAAATTAATTTGAATACCTGAGAGCACTTCTGGTCTGGCGGAGGAAGGGGCCGACGTTGTTGAGTTTGAGGCTATGGCCACTGTTCCGCCTGCTCCAGCACCACCCCTGCGTGTTAGGGTGGAGCCGGTTGCATTGGGGGCACCAGGACCCACACCTCCTGCAGTATTAGATTGGGGTCCACTTAACTGACTAGCTCCCGATTGCCTACTGCCGGCTACTCCTAGAAAACATGACAGAACTATACCCTAAGTCAGCCATCCACAAACATCGGTTTTTAAGCTATAGTTAGCTGGTCTGTTAAAGGAGCACGGCTGTGCGATTTTGATTTCTAAAAGAGCAGTGCATTAGTATGATTTTTAAAGTTAATTAAAGTGAAGTATACTGCGAAACGACCCACTGACGAAGGACCAATTGCTCTCATGATTTGGGCTTTCCAGTTTAGCTTCACAACGTGCTTTAAGTGTTTGCTGTAAAACATAATATTTAAGTTTAAACACGCACGTACAGGTTTGGAAAATGCATGAAATCTGAAGTGCCATAATTTAAAAAGCCAGAAGTTACTACATACATATCCAGAAGTAAACATGGCAGACATTTTTTCAGCATATTCAAATTCGCAGAATACGTGATTTAAGCAAGGTTAGGTTAATCCCAGAAATTCTGACTTAAGTCTCATCCTGCAACGTGTTTCTCTATAACGCCGGAAGATTTCAAGAGCGATTTCAAGTTACTTCAAGAGCGATTCATGTCATCTATACTTTGCGACAACGTCAAAACAAATCACTCAAATAATTCAAAATGGCCAAGCAGAACATCGCACAAAGGCCAACATGACCAGAATTGATGTCAAAAAGTTAATTTGAGAGCAATTAATCACGTCTTTTCATTTTGCATACTTATTCATATAAATTTCAGGAATATGCCTGCTATAATAAGCGTTTCCTTTTAACTAATCGGTCAGCGAAGGAGCTGAGCTTTTATCGTGTTTTGAAAGTCTCAGAACCCGAAGTAAACCTGAAATGAAATCAAACCACATATAAGAAAGGCTTCAGAGATATTTTGAAATAGATAGACACCAAAGCCAAGACATAACAGAGTCAAAAAGGACGAAGAAACGATAGTACTGAGCCCTGAAACTTCTAAAAGCATGCAAGTTAGAAACGAATGCAGTTAAAGTAACACCGCTGAAGTTAGACCAAAATCCGCCAGCAAGCAATAAGGATGACAGATTAGAAGTTTGCATGTAGTGTTGACGTGAGTCTTTAACTCCGTTTGTGCGTCTACATCACCCTTGCAATACCTGGCAGCGAATTGGCAGTCGGATAAATTGGAGGATTCGCACTCGGATCCACGACGTGAGGAGTTCCCGACGTTTGATTGGCGGGAATCGCTATTAGGGTGCTTGTACTGCCACTATGAACACTGTTGAGTCCTGTATTTTGCAATGCAGGACCATTCATAGCTAGTGTCTGAGCAGTAGCTTCGCTTACATTTGATGATGCTAGGTTTGTTGTTTCACGAGCTAATGAAGAGACTGCATTTTTGGAAATATTCGACCTGTTTGAAGCTCCTCCGCCACCCCATGGCACTGCTAGACCGAAGTCTTGCAACGATTCCTTCATACTAACGACCGATTCCATACTGTTTGAGGGATTCATGACGGATGTTGGAATCGTCTCAGATACCCGTGAAATGGATCTCGTTTTTGCGTTTTTATTTTTGTCAGCTTTGTTTGACTTGGCGTCTCTAGGAGTACTAAACTGGCGGTTTTCTGTGTTGTTGTCTTCGGGGGACTTTTTGGATGGCATCGTATCGTTTGCAATGATGGGAAGAGGAGCTAAACCTATATCAAGGATTATGATAAACTGGAACTCTTCTGTCCCAAAGCTTAGTGGGCACACAGCTTTTAGCCCCCCCCCCCCCCCCCCCCCAGGTGGACGTGCTATTTTTTTACAGAGTAACGTGCCATATAACAAATAAATTGTAAATGGGGGGCATAAAAACATTGGGAGGGGTGGGGGGTTAGCGACAGAATAGTTACAGAATATAAACTTATTTGACATTGAATAAGTATGAAATTTTGCATCAAACACAAGATTTCCGAGACAATAAAAATTTCAAAACGGGCCATGTGGCCTAACATAGCGATATATGTGGTGCTTTCCTGTCACGAGTTTTGTTCAATTATAGTGTTGTATATAATAGCTCCAGAAGAAATCAGCGTTACTGCAGATAATACCCAACAAAAAAATAACACTTGACTCTAAATACAGTTCGACTCATGTGGATAACGAAAAAGGCTCTCAACTTTTTCTAAACTAAAGGACTCATTGAAGGACTCAGTGTTTCAATACTTGAAACACTTTTCAATTGAACACAGAAAATATTTCCACTACTCAATTGACCACCAGCATGGTTTTTGTAAAAATGATTAGGCCACTGTCGCTTTGTGGAAGTGACAAGGCCACTGTTTCAAATGAACTTTAAAAAAGTACCAGACCAATTTTGCAATTTTTCTGTCATTAGCTGACAAGAACTAGAATGTCAGAAGCCTCGAATATCATATTTCAAATGGAGTCACACTTAAGTGTAAAAGCATCAAGTTCCGCTTCGTTAGTTTTGTTTCCTACTTTTATTACATTTACAAAAAGCTTTTTTTCAACAAGGAAAAGTGAAATAGGAAAGCGGGCATAATTATTATCATGAGGCAATCACGATAGAACCAAAAAAGACTCGATAGGGTTAAAAATATAAATTGATACTCACCCATCATCTGCTGTTCGGCTTGGGATGGAGGTGGTGGCCCAGGTCCCACGTGTCCAATGGCATTCTCTCCAAAGTGCATAGCTTTGATGTTTAGAGAGGCGAGGATTGACTCTTTGTCTGTCACTGAGGGGTCAACTATCTTAGTCTTGTTAGCCGACAGAATGATACACATGTCGCACAAGTTCACTTTGATTGATCGCAGGTCCGCTCTGTTCAGAGGAGAGCCCTGAAAAACGTTGACAACCCCATAACTCAAAGCCATCAATGGTTGTCTTTTACAACGAGAGTCAATTGTAGTCTCATTTTTCCGGGAGGGGTAGCCGGCTACATCTTCACTAAGAGATTTGACTTGAATTTGTCTAGATATTAGCTAGATTATGAGATCGGGATTGTTTCCTGGTTTCTTTGAACAAGATAGATTATTTGCGATAACCAATCCGAGCGGATTCAATGCAATTGCAGTCGCTATTACACGTATGATTTAACTACTTAATGGCCATGGTCAAGCGTCCGCGAACCCGTGGGACTGGATATGAATCTATCACAGCCGAACATGGGATTAAATTATCCGCTTGCGTATGTTGAAACATACGTGTAATAGCGACTGCTAATTTTTATTCGGATCATTAAACGAAAAAATTAAAGTGCATTGGGCATTGGCAGGTTAGGTAAAAGGACATCGGGTATAATGACATTGGGTAAATTGTCATGTGACCTATTGTATAGTATAGCATATTGATAGTAATAAGCTAACTGACCACTAAGATGTCGACTTTGGGGAAGTTGGCGAGGGAGTCCCACTCCTTCCTGAGGTACTCTAGATTGCCCAGGAGCACAATGTGTTTCAACTCGTGGTAGTGGAACATGGAGGCCCTCAGAGGCATCACCAGGTTCCGAAGTCCAATCAAGGGAGAGTCTGGCTCAGCAAAGATACACACTATCACGTGACCTGACAGTTGCTGCCTCGCCGCCTCAGATCTCAACTGAAATTAGAAATATGTCTTTGTACCAGCAAAGTCATCATTCAATATGCCGTAAGCACCAATGCTCCCCGTATACACTACAAGCCTAAGCAAAGGCGCCTACTCATGAGCTTCATTTGTTAGTCAAAGAGTAAACTATTCATAATAGACTATTCATAGAATAAACTTATTCATAGTAAGTTTAATTAGAATTGGTTTCAGATCTAAATTTCGAGGCCGGTTCATAATTTGCATGTCAGTCTGGCGACGATTGTGTTTTACGTTGATAATACATCCCGAGATGACAAAAAATCAAACCCCTGGTCACTAAAAGTTTTGAGAACACTGGAAAACGCACAAAAAACCGGACGCTTGTCGTTTGACAATCAATCAACTTTACCAAAGCTACTACACAAAAGGCCGCCGCGGAAATTTTCACGGACAAGCAAATAAGGTCACTAAGTTTTGAAAATCTAACCTAGAATGGCTCCAAACGCATGACTTTATAGAGTTAAAAAAGCATGAAACAGTATTTGATCTGTTGTGACCAAATTAGCATATCTATGTTTAGTAAATAAATTTGATAAAAGATTTCCAGCTGGTTGAACTGATGACCAAAAGCTCTTTAATAATTAGTCTGCACAGAGCTTTTTTTTGTTTCATACCACGAATAACTGCTTGATCATCGTCACTCTGTCTATTCTATTAAGCATGCAAGCCATGTTAACTATCTGAGCACACAGCTCGCATTAATTACTATACCACGAACTTCATTCAAAAGAAACAACTCGATACCAACCAATTCGATAAGATGAGAAAACGGCGGACAATTTGAAAATTATTAAGAGTGACAGGTTAATTATTATTTTAGCTCTTTTATGTGAAAGACAAATCACCATTTAACAAAAGAGCTTTGACCAGCATTATTCATCTGCTCGATAACTCAACGACAAATCGACGGCTGAGTTTATTTCCGCAGGCTATTACAGATAAACAAACCGAATAACGTCGGACACATTTCTCTCGAACGACAAGCGGGGCAATTTAGTTCAGGGGCAATAACGTAATTAAATTTCTCCTCATGGGTGCAAAACTCTACGCTTAGTTCGAAACCACGACCTCCAGAGTTCTCAGCATCAGAATTCACAAGTCAGCTATCTGGTCTTTGTTGTTAACTATTATGCAATCGGTTTCATTTTAGCAACACAATTTTTGCGGAGTGAGGGCAATTGAGATCACTCAAAAAAGAAAAAGTGAAGCATGAAAAAATCAAACTTGAGAAGTCAAAAAAATGTGTTAGAAAAAGCGCAAAAAAGGTCAAGCAAAAACTTTGCATTAAAAAAAGACACAGATGTTTACAATAATTACTTCAAACTTCGTTCGAGAGCATTTTAAAACCCTGTATTTACCGATCAATCCTTAAAAAGCATAAGATTCCCACATTATTCGCGGCCAAATAAGCACTATACAAAAATATTACGCAGCCATTACAGATTCTCTAATAGATATTTGAGCGGTCATGCGTGAGAATCATAACGAACTCCTTCTCAACATAACAACATAACCGGCAGATTGCCGGAAAATAGCACCAGTTGATTCCAATAAGCATGATTGGGATCGAAAGAGAAGATATAGAAAAAAAAAGATTTTTGTACAAAAACATTTTTTAAGTCCGATTTATTTTGATAGCAATTCGTAGTTGAACATACTTCTGTTTTTTAGAGAGAGACTACAGGCGCTACTGTCAATACCAATAAGTATTAGAGATGTTAACTAAGACTTATTGGAACGACGTTCAAATAGCGGGCATCTAAAATTGGGCTTTATGGGTTTATCCCGTTTCTATTTCTGACTTCAATTTTTTATACTGACTCTGTTCATTTTAAATTGCTTTGCTGAGCAACTGATGTTCAAATTCATTTTTAGCAGAATGAGAAAAGAGAGAAACTAGCCTAGAGAAATCAAAAAGATTTCACGCAAAATGTCGAAAAAGCGGCAAAATGGTAAAGCGAACAAAAGTTTGACGAAGTAAAAAAACATAGCAGGACAAGTCCTGAAGTGAGTGAATTGGGAAAACCATTTAGAAAAAATCCGATCCAAAAATTCGAAAAAACAGTAAAAATCAGAGTGAAATTGCCGCATGTGAACAAAAAACCACTACCAAGTAACCGAATTTTTGTTCAAACAACGTTTTCTCACTCTACTTTAAAATTAGAGCGAAAAAAATTCACGCCGCAAAACCACTCGCTTTTTCGCTCCATTTCCTGTTTCGGCGTGACCAAAATCACTACTTCAATTTGACTTCAAAAATCCTGAAAATGTGTGAACAGATCTTAAAAAAAGACAGCGCCCCAATACAATTCAAATTCTTTGAATTGTAAAAAATTAGGAGCGCTATAATAGCCGGCTGAGAAAATGAGAACGCCTATTAATTACAATAATTTGAAACATTAGAATACACACAACCCCAACGAGAATAAAATACTTGCCGAGAGCCACAGCAAATGTAAATATATTCAAACTATCTTCTTTTAATTATACAAGTCAACGTTGTACACTTTGTTCTTTATGTAAAACAGTTATTATACAACAGTTAAGAAATCAAGTATTTGACGAATAAAAAATTCACTAAGCCCAAAATCTACGGCAGTTAAATTAATGAAATTTTGACAGAATATTGAAATAACCGCTAATGTGAAAAAAGTATATTCTGGACTCACTCTATTTCGTGTTGGCATTTCATGCAACTATTATTAACTGCATTTTTCCGGAGAAAAGTTTGAGCAACGAGCAGCTTTCAGTTGCAATAACAATCTCAGTGCAAAGTGTGGTAAACTCGCAGAAAATTATTTACAAAAAAGGCTCGTGCGGGTCTCTGCACAGCCTAGAACGATGCAACTTCTTTCCAAAAAAATCCAAAAACCTACTACATATCGGAGTACAATCTTTTTTGAATCTTTAATACTTTATAGTTATCCAAGATCAATTTGAAGCAAAAATTTTCAGGCAGGTGTTGAGTAGTTCTTTTTCATGAGCTAGAAACAGTCCAATATTGGTGAAAGGGACTCGCATAACTCAATATAAGTTATTATAAACTACTATTACAAAATACTAGTAACAAAACAAAACAACCAATGAACGTCACAAAAATTGCTCTCGAACTGGTGAGAGCTCAAATCTATCGCAGCCTGCTTCAGTCGGGGGTAAGGGGGTAGCTTAATTCACTAAGTGGACTTCAAAATTTTAAGTGAGAACCACCGACTAACGTCGGAAGAATTGCTCTCGAACGACTAGTGGAGCTCTAATCTATTGCAGCCTGCTTCAGTTGGGGGGTGGTAACTAAAATTGCTAAGGCGGCTTCAAATAACGTCATTAGAGGTTATATACGACTATAATCACTAAAAAATTAAAATAAAATAAATGACACTAATTTCGGCGCACTCTTCATTTGACTTGTAGTAGTAAAATGCCAACACTTGAGTTCAGCTGTGGACACTTGTGAAGGAGACATAATATTGGATCAGGCGAAACGAAAACGTCAAGGGCGTTAAAGTCCCTCGAAAAGTCAAACTGGTCAAGCAAAAATTTTACATAATTAAAGACCAACACCTTTTTAATAATTGCTTTAAACTTTGCTCGAGAGCAATTAAAAAGAGAAAAATCTAGCAGGCCAGAAAATAGCTGCGCCGACTTCGAAGACATGTAGTCTCAACTATATGTCAAGATCTGAAAAAATGGATGTTGCTTTTCACTGATCTGAAAAAATGGATCTGAAAAAACAGCGTTGTTTTCAGACCCTGCAATTATATAAAAAATCGCGGTTTGAACTAATTCTTGAAATAGAAGTAAGTAAAATCAATTTGAAAGCGAGAAAAAGCATTTCGAGATTGCTGTAAGTCAAGTTTGACAAAAAAATGATTTCATTGGCACAAACGAAAAAAACTCCTATGTGAAAACGTGAAGTCACGCACAAAATGCTGTTTAGAAGCTGCATGAAAGAATGGATATGAGCAGATTTGAAATGACAAGTCATATGGTCGTGAAAAACATCGACGACAAAGTAAGACTCCCAAACCGAATCGTAGCCATATCTGTCTTGAACTGCAGGTAACAACAAATTAAACAAATTATCTTTTCTTAATTATTCAAGTCAACTTAAATAACTGGAGGTCAAAAACAAAAAACTCAAAGTTTGTCTCCAGGAAAACTCCACAATTTGCAATTACAAAACATAGCCGGCATATGGTCAGAAAATAGTCGCAATAGCTTCGTAGATCTGCGATTTCAAAAAGATAGTAAAAGAAAGAGACGAAACAAGAAATTTTTCATTAAATGCTGAGATGTTATATTTTGATTATTAATCTGTATAACTTATTGCTGCTTCCATTAGCAGCTCTTAGAAAACCTTCACTTATAGTGACATACACTCACTTGACCTCATCTCTTTGAATCAAATTTTAAAAAGTCAATTTTAGAGTGAGAAAGTCATCTTTGGAAGTGATGTAAGTCATGTGTGACCAAAAACTTAATCACGCGAATGAACAAAAAAACTAGCTCCACTAAAAGTGAAACATTACGTCACGCACGCAATTCAATTGAAATTGAATGAACGAATGAACAAAAAGCAGATTTGAAGTGATTGTGACGTCATATGGTCGTAACAAAATCGTGACGACGAAAGTAAAAACATAGCAAGACAACTCCTGACGTACAATTCAAAAAATTTTCATTGACTAAGCAAAAAACTATAACGGACTATGCGTGAATTGCGAAAACCATTTCTAAAAAACAATCAGATGAAAAAACAGAAAATCAGTGTCAAAATGCCAAAGTGAACAAAAAACCACCAGCGAGAAATGGAAATTTGGTTTAAAAGATTAGGCCTAGAATGAACTATGAATGGATTGGGAAGACCATCTAGAAAAAATCCGATCCAAAACAAAAGAAAAACCGGAAAAATCAACAGGAAATTGTCGCATGTGAACAGAAAATTAGAGCCAAAAGATTTCACACCGCAAAACCACGCGCTTTTTTGCTCCACTTCCTGTTTCGGCGTGATGAAATCACCAATTTGACTTCAAAAATCCTGAAAATGTGTGAACAGATCTTAAATGAAAGACAGCGCCCCAATACAATCGAAACTCTTTGAATTGTAAAAAACAAGAGAAGACCAATGATAGCCCCAGATATCGCTGTGAGGCTATTAAACATAAACCGACGGACATTTTCCTTTGTGCCGCCAGTACGTTATGCAACCACCATTTACAGAGCACCTGTAATTCAGTGCAAAAATATGGCAGGTGCGTCTGGGTGTTGGAAATAATATGCACCCATTAAGCTGAGGGGCACAAACGGAAAAGATCCAAACCGACTAACGTCAGACAAATTGCTCTCGAACGACAGGCTGGGCAATTTAATTCAAATGCTGTAACCTAGATGAATTTTTGTTGATGGGAGCAAAAACATCCTATCCGGTTGGGACTGGACCCCGCGACCTCTGGATCGCTCGCCAGAAGCATTCACCACTCGGCTATCGGGCCCTTACAGTCTCCTCAGCTACAATCGCTTTTACCTTATTAACAAACTTTACTTCGGAGTGAGAGTAATTGAGATCACTCAAAAATAAAGAGAACCAAGAAAAAAATCAGTTGAGAAGTCAAAGGATGTTCTAGAACAGAAGCGCAAAAACGGTCAAGCATGCGTGAAAAACACGCACTGAGTTCTCTGGGTTATGGTTGGAACAGTTCCGGTGATTCGCATGCTTAGCACCTAGTAAGAGAAAAGGTTCTAAGAGAGCTTAATGCCCTCCGGGCGTTACCTATTTGAGGGCGAAAAGTCAGAAGGGTCAGACAAAAAATCATTCAAGCGAAAAATTCCATACACTAATATTCCATAATTTTAAGTGAAATACGTACCCAAACACACTTGTCGATACCTCTGGCCTCACACCAATGGAACATGCCTGTGACGTCATATCTCTTCACTGTGTCAATCTCTCCTGCCATCATCACTGCACCAGAGGGAGGCTCACCTCCTCCCCCACCAGGAGCCCCTCCCGCCCCAGCACTGGCTGCAACATTGCCCACAAATTGGAGAGCACTGCCAACAGCTTTCTCGCCCAGGGCACTCAATTGCAGCACAGACCTGCAGGGCACAAGCAACACTAACTTTGGCATAGATTATTATAAAAGAAGGCTGTCTTGAACATTTTAAAGATAAAATTTTGATGAGTAGTGGCGCTTGAAACGATTGAAGCAGTTGAGCTGCGATCCCATCTAACTATTAACTAAATATCAAAAGGCACTCTACTTTTGGTTAAACACAGTTTGAGTCGAATCCTCAGCATCGAAACTTTTTATTCGTTTACAGAGTTTAATTCAGCAAAATGGACCCCAACTTTGCAAGGAAAGATTTTAAATTTAAAAAGCAAGATTGTCAAATTTTGCAAGAAACCGCATTCGTTTTTGCAAGATAGCGCTCCAATATTTTTCGAATTACTGGAAACATAAAATATGGGCAAGTAATTAGTAGGTATAAAGATTGGAGTCATTAGTCAGTTAATTCCGAAATTCAGTTTTAATTTGATCCAGAATTTTTTTGTTGATTTAGTCCTTTGAACTTGCTTTAGCTTATTGGGGGCTTTCTCATTACAGCCCCCAAGCTTAGTGGTCAGATAACATATAGATCCCCAATCATGGCAAATATACGATAACGGGGGCTATAATTTCAGGGGGTCTATAACGGGAAAGACCCGCTTATTGTTCATTTAGATGCTGAAACAGATCCTAATTATCTCGGATTGAAATTGCTGTGGTAGGGAATATGGGGTAAACATTATTCAGGGATGTAAAGGTAGGGTGTTAAAAGATATGGGTGGATTGAATCTGGGTAAAAAGAGAAGTCACAGAAAGTTATGCTTGCCCGTGAGTTAATGTTCTTGTTGAACACTCTTACCTATTATTATGTCCGCCGGCAATGCCATTGAGTTGTTTCTTGTCGTGTGCCCCAGTGGGTCTGTTATGCCCCCCTAGATTCCCTCCGAGGGCATTTCTGCTCTGCTTCTGATCTGAGGCACATTTGCACTCCTTGATCTTTCTGATGTCTTGTACCTCGTCGTGGCAATTCTTGCAGTAGTAATAAGCTCTATAACATCACAAACAAATCCTTGTCAGACAATTTACATTTTGACCTTAGGGCTTGTCCAGTTATGATAATCTTAGTTTTACCGTAATAGAGCTCCAATTAATATTTTTAAGGCAAGGGGATTTTACAGAACGAAGGTCTACATCAGGAAAAATACTGTTTGATTCGATTTTTACCCAAAATTAGCTTAATTTACTATGGAATTAATTGTTCGGCTATAAACATTTTTTCTCTGCAGTCCCAAATTGTTCACTAACATCCGATGCATTGCTCTCGAACGATAGGCGGGGGCAATTTAAATTACAGGGGATGAAGTCTAGAAATGTTTTAAGGGTGCACCTACAGGCTGACAGTCTGACATCTTAATCTCCCAGCTACAATGACTTTGCTTTCCTTTCGCTCACAATCGCTTTTAGTAACCAACTTTATTTCAGAATGAGAGCAACTTGGATCGCTCAACAATGAAAAACTTAAGTGACAAGTCACCCAAAGAATGTTATAGAACAAAAGCCCAAAAGCGGCAAAGCAAAAATTTTGCATTGAAGACACACACGTTTACAATAATTGCTTCAAACTTTGGCAAGTGTGGAGTTCTTTCTTAGGGGGGAGTGTGCAACTTCAGAGAAGGCAGTAAGGTAGTTAAAATTGTTCAAAAAATTAAGTTCCAATGAATTGTAAAGCTCTAAGAGCTGATCAGCGACCTAATGGCCTACTGGCTTTACCCATTCAACAGTTTTGTGGGGACACAAAGTCAATGGAGTCATGCGTAAAATTGATGGAGCGAAAGATGAATGCAAGTCCTCTATTACAATCCAAAGAAATGAATTAGATACGCAACTAACAAATGAACCAATTACAGCACACATACACACGCACGCGCACACACACACACACACACACCTACACACAAACACACACTTACACACACACGCATACACACACACAAACACACACCCACCCACACACACACACACGCAAGCACGCACACACAAACAAAAACAAACACATATACACGCACGCACACGCAAAGACACACGCACACGCACAGACACACACACACACACACACACACACACACACACACCCACATAGACGCATACGCACACAAACGAACAAAAACAAACAAAAACACATGCACGCACACACATACACAACACACAGACACACATACATACACATGTGCACACACACACGCACGCACTAGAGAAGTCTAAATTTTATGCAAAATGTCGAAAAAGGGGAAAAAATGAGGAAAAGCAAAACAAAATTTTATTCGACGAGGTAGAATATATAGGAGCGCAGTATAGCTTCTCTTCCTGCGAAGATGAGAACGCCTATTTAACATAAACTGACTAACGTTGCACAAATGGCTCTTGAACGACTGCAGAGGCTAGGGAAAATTTTATGCTGCAAAAAATTTTGATTACGGAGGGGTCCGCACTACGCAATTCAAAAATAACAACGTCGGGCGAATCGCTCCAATGCGCCAGGTTGGAGGAGGCGGAGAAGCTTGTCGGGGCGGGGGACGTAGAGTGTCGGGTGGGGGGACTGCAGGGGTATCAAACCTCTAAGACTAAGAACCGCCTTTCACATCTTGAAAAGTCTACTCAAAACAGTTTTGGTGAATCGGATAATTAGAGCCTATTATCAATATAATTGTTACAAATTTCGTTTGAGAGCAATTAATCACTCAAAAAACAAAAAAGAAGTCAAGCATGAGAAAGTCACCACAAAAAATCAGTCCAGCAAAAATTTAGCATAAAAAAGACACCCACCTTTAAAATAATTGATTCAAACTTCATTCAAGCGCAATTTAAAATAGTCAACACATTAAACATGACATTTCTGAGCCTAATACACAAAGAATAACAAATACCGGCATCCAAGTTTTCAGTAAAAACCATTAACTGACAGTTGTGAAACTCAAACAATAGCAACTGGGCAACGTCGTATACTTCTAAAACATATGTATCTCCTTTTATATGCATTTCTGGAAAGAAAACGAAGTCAAGTAGAGCACTTGAAAAACTTTCGATAACCATAACTGCCCTCACTATACCCTTAAAAAATTGACTTTCTCACCTTTAATCGAGCTTTATTTTGCTTTCTAAAACTTCATCGCGCCAGAAATTGAAACCTCGTTGAGGTCAAACTATCGAAAATCAACTCAGTTTACAAACAACCGCCTGACGTGTGACGAATTCGCCCTATATATACAGCAGGCGGTGGATGGGGTCAATTTCAGCATGCTTCACTTGCAGAAGGGTGGTTAACAGAAATTAGACAGAATTTGGGGCGGTTAACAGCTATTAGACTACTGCTCAAGATATACCGGGAAAAATTGATTGATTTGGGCGTACATTTCATTTGACATTTTATAACCAGTCACCAAATCAGTTCAGCTGCCTAAAATTCGGAATGAGAGCAGTTTTAGATCACACAAAAAGCACAAAGTCAAGCGCAAATGATCAGAAGAAAAATTGATCAACCAAAAACCGCGTTAAAAAAGACCTACAGGACAAATATGATGCTACAATTTTCGTTTGAGAGCATCAAAAAGGACAACGCAACAATACAACCAAAACTCTTCGGTTTACAGAAAAAAAGCGAAAGTGGGCATTTCTCCATCATAAACATAGCCGGCAGATTGCCGGAATAGCTGCGAAAGAATAGACCTGCGTGCCATATAATAGAGATAAAGATACAGATCTAAATTGAAAAATCGACACCGCTCAAAAACTAGGCTAAAATACATTCAGCGATAAATTAATGAAGCTTGTTTAAATTCATTCCACAGAAGCCTTTATTAGTGACCTTTACTGCACATGAGTTCCTTTGACCTTAAACAAATTCAAATTAAACTTAAGTTTTAAAGTGTAAAAGTCATTTTATTGAGTGAGGTAAGTCACGTATGGTCAAAATCTAATCACGCAAATAACCTAAAGCGAGTGAGAAATGACGTCACGCGCGCAAATGCTGTTAGTGAGAGGAAGAAGTCATTCAGAAAATTTGACTTTTTCAGCTTTGCTGTGTGAACAAATGTAAAACGAAAAAAGAGCGTCAGACGACGAAACAAAAAAACATAGCAGGACAAGTCCTGACGTAAAATTCAAAGAATTTTCAATGACTAAACAGAAAAACTAGACCTAGAATGGACTATGAGTGAATTGAGAAAACCATTTTCAAAAAAATCAGATAAAAAAATAAAAAAAAGAACAGAAAATCAATGTCAAAATGCCGCATGTGAACAAAAAACCACTAGCGAGAAATGAAAATTTAATTCAAACAAAAAACTAGGCCTAGAATGATCTGTGAATGGATTGGGAAAACCATTTAGAAAAAAATCCGATCCAAAAAATCGAAAAAACAGTAAAAATCAGAGTGAAATTACCGCATGTGAACAAAAAACCGCTACCGAGAAACCGAATTTTTGTTCAAACACCGTTTTCTCATACTACTTTAAAATTAGAGCGAAAAAAATTCACGCCGCAAAACCACTCGCTTTTTCGCTCCATTTCCTGTTTCGGCGTGACCAAAATCACTACTCTAATTTGACTTCAAAAATCATGAAAATGTGTGAACAGATCTTAAAAAAAAAGACAGCGCCCCAATACAATTCAAATTCTTTGAATTGTAAAAACCAAGAGCACCGCAATATAGCTACGCTCAGCTTACAGCTTCGCAGCTATAACTTCGTAAAGTAACGAAGGAGCTGATTGCAAAAGATCATTTTTCCTTATTTGAATGTACTCTGCGTCAGTAACGCAAACCGTAAGAGTTCAATGAAAAACCACTTCTCTGTCACGGAATTGAGCAAACCATCATTCATACAAAAACCGATTGTCTTTTGATGTTGTTTCTCAATTAACTTTTATCTTGCAAGCATCCTTGCCAAAAACATGTTTAAGAGATTCTCAAAATAATCCAGAAGATTACACTGTATGGTTGAAGCTCTTATATTTCAAGACTGCATGTATAGCTTGACCGGATAGCGCATTCATTGCCTCGCCGGGTATTTTGGTGACCATAAAACACCGAAATAGAAATCTTTTCAGGGACACCTCGATTTGTTTGTACACGGGCTCACCGTTTAACTTCCTGGGCTGATCCGGCGATGAAGAATCCTAATGTCCCGTCTTGTATCTTCACTTTACTGCCTGGGTTTATGATGATTCTGAAACAGTATGCAAAATAACCCAATATCATCTCTAGAAAGAACACCTCAATCTCTAAACCCTATCTCTACACGATAGATTGAATCATCACAAAATGAATACACCATACTTCTTTCTAATAAATTTTACCATAAGTTTCTAATAAAATAAGTTTTAAATCTTGACGGCTGCTAAACTTAAAATAGTCAGCATTAGAATTCAGCAGAAGTCTCTTGCAGAAGGTCAGCAGAAGTTTAAACGTTTCTCTCTAATACACAATCTCAATTTGATTGAATTTTAACGACTGCTTCAGTTTTAAAACGGATCAGAGCAATTGTAATAAGTTAGGCCTAGCTCTCAATATATTTTTTTAAAAATAATATCGCGATAATACTTCAGTCTCGGCAGTTTGAAAAATTCGGCCGAACATTTACGAAAGCAATATGTACTGCGTTAAACTTGTCTCTGGTTAAATTAGTTATTAGACTACATATAGTTAATTTTTTTAAATTGAGAACTGAAATGGTTCACATGGCGAGAGCTGCAGCTATTAATGAGCTCACAAATAGTCAATGTCGGACATTAAGATGAGAAGAATAAGAAAATAGAGGAGTTATCACACTTAAAACAAACCAAACGCGTTATGATTTATGATTATTATTAATTATAACCATTATTATTACACAAGATAAGATACAACACAGGTGGTATTCTGCATTATTAACGTGAAAAACACTTGAAAGATTAATATTTAGTTGTTTTTTGTTCAACCGCCTTAGTTGCAAAATTTTCCACTGCACTTACTTTCGTTGGCTAAAAGTAAAATGATTTAACTTTAAACTTCAGCTTCTATTATTTTGTAGACTTCTTCACAAATACATGAACACTTTTACAGCAACAACGCAGGAGTATTAAATTTGATAGATTAGCCACTTACGTTTAAATAGTTGAAAACTGCAAATTAACACGTTTCAGCCTGTTAAGCAAGGAAACGCTGACTTTTCGAAAATTTCGACCAGATATAAGCCGCTCTAATGAAAAATGCAAAATGAAGATTAAACTCTCCCCATGCGATCTTTTACAAACCATTAATAAAATAGCAAATTTCATCTCAAATTTAAAGACATAAATCTGGAACATTTCCCAGAATATAGATTAAATAATCTTTTTTGCAATCTACCCTCGAGAGTTTCAAAACACACATCATTCAGAACGTTCTCAATGTTGGTCCTTACTCAATATTGCGCCCCCCTCCTCACTCGTGATCACAAATCGAGTGAACTCTTTTATAATTTCTATTTTGAAGTTGTTTACTAACTTAGTTTCGTCGTTTTCGTCACGCAACTCTACAGCAAACATGAGAAGCTTCAACTTGACAAAGATGAACCTGAAACAACAACAAATTGATTTGTTCAAATAAATACCGATTCAACAGGAAAACGAGAAAGTATTCGGTTATTATGTCAGAACAGATCATATGCAATTATAAATTTAACCAACCGTGGCCGTTATCTGTACAGGTCTGATATTAAAGTTTAAGATTTGGTCTTAAGATTTGAGGTCTCAGACATTGAGGATCCAATTGAGAAGGCAATAACTCTCGCGTTGAATCTTCGGCAAAACTACAAAAAATATCAACACGATACAAACATCGCACCCTCAAATAAAACATAGCCGGCAGATTGTCGGAATAGCTGCGAAAGAATAGACCTGCGTGCATATAATAGAGATTAGAAACAGATAGATCTAAATTGAAAAAAAAATCGACGCCGCTCAAAAAATTAGGCTAAAAAACATTCAGCGATAAATTAATAAAGCTTGTTAAAATTCATTCCACAGAAGCCTCTTATTAGGGACCTTTACTGCACATATGAGTTCCTTTGACCTTAAACAAATTCAAATTAAACTTAAAATTTAAAGTGCAAAAGGCATTTTATTGAGTGAGGTAAGGCACGTATGATCAAAATCTAATCACGCAAATAACCTAAAAACTTTCGCTAAAGCGAGTGAGAAATGACGTCATGCGCGCAAATGCCGTTAGTGAGAGGAGGAAGTCATTCAGAAAATTTGACTTTTTCAGCTTTGCTGTGTGAACAAATGTAAAACGAAAAAAAGAGCGTCAGACGACGAAACAAAAAAAAACATAGCAGGACAAGTCCTGACGAACAATTCAAAAAACTTTCATTGACTAAACAAACATCTAGACCTTAAAATGACTATGAGCGAATTGGAAAAACCATTTTAAAAAAATCAGATAAAAAAATTTAAAAAAAAAACCAGAAAATCAATGTCAAAATGTCGCATGTCAAGAAAATCATTAGCGAGAAATGGAAATTTGGTGCATACAAAAAACTAGGCCTAGAATGAACTATGAATGGATTGGGAAAACCATTTAGAAAAAAAATCCGATCCAAAAATCGAAAAAAACAGTAAAAAATCAAAGTGAAATTGCCGCATGTGAACAAAAAACCACTAGCGAGAAAGCTAACTTTTGTTCAAACACCGTTTTCTCACTCTACTTTAAAATTAGAGCAAAAAAATTTCACGCCGCAAAACTACTCGCTTTTTCGCTCCATTTCCTGTTTCGGCGTGACCAAAATCACCACTCCAATTTGACTTAAAAATCATGAATATGTGTGAACAGACCTTAAAAAAAAGACAGCACCCCAATACAATTCAAATTCTTTGAATTGTAAAAAACCAAGAGCACCGCAATATAGCTCCGCTCAGCTTACAGCTTCGCAGCTATAATAACGCAGTAGGCGGACCGTCGAAAAAAGCTAGGAAATGGATTTCAGCTATGTAGACAGAAACATACAGAAATGAGGTGAAATAAAGTTGGTTTTCAAAACTATTTTAAAAAAAACCATTGGTATAAAATGATAATTCTAGTTCAATTTCATCCCGCCGAGATTTCCGCGCAAAAATGCCTTTAATAAACATTATTCCAAAATTTTAAGCTGAGCTGTCCCAACAAAAAAAAAGAGTAAAAATAGGGGGAAATGTAAATTAAATTGCTCTTCAACGACTTCTTTGATGTTTTTGTTAATAAACTCAATGACTTATAGCATGCAATCACTTAAGAAATAAACTCGCAAGAAAACCCTATAGATCAATTGATAAACTTGGTAATGTCTTCAAAAATCCAAACTTGTAAACATCGGGCGAATTTCTCTCAAAAGATTGGCGAGCGGTTGGCTTCGTTAGTAGCTAGCTACACTTTAAGTAGGCAAAATTTAGCTTAATTTAAAGGGCTCGGGGTTGGCACGGCGTAGCGGGTGGAGGGGCTCGAGTGCGACGCTGGGTTGCGAGTGGAACGAAGTGCAGGCAGTGGGGGTGAAACGCTGATGACTAATACGTTAAAGAAGGAGACTATCAGATTTTGAACAAAAACGGAAATTAATTTGAAAAACTGCTTCAAAATTTGATGTGTATTAAATCAATTTCATTAAGATATGTTTAATATGTTTAAAATAAAACAAACTTTTCCATATAAACTAAAATCTGCAAAGCTGATAGGATATTAACAAAGTAAAAGATATTGCCAAAAAATCATTGCCAAGTTAATATTGCCAAAAGCAAAAAAATATATCAAGTGCTAAAAACTATGCTAAACGTAAATACAGTTACAACTCAATGTCAATACCAATTGGTTACAGAAAAAAACGAATAATTGACCAAAACACTCGTCCCATCTGCTCATCAAATTAGTTCAACTTTTTTAAAACTTTTTAAGTACGCACAAGCCTGCAACTTTTTTAAATACGCACAAGCTTGCAAAAAGCCTGGAGTTAACGTGTGTATCAGTAAATAAACTTCTTTATCGAAGTTCAAAGGTCACCATTCCATTCAGAAAACAGTAAGCAAATTGACGCAAAATATCCGAGTAAGAAGAAAAATGTTAGGTACAAATTATAACTTTCCGAATTTTCAAAAAGTTTTCTAACTTGGGGTGCAGTTTAAATAAGATTACAAAAATATTCTTAACTCGCCTTCTAAACTAAAGCTATTCAACTTGAAACTAGAACCAACTAGCATTTGTTCGAATGAAAATCGATGATGTAATTCTAAATTCATTTCAGTTGAACCAATGAGTAGGCGGATCAAAATTAAACGCCAAAAAGAACAAACATAGCCCACCGATTGCCAGAATAGCTGCAAAAGAATAGACTTGAGTGCCTTATAATAGAGATAGAAACAGATACAGATCTAAATTGAAAAAAAGAACGATCGACGCCACTCAAAAAGCTAGGTAAAAACATTTAGCGATAAATTAATAAAGCTTGTTGAAATTCATTCCGCAGAAGCCTTTTATTAGGATCCTTTACTGCACATATGAGTTCCTTTGACCTTAAAACAATTCAAAACATATCCGGCAGATTGCCGGAAAATAGCCGCCGTTGATTCCAATAACCATGATTGGGATTGAAAGAATAGATATTGAAAAAAAATAAGATTTTTGTACAAAAACATTTTTTAAGTCCTATTTATTTCGATGGCATTTCGTAGTTGAACATACTTCTGTTTCTTAGAGAGAGGCTACAGGGGCTACTATCAATATCTATAAGCATTAGAGATGGCAGCTAAGACTTATAGGAACGACGTTCAAATAGCGGCCATCTAAAATTGGGCTCTATGGGTTTATCCCGTTTCCATTTCTGACGTTTTTATTTTCTAATTTTTTGTTCTGACTCTGTTTATTTTGAATTGCTTTGCTGAGCAACTGAAATTCAAATTCACTTTTAGCAGAATGAGAGAAGAGAGAAACTAGCCTAAAGAAGTCAAAAAGATTTCACATAAAATGCTGAAAAGCGGCAAAATGGTAAAGCGAAAAAAAGTTCGACGAAGTAAAAAAAATTAGGAGCGCTATAATAGCAGGCTGAGAAGATGAGGGCGGCTATTAATTAAACTTAAGTTTTAAAGTGCAAAAGTCATTTTATTGAGTGCGGTAAGTCACGCATGATCAAAATCTAATCACGCAAATGAACTTAAAATTTTGCTAGAGAGAGAATGAGAAATCACGCGCGCAAACGCTGTTAGTGACAGGAAGAAATCATTCAGAAAACTTTACTTTCAGTTTTGCTGTGTGAACAAATGTAAAACAAAAAAACCGTCAGACGACGAAACAAAAAGATAGCCGGACAAGTCCTGAAGTAAAAATCAAAGAATTTTCATTGAATATACAAAAACTAGACCTAGAATGGACTATGAGTGAATTCGGAAAATCATTTCTAAAAAAATCAGATAGAAAACAGAAAAACGAAATCAATATCAAAATACCGCTATCGAGAACAAAAAAGCACTAGCGAGATATGTAAATTTGATTATAACAAAAAACTAGGCCTAGAATGAACTATGAATGGATTGAGAAAAACCATTTAGAAAAAAATCTGATCCAAAAAATTTAAAAACAGTAAAAACCGAGGTAAAATTGCCGCATGTGGACAAAAATCCACTAGCGAGAACGAGAAATTTTGTTCAAACACCGTTTTCTCACTCTTCTTTAAAATGAGAGCGAAAAAATTTAACTCCGCAAAACCACTCGCTTTTTCGCTCCACTTCCTGTTTCGGCGTGAACAAAATATCTACACTAATTTGACTTCAAAAAGCATGAAAATACTTAAACAATTCTTAAAAAAGACAGCCCCCAATACAATTCAAATTTTTTGAATTGTAAAAAAAACCAAGAGCACCGCAATATAGCTCCACTCCGCCTACAGCTTCGCAGCTATAAAACAAAAAAAAATGAAAGGTAAAAAAGTTAAACATAAACGGCAGATTGCCAAAAATAGCCACAAATATTCACATTCACCCGATTGGTATTAAAAATATACCCGGCAGATTGTCGGAAAATAGCCGACGTTGATTCCCATAACTCTAATGGGATTGAAATAAAAGAAAATATCCTCAAAAATTGATTTTTGTATAAAAACATTTTTAAGTGCGACTGACTTATTTTGATGTCATTTCGTAATTGAGCATAATCCTGTCTCTCAGTGAGAGGCTACAGGGTCTAGTATCAATACCAATAAGCACTGTAGATAGTTAACAAAGTTCAAGTACCGGGCATCTAAAAATGGGCTTTATGGGTTTATCCCGTTTCTATTTCTGACTTCGATTTTTTTATACTGACCCTCCTCATTTTGAATTGCTTTGCTGAGCAGCTGCTGTTTAAAAGAACTTTGAGCAGAATGACAGAAGAGTGAAACTAGCCTAGAGAAGTCAAAAAAGATTTCACGCAAAATGTCGAAAAAGAGGCAAAATGGGTAAAGCGAAAAGTTCGACGAAGTAAAAAAGCGTAGCAGAACAAATCCTGACGTACAATTCAAAGAATTTTCATTGACTAAACAGAAAACTAGACACAGAACGGACTATGAATGGATTCGGAAAACCATTTAGAAAAAAATCCGATCCAAAAATCGAAAAACAGTAAAAAATCAAATTGAAATTGCCGCATGTGAACAAAAAACCACTAGCGAGAAAGCGAATTTTTGTTAACACACTGTTTTCTCATTCTACTTTAAAATTAGAGCGCAAAAATTTCACGCCACAAAAGCACTCGCTTTTCTGCTCCATTTCCTGTTTCAGCGTGACCAAAATCACTACTCCAATTTGACTTCAAAAAACATGAAAATGTGTGAACAATTCTTAAAAAAGACAGCGCCCCAATACAATTCAAATTCTTTGAATTGTAAAAACAGGAGCGCTATAATAGCCCGCTGAGAAGATGAGGGTGGCTATTAACAAGAACAGAAAAATAGAGTTTTTTTAACCAAAAATGGACAAAAGTTTGCGCTACATACTGGGCATATGAAATTGTTTCTTAGGTTTCTCACGCAATTTTTCATTTCAATTTTCTTTACTGAGCAACTAATTTTTAAAAGCAACTTGATCAGAAATAGAGAAGAATTAGAATACACTAGAGACACCAAAAAGACTTCGACGCCACTCAAAAATCTAGGTAAGAACATTTAGCGATAAATTAATAAAGCTTGTTGAAATTCATTCCGCAGAAGCCTTTTATTAGGAACCTTTACTGCACATATGAGTTCCTTTGACCTTAAAATATTTCAAAACATACCCGGCAGATTGCCGGAAAATAGCCGCCGTTGATTCCAATAACCATGATTGGGATTGAAAGAATAGATATTGAAAAAAAAAGATTTTTGTACAAAAACATTTTTAAGTCCTATTTATTTCGATGGCATTTCGAACATACTTCTGTTTCTTAGAGAGGGGCTACAGGGGCTACTATCAATATCAATAAGCATTAGAGATGGTAACTAAGACTTATAGGAACGACGTTCAAATAGCGGCCATCTAAAATTGGGCTTTATGGGTTTATCCCGTTTCTATTTCTGACTTAAATTTTTTATTCTGACTGTTTATTTTGAATTGCTTTGCTGAGCAACTGATGTTCAAATTCACTTTTAGCAGAATGAGAGAAGAGAGAAACTAGCCTAGAGAAGTCAAAAAGACATCACGCAAAATGCTGAAAAAGCGGCAAAATGGTAAAGCGAAAAAAAGTTCGACGAATTCAAAAAAAATTTGGAGCGCTATAATAGCCGGCTGAGAAGATGAGGGCGGCTATTAATTAAACTTAAGTTTTAAAGTGCAAAAGTCATTTTATTGAGTGCGGTAAGTCACGTATGGTCAAAATCTAATCACGCAAATGAACTTAAAATTTTGCTAGAGAGAGAATGAGAAATCACGCGCGCAAACATTGTTAGTGACAGGAAGAAATCATTCAGAAAACTTTACTTTCAGCTTTGCTGTGTGAACAAACGTAAAATGAAAAAAAGCGTCAGACGACGAAACAAAAAACATAGCCGGACAAGTCCCGACGTAAAAGTCAAAGAATTTTCATTGACTATACAAAAACTAGACCTAGAATGGACTATGAGTAAATTCGGAAAATCATTTCTAAAAAAATCAGATAAAAACAGAAAAATAAAATCAATATCAAAATACCGCTATCGAGAACAAAAAAGCACTAGCCAGACATGTAAATTTGATTATAACAAAAAACTAGGCCTAGAATGAACTATGAATGGATTGAGAAAAACCATTAAGAAAAAAATCCGATCCAAAAAATTTAGAAAAAAAACAGTAAAAACCGAAGTAAAATTGCCGCATGTGGACAAAAACCCACTAGCGAGAACGAGAAATTTTGTTCAAACACCATTTTCTCACTCTTCTTTAAAATTAGAGCGAAAAAATTTCACTCCTCAAAACCACTCGCTTTTTCGCTCCACTTCCTGTTTCGGCGTGACCAAAATCACTACTCCAATTTGACTCCAAAAAGCATGAAAATATGCGAACAATTCTTAAAAACAACAGCATCCCAATACAATTCAAATTCTTTGAATTGTAAAAAACCAAGAGCACCACAATATAGCTCCACTCCGCCTACAGCTTCGCAGCTATAAAACAAAATAAATGAAAGGTAAAAAAGTTAAACATAAACGGCAGATTGCCAAAAATAGCCACAAATATTCACATTCACCCTATTGGTATTAAAAAAATACCCGGCAGATTGCCGGAAAATAGCCGCCGTTGATTCCCATAACTCTTTTGGGATTGAAATAAAAGAAAATATCAACAAAAATTGATTTTTGTATAAAAACATTTTTAAGTGCGACTGACTTATTTTGATGTCATTTCGTAATTGAACATAATCCTGTCTCTCAGTGAGAGGCTACAGGGTCTAATATCAATACCAATAAGCATTATAGATAGTTAACAATGTTCAAGTACCGGGCATCTAAAAATGGGCTATATGGGTTTATCCCGTTTCTATTTCTGACTGATTGTTTTATACTGACCCTCTTCATTTTGAATTGCTTTGCTGAGCAGCAGCTGTTTAAAAGATTTTTGAGCAGAATGACAGAAGAGTGAAACTAGCCTAGAGAAGTCAAAAAAGATTTCACGCAAAATGTCGAAAAAGCGGCAAAATGGGTAAAGCGAAAAGTTCGACGAAGTAAAAAAAATTAGGAGCGCTATAATAGCCGGCTGAGAAGATGAGGGCGGCTATTAATTAAACTTAAGTTTTAAAGTGCAAAAGTCATTTTATTGAGTGCGGTAAGTCACGCATGATCAAAATCTAATCACGCGAATGAACTTAAAATTTTGCTAGAGAGAGAATGAGAAATCACGCGCGCAAACGCTGTTAGTGACAGGAAGAAATCATTCAGAAAACTTTACTTTCAGCTTTGCTGTGTGAACAAATGTAAAACGAAAAAAAGCGTCAGACGACGAAACAAAAAACATAGCCGGACAAGTCCTGACGTAAAAATCAAAGAATTTTCATTGACTATACAAAAACTAGACCTAGAATGGACTATGAGTGAAATCGGAAAATCATTTCTAAAAAAATCAGATATAAACAGAAAAACAAAATCAATATTAAAATACCGCTATCGAGAACAAAAAAGCACCAGCGAGATATGTAAATTTGATTACATGAAAAAACTAGGCCTAGAATGAATTTTGAATGGATTGAGAAAAACCATTTAGAAAAAAATCCCATCCAAAAAATTTAGAAAAAACAGTAAAAACCGAAGTAAAATTGCCGCATGTGGACAAAAATCCACTAGCGAGAACGAGAAATTTTGTTCAAACACCGTTTTCTCACTCTTCTTTAAAATTAGAGCGAAAAAATTTCACTCCACAAAACCACTCGATTTTTCGCTCCACTTCCTGTTTCGGCGTGACCAAAATCACTACTCCAATATGACTTCAAAAAGCATGAAAAAGCGTGAACAGTTCTTAAAAAAGACAGCGCCCCAATACAATTCAAATTCTTTGAACTGTAAAAAAACCAAGAGCACCGCAATATAGCTCCACTCCGCCTACAGCTTCGCAGCTATAAAACAAATTAAATGAAAGGTAAAAAAGTTAAACATGAACGGCAGATTGCCAAAAATAGCCCTAAATATTCACATTCACCCGATTCCTATTAAAAAATAACGGCAGATTGCCGGAAAATAGCCGCCGTTGATTCCCATAACTCTATTGGGATTGAAATAAAAGAAAATATCAACAAAAATTGATTTTTGTATAAAAACATTTTTAAGTGCGACTGACTTATTTTGATGTCATTTCGTAATTGAAAATAAACCTGTCTCTCAGTGAGAGGCTACAGGGTCTAGTATCAATACCAATAAGCATTATAGATAGTTAACGAAGTTCAAGTACCGGGCATCTAAAAATGGGCTTTATGGGTTTATCCTGTTTCTATTTCTGACTTTGATTTTTTTTATACTGACCCTCATCATTTTGAATTGCTTTGCTGAGCAGCTGCTGTTTAAAAGAACTTTGAGCAGAATGACAGAAGAGTGAAACTAGCCTAGAGAAGTCAAAAAAGATTTCACGCAAAATGTCGAAAAAGAGGCAAAATGGGTAAAGCGAAAAGTTCGACGAAGTAAAAAAGCGTAGCAGAACAAGTCCTGATGTACAATTCAAAGAATTTTCATTGACTAAACAGAAAACTAGACACAGAACGGACTATGAATGGATTCGAAAAACCAATTAGAAAAAAATCCGATCCAAGAATCGAAAAAACAGTAAAAAATCAAAATGAAATTGCCGCATGTGAACAAAAAACCACTAGCGAGAAAGCAAATTTTTGTTCACACACTGTTTTCTCACTCTACTTTAAAATTAGAGCGCAAAAATTTCACGCCACAAAACCACTCGCTTTTCTGCTCCATTTCCTGTTTCGGCGTGACCAAAATCACTACTCCAATTTGACTTCAAAAAACATGAAAAATGTGTGAACAGATCCTAAAAAAAAGACAGCGCCCCAATACAATTCAAATTCTTTGAATTGTAAAAATAGGAGCGCTATAATAGCCCGCTGAGAAGATGAGGGTGGCTATTAACAAGAACAGAAAAATAGAGTTTTTTTAACCAAAAATGGACAAAAGTTTGCGCTACATACTGGGCATATGAAATTGGTTTCTTAGGTTTCTCACGCAATTTTTGATTTCAATTTTCTTTACTGAGCAACTGCTTTTTAAAAGCAACTTGATCAGAAAGAGAGAAGAATTAGAATACACTAGAGACACCAAAAAGACTTCGCGCAAAATAGAGATATCAAAAAAATTTTTGAAAAAGAGGCAAAATGTGATATAAAGCTAGAAGGAACGCTTTGGTTTGACAAATTTCAAGAGGCCGGCAATAAGGACCAATAAAACTAATATAATTGATAAAAAGTTCGTTCGAGAGCATTTATCAAACTGGTTATATTCACGCTTATGTGTATGTTCTGCATTTCCTAATGTGCACTCTACGTTGTACTAAAAGACTTCGATTACATATCGTACCAACAAAGCATAACTCATCGTCAGAGAGATGACACAAGTAGAAGTTTCAAAAGAAAAGGTAAAGCAAAAGATTTATTATGAGCCAGCAAAAACCAAAAACATACCCAGCAGAATGCCGGAAAAAAGCCGCCATGGACTCCCATAACACCGATTGGGATTGAGGGAACAGAAAAACAATGATAAAAATTGACTTTTGCTCAAAAAGAATAGGTAAGTGCAAACTATTTCTATTGGATTTCGTAGTTATGCAGGGCCCCTGTTCCTTAATGATGATGCGGGGGCTAGTATCAATAAAAATAAGCATTAAAGGTGTTAACTAAGACTTTAGATTCCTTTGCTGAGCAAGTGCTGATTAAAATCAATTTGAGGAGAATGAGCGACAAATAAAACTCTCCTACATAAGACAAAAAGATTTTGTGTAAACTGTCGAACAAGCTGCGAACTAAGAAAGCGAAACAAATTTTATTCGACGAAGTGAACAGATAGCAGGGCAAGTCGCTCCCTTTACGGTTCAAGGGTGATTAAAATCCGTGCTTAAGAGTTAAAATCTGAAGTGAAAACTGAACAGATCTCCAAACAGACAGTACCCAAAAATCAACCACATTTTAAGGATCGAGTCAGAAAAAATTCTAAGCGTTAAAAAGTTCTTCTTTGGCGTACAATTTTTCCTGAACGGAAAAAAGGGTTCAAGAGATAACAGATTGTATTTTACTAATACTCAATCCTTTTCAATGGATGAAATACCGAATAAATTTTAGAAACCTTGCACATCAGTTTCTTATAGCTAATCGTTAAACTAACTCATCAGCGAAGCAACACAAAACATAGCAAGCAAATTGCCGGAAAATAGCTGCCGTTGCAAACCGGGATTGAAACAGAAAAAAAAATTGACATAATTGACTAATGTCAGCAAGTAATCGCTCTAATGACCTTTGATAACCAAATGCACTTTGACCTAATGACCAGGCTTTATCGGTTTATCATGTTTCATTTCGATTTTGCTCTTGTGACTTCGACCGAAATCCATTCAATCAGGAAACAGTGAGTGAGGTAAGTCAGAAGTCTGACGTGAAAATCGTGACCTATGTAAAACGAAAAAAGGATCAAATGGTAAAGCGAACTAATAAAACATAGCAGGACAAGTCCTGAGCTACAATTCAAGGAATTTTCAATGACTAAACAAAAAATTAGACCTAGAATGGACTATGACTGAATTGGAAAAACTATTTAAGAAACCCTAGCGGGCAAATCGCCAGAAAATAGCCGCCTTTAACCCGCTTGACGCTCATTGGAATTTTTCTTATAAAGGTGAAGGTGTTCTTATTTGGTGTGCAAATTCTGCATATTCGATTGAAGGCTATTGAAAATCGTAAAAAAAAATGAAAAACCGTAAAAATCAAAGCGAAAATACCGCATTTGAACAAAAAAACCACTAGCGAGAAAGCGAACTTTTGTGCACACACTTCTTAAAAATGAATGAAAAAATTTCAAGGCGCAAAACACTCGCTTTTTCTCTTGACTTCCAGTTTTGGCGTGACAAAAATCATCACTCGAATTTGACTTAAAAAAATCATGAAAATGTGTGAACAGATCCTTAAGAAAAGACAGCACCCCAATATAATTCAAATTCTTTGTATTGTAAAAAAAGGAGACCGCCTAAATATTAGCCGTCGAGAGCCTGACGGTGGCTATTAAAAAAATAGGAGCGCTATAATAGCCGGCTGAGAAGCTGAGGGCGGCTATTAAACATAAACCGATTAACGCCGGACGAATTACTCTCGAACGACTGGAGAGGCAATTCAATTCAGAGGGGTTGTAGCATAGATAACTTTTAATGGCTGCAAAACACCCAACAGGTCATAACTTTACTGCTATAGTAAATCTTTAATGTCATCACTGAGCTGACATTTTGGCATCTAGAAACTTTCAGAGTAGTTTTTGATAGGAAATTTCCCAATGATGGTTTTCAAAATTTTGCCTTGCTGTATCAGGAAATAAGGATGTCGATTGACTACGTACTCTGCGACTTGTGAGAAGGTGAGATTTGAGAAGGCACTAGAGAGATAATCAGTGTACATTTCATTGGCAGTCCCTGACAGGTAGTGCTTGAGCCAGCTGTTGCCCTCTTCGTCCACTTTGGGGTTGCTGCGCATGGCGAACAGGTTGGCCATCACGCTAGAGAAGCCGGGCGCCAGACACGACTGGGCGATGAAGCCTAACTTGAGTTCAGTGAGGCACACCACGTCGTCCCCGTCGCGCCAGTTCCAGCTAGGAATGTTCAGGAGGTGCGCCTTAAACACATTAAAATTAACATTCCCAAACAGTTCACAAAAAACATTTCTAAAGTGCAAACTTTTGAAGCCAAACTACTCCTGTTTCATAATGAGAGGATACAGGAGCTAGTATCAAAACCAAAATGCACTAGAGATGGCAACCAGCCTAGAGAAGTCAAAAAGATTCCTCGAAATTGTTGAAGATGCAAAAAAACTTTTTTCGACAAAGTTATTGAAAAAAGTAGCAGGACAAGTCCAGAAACAATTCAAAGAATTTTCATTGAAAAACCAAAAACGTAGACCCTGATAAATCGCAGAAATGTGCGAACAGATCTTAAAGACTGCGCCCCAATGCAATTTAAATTTGAATTGCAAAAAAGACAGCTAGAGCCGGCTGAGATGACGGCGGCTATTAAAAAATAAATTTTAATTTTAATGGTCGATTAGACATAAATAGGCAAATTGCGGTTTTGGATTGTTGACTTCTCAAATTTTTTGACGTTTCCCTAGCTGATATTGTAGAATTATATTGTAATTATAGTGCATGTAAACTTCAATTGAAGACATCTGGAAGAATGCAGTAAAATACCCGCAACGGATTCCCATAACCGTAGTTGGGATTGAAAGAATAACAAACTGAAATTGATTGTTGAACAAAAAAAAAACATTTATAAAGTGGTAACCACTTTATATGGATTTTGTAATTAGACATGCTTCGGGTTCTCCAGGAAAGAAGACATTGGTAACCACCCCCCCCCCCCATTATACCGGGTAGCTAAAACTAATTAGATAAGATTTCAGATACCGGGCATCTAAAACTGGACTTTAAGGAATCCAGTTTACATTCTTGATTGCGTTTTTCCAAACTGGCACTGTTTATTTGAGATTGCTTTGTTGAGCAACTGCTCTTTAAAAGCATTATAACAAGGAGCGAAGAATTAATCTAATCTGAAGAAGTCCAAAAGATTAAGCTGTGAACAGGAAACCGCGAAACCTTGAACACGTACACCACTATTCAAAAAAAATTGAAAAACTTATTTCAAAAACTTGGAGTATTATTAAGGAATGAATTAGAAAAAAAGCCAAAATCGTCGCTGCAATTTGACTACAAACATCAAACGTGTGAACAGATCCCAAACTCCAAACACGAATCGAAGTTGTCTTTGAAGAAACACTAGCCTTTCATGTAGCTTTTATCAACTGGCAAAAAACATCAAACCAGTAAAAAAAAAAGTCTAAAACCAACTAAAAATATGATTTAAACCAACAAAAGCAATCGACTATTGTCAGGCGAATTGCTCTCAAACAACCAGCGAGAGGTTGGCTTCGTCAGTGGCCAGCCACGGTTTAGTGAGGCTAGCTTTAGCTTAATTGAAGGGGCATGAGCTGAGGGTAATAGATGATGACATCACGCTACATAACAGCAGCTGAAGTGCGGCAACAAAAGGAGAGAGAGAGAGAGAAGAGAGGGAGAGAGAGAGAAAAGGGGAGAGAGAGGAGGGAAGGAAAGAAAACCTAACCGCACAGCACCCACAGAGAGCTAGGAAATTTTCCATGATGAGATTCGACTCTGCAACTTCTAGGTTTCCAGCCTTGTTAGTATTAATATTTTATAGAGATGCGCAAAATTTTTAAAAAGCTTCCAGAATGTGCAGTGAAAAAAAAAGTTTTGAATCAGTTTTGTCTCTGGAGTTGTTCCGTTATGTAACCGATCTGCAGGACTTAAAAAGTTTTGGCCAATAATGATAGTAAAACTCAGAAAAGGATAAATTCGAAAAGTTTAAAAACAATTGCAAACTTTAAAAAAATTTTGCTAAAATTACTGATATTAATATCTTCAGAACCAATTCATCGTCTCAAGAGACTATCCGAGATCCCTATTTCAATCCTTGAAAAGTTTCACTCGCACATAAAAGATCCATAAACTTAGAACACGATAAGAATTTTTCGGAAATACTGTATAAAAAAATGATAAACCTCGAGTCACTAGGAAATGTATAACCCTTCCAATCAAGAAACTATGCATCTGCTTATTAGAGAACTGGATCCCTGGTGCCAGAAAAAAATCAAGAATATTTAAAACACTAGAAAAAAGCAAATATTTTTTTACAAAAATTTCGTTCGGAAATACTAAAAAAAAATGATAAAACTCGAGTCACTAGCAAATGTATAACCCTTCCAATCAAGAAACTATGCATCTGCTTATTAGAGAACTGGATCCCTGGTGCCAGAAAAAAATCAAGAATATTTAAAACACTAGAAAAAAGCAAATATTTTTTTACAAAAATTTCGTTCGGAAATACTAAAAAAAAATGATAAAACTCGAGTCACTAGGAAATGTATAACCCTTCCAATCAAGAAACTATGCATCTGCTTATTAGAGAACTGGACCCCTGGTGCCAGAAAAAAATCAAGAATATTTAAAACACTAGAAAAAAAGCAAATATTTTTTTACAAAAATTTCGTTCGGAAATAATAAAAAAAAAATGATAAAACTCGAGTCACTAGGAAATGTATAACCCTTCCAATCAAGAAACTATGCACCTGCTTATTAGAGAACTGGACCCCTGGTGCCAGAAAAAAAATCAAGATTATTTAAAACACTAGAAGTGCAAATTTTTTTTTTACAAAAATTTCGTTCGGAAATACTATAAAAAAAAGATAAAACTCGAGCCACTAGGAAATGTATAACCCTTCCATTCAAGATACTATGCATCTGCTTATTAGAGACCTGGACCCCTGGTGCCAGAAAAAAACAAGAATATTTAAAAATACTTGAAAAAGTGCAAACATTTTTTTTACAAAAATTGCTTAAATTTGTTATATTAAAATTTTGAAAAACATTCCATTACATCTAGAAACTATGCAGTAACATATTATTAAACCCTAGAGGAGGTTTCTTGGCCCTTGAAGCGGCAGAAACCTAAACATGACAAATAATTTCAAAAAACTTGAAAATTGCAATATTTAAAAAAAATTGCTCTTATTCGTCATATTAAAATTTTGAAAAACATTCTAAATCATGAATATAAATACTATGCAGTAATATGTGAGGCTGCAGAAACCTAAAAAAGCAAGTTTTACAAAAAAAGTGCCAAAAACTGTTTTTAAAAAATTGAAAACTATTCTATGGCCAAAAAATTTTTCAGTAACTTATTATCAAACCCTTAAGGAGGATTTCTGACCCGTGAGGCAGAAAAAACCTGAATAATGACAAATATCCAAAAAAAATTGAAAATTTGCAAGTTTTGTAAAAAAAAGGCTAAAAATCGTGATGTTACATCTAGAAACTATACAATAACCTATCATCAAACCGCAGACAAGGTTCCGTGGCTCTTAGAGACTGGAGAAACCTAAAAAATAATAAAAAACTTAAAAATGGCAAGTTTTATCAAAAAATTGCTTAAATTTATAATATTAAACAGCTGAAAATAATTCCATGGCCAATAAATATTTTTCAGTCACTTATAATCGAACCCATAAGGAGGTGCTATGGCCCCTGTGTCAGGAAAAATTTGAATAAGAATAGGAAAATGAAAATAGATGTCAAAAAATTGACAAAAAATGCAAGTTTTATCAAAAATTGCTAAAATTTTTGAAATTAAAACCTCGAAAAACATTCCATTACATCTCCTGAAAACCCTGATTCCATTGAAACTATTGAGTATCCTATTATCAAACCCTAGAGGAGGTTCCTTGGCTCTTGAGAATAAAGAAATCAAAAACATGACAAAAATTTTCTTAAGTTTTATCCAAAAACTGCTAAAAATTTTCATTTTAATAAAAAGTTAAGAACTATTCCAATGCCAAAAAAATCCTTTCAGTAATAGAGTATCAAACCCTTAAGAAGGTTTTCTGGTCCCTGGGACTGAAAAAACTTGAATAATGACAATAAATGTCATTGAAAAAAAATTGAACAAAAAAAAGTTATTAAAATATCTAAAATTGGTGATATTAAAAAGTTGACAACTATACCATGGTAAATAAAAACTTTCCAGTAATTTATTATCAAACCATTAAGCAGGTTTTCTGGCCCCTGGTTCTGGAACAACTTGAATAATGACAAATGCCAAAAAATGAAAAAAAAATTGCAGGTTTTCTCAAAAAAGGCTAAAATTCGTGATAATAAAATGTTGAAAACCATTTCATTACCACTGAAAACTATGCAGTAATCTATTATCCAGCCCTAGAGGAGGTTTCTTGACACCAAGAGCTGAAAATACTCAAAAAAGACAAAAAGTTTCAAAAAGTTGGAAAAATTGTGAAAATTAGCACAAACGTGTTTTTGTTTGGATTACTAAAAACATATAGCTCATAAAATGGTCATATAAAGTACTTATGTCTTGCAAAGGATTTTTTTCAATTTCAACCACCCTCAATTTTATACTGATCCCAACAAAAAATTTTAAAAATGAAAAAAAAAAACAAAAAAATGTAACACTTTGGGCTCAAAAACTCCTAAAAATGACCATTTAACCTTTAACTACGGCCTTCCCAACAGCTTCATTACACTAAAAACTTGAAGGACAAAAAATCGGTAAGCTGAAATATTGCATAAAAAACAACAAGAAGTCTATAATTGCTACGAGCTTCGTTTGAGAGCAATTAAAAAATAGGAAAGTACAATTATTCTGTTATTAACTAAGTACGCTTACAAACAAAAAACTTCGTTTCCTGCAACCACTGCTAAAACTTGTCTACGAAATTCATGATGAACTCACAATATCTATTATTGAAAGAAAAACAGAAACTGTTCGAAAAAAGAGCATGGAAGCAATAAAACTTCATTAAATTCCTAATACAAAATGCATACGGATAATTGGCTTCAAATTATATAACATAACCTCAAATTGCCGGAAAATGACCGCCGTTGACCCGCTTGACGCACATCAGGATTGAAACAGAAAGAGGCAAAAAAGAAGACCGTGTATTTTTTCAGTGTCAAAAAGAGGTCTAATCTGGTGTGCATTTTGAGTTAGATTCTAAAACTACACTTAACTCAGCTTTTAAACTGAAAGCTAAACAAAGCCGGCAAATAGCTGGAAAAAAGCCGCCGTTGACCCACTTGGCGCTCATTGGGATTGAAAGAAAAAGAAAAAATAAGAGATAGAAATTGAGAGAATTTTTCTAAAGGGCAAAGTGTTCGTATTTGATGTGTGTAAATTCTGCGTATTCGGTTAGATTCTAAAATTACACTTGATTCTGCTTCTTAAGTGACGGCTATTAAGCATAATACTAACGCCAGCTAGCAGTCGCTTAAAAGGACTTTGATAACCTAATGCACCTAACTTAATGACCGCGCTTTATATGTTTATTCCGTTTCTTTTGATTTTGCATTTTTTGACTTTGACCGTATTCACTACATTACCTAATTCAATACGCGAAAGAATTTTGGTTGAAACAGTGAGTGAAGTAAGTCAGAAGTCAAGCGTGAAAGTCGTGACTTATGTAAAACGAAAAACGTGATCAAAAGGTAAAGCGAATTTTAAAAAAAAAGAGCGCCTAAATAATAGCAAATGAGAGGCTGACGACGGCTATTAATCAGTAAAAGTAGTAAAACATGAAAGGCCAAAAATTGCTGAAAAATAATTGCTAAAATAGAAAGAAAATTTAATAGTTGAAGCTCACTTTGATTACCGAAAAAGTTCACAACGCCATCAAAACAACTTGAATATTTTTTAGTTAGTTTCTCAAACTAAGGTCCTCCCTATACTAAAATCGCATAAAAAAGACCACAGGACTTATTATATATAATTGTTACAAACTTCGTTTGAGAGGAATTAAAAATCAATTCTGAGTTGCACAGCATGAAATAATGTATTTATTTATGATTTGACAATACAAGTGATCCGAGGAGGCTAACCTTGTTCTCGTACTGTAGCATTTGGGTGATGATGCGTATCTTGGGGTGGAAGTCCTTGATTGATATGACGCGCATGATGTTGCCGGCGTCTTCTGCGTTGGGGTCGCACGCGTACTTGTTCGCCAGGATCAGACACGCGTCCGCCTGGTCTATCTAAAACACACAAATACAACACATCAATCTGCAAGCAAATAACAAACTGGTCTAATCATGATTCAGACAAAAGACGCTGACCAAAATTTCGCGATAAAATATTGCATTGAGTCAATGAAAATTTGGCAGCTAACAAACATCAATTTAAGTTCAACGTTTCCTACTCGAGACTTGGAAACAGTTTCCTAAATAGGGAAATATAGCCGACAGATTGCCTGCAAATAGCCGCGATAGACGCTTGTGGCCTACCATGAATTGAAACAACTAAAGAAATAAGATTGACAGATCGACCACCAGCTTTTCAACAGACCACTAGACTTTTTGTGTTAGATTCGGACTGTCATTTTTATGAGACAAAATTGCTCTACAAGGAAAAAGCCCTAATGGAGCTTTTTCAAAATTAATATTGGATATTAAAACAAGACTCTATTACTCAGGAATTAGGGCATAAAAGTTTGGCACTACTTAGATGCACACTATTGACCTTTAATTGGCCTAAATTGACCTAAAAAATTGACCACGCAATTGACATAAAAGCAGAAATGACGTCACGAACACAAATTTTAACTGCAAAGCAGTAGAAGTCACCGAAGTCAATGAAAAAGTCAGCGTAAGACGAAACAAAAATCTGTTAGACGATAAAAAAAATAGGAGCGCTATAATAACCGCCTGGAATTGCTGACGCGGCTATTAAAAATGGGAAATTACGTTACTTATACTGAAGATATGAGAAGAAATATCTACAAATTCAGATTTCGCAAAGCAAATCAAAACCTGAATGAACATCGTTATTTCCACTGCTTAAAAATCAAAATGACCAAGAAGTTAACTCAGGCCTACTAAAACTAGAAGCATTCCCGTGTTGACATTTCTTGGATGTCTTTCAAGGACTATACACGATGTCATTCCAATCTCACGGTTTAATTCAGCAATCAACGCATAGACCGTAAGGAAATCGAGATGCCTTCAATTTTATCGGGAAATCAAATATGATAGTTCTATGACAACCGGGAGGTCATGGATATCATACAAGATTTTGCATGATCGCAAAGAGATTTGTTCGATGGCCATCCCGGGCTGCCACTAATAATCTGAGGAGCATGATTTGCCCAAAATTCTCCCTCGACTTTGTATTTTTGTTATTAAAGTGAGAGCAGAGCCTTATTAAGCTGTGGCAGGAGTAGAACGAGAGTAGTACAAATGAACAAATGATATAGAGACAGGGATAGACAGCAGCAGCAGGCGCGTCTCTTCACAATTTCCTCAAACAACGTTTGACTTAATTTCATTTCAGCAAACAAAGCCTCCCTCCCTCCTTCACAACCCAACACACACTCGCCACTGCCCCTAACACAACTACCACTATTAACTAATGGAAGAAGGACAGTAGATCGAAAGGACAACAGATCGAAACTACCAGAATTTGAACAGAAACTCAAATTACCCTAATCAGTTGAGTTGAACCAAGATTTTTTTATCAGATTAGCATCTAGATTTTCTTATTAGAAATATATTTATCAAAATGTGAGAGGAAATCTATTATCAAGCAAGAGATTTTTATCAGATTAGCAAAATTATTTGTGCCTCGCCAGTCATGGTCACACCTCGATGTTTCGTCGCACTAGCTATAAACCTATCGAAAACAAATCGTGGTCACGGCCGAAATTGTAAAACACGCTAGCAATGGTTTGTCTCAAAACTCAATAGGCCCAAAAAAACTCGGGAAATAAAAAAGCGCATTCGATCTCTTGTCCCGTTTCCGGTTTAGTTTCCTTCTGCCAACTGACCTAGCACCCTCCTAGCTAACTAACCAACTCAGTTAGCTGACGTCCAACCCAAACACATAGAACCCAAGCCCAACATATGTAGTACTAATAATAGCATACGTATTGGTATTTACGTTTAAGAGACCTTGGTATGCGTGTGTGTGTGTGTGTGTGTGGGTTTGCATGCATCTAGCAAAATGATTTTAATAATCCCATGAGCCCTGTCAAAACCGGAAACTGTACTGGGCTAAGCTTTATTTTTGAGAGAGACACATTGTGGCTTCCCCTGACCAAGTCAACACCCTTTTATCGACCGAAAGTGCGTTCATCCGAACATGTTTATCTTTATTAGCCCAAGCACCGATGTAGGTTAGGAAGAATCGCCTGCAAGTTGACACAAACCTACACGAGCTCCACAACGTTTTGACGAGCAGATCCAGCTTTTGAGAGTTATATGACAGGTGAGTTATCAAAACCAGACAACTGTAATTGGTCGCATGTTCGGTCTGCTTCAAGAATCGTCGTCCTCCGGAGCTTAGATAGTAAAAATAATAGAACACGTGTTTTGTCTGAAGAGCGGGAAAGGGTGATAAACAAAACATGGAAACAGACTCCCGTAAAACTAACAAAACCCACTTTTGACCAAAGATACCCAACAATACACTTCGAATTTCACCCAAATTAACACACACCAACATTGGCAACAATTCCGATTGTATTATTGCATTGCGTACAATTTTAGAAGCCATAAAGAGGGATAATCAGATCAGAGAACAGGCTTCACCTTATCGGTCAAGATACCTTCAATAAACACACGCCTATTTATCCAAAATGTGTGTACTTGATTAGGTCTAAACACTTTGAAGACCGACTGGATTTACGTCAATGTTTCTGCAGGACCGTCAGGGCAATTTATTTGAGGCAGACCAATAATGTCCCTAAGCGGTCATTGTACTCCCACACTTTAACTGATTGGTCAGATATACGTCAATAAATTGGACCAACTTACCTTAATGTCTTAAGTAAGTTTTAATCGGTAATACAAAAGCGTATATGGAAGAAAATGGAATTACTAACTTTTCAGCCTGCACCCTCATTCGGGCACTGCTGTACTCAACATAACAGCCAAGGACATATTTGGGCTAGCAAGGATGACATATAATTTCTGCTTAATTTTGTACGCTTCATTAAAAAGTGTAGTATTCAGTAGAGTGACTGGCAACTAAAAAACATCCAAGTGTTGAAGGATCAGGCAATTAATATGAACAGTTATACCTGTGGATCGACGGTATAACATAGTTATTTTAAGATCGGAAAGGAAACTCTTCAGTTTGTCCAGCCTGCTTCAATTGGGGAGAGCCTAAATGTGACTAAGAAAGTTCAATAGTTGGCTTCAAATAAAAATCAAGTTGAAAAATATCTAACGTCCTTCAGATTCGTTTTTATAGTATAAACTAGAGATTACTTCGGAAGTCATTTATGGAAAATGAAAAAACAGTCGTCTGAGGAGTTTGTGCGCTTCGATAAACAAAAACATCCCACCTCTTTCGTGAATATTACCAGTGACTCTTTGGGCCGATGGGGGCTAATAACTACGTTCACGTTCATGGTAAAACGGTGTTTTAATTTTCCTATTGACCAAGAATTCGAGCGAATTAACTCTGCTTATCAGGAAAATTTTTCTGTTTTTCCTTAAAAGATTTAGAAATCGAGAGCCTTTGAGCCTGATTCATCGTCGCATAGGGGCCTTCTTCCCTTCTGCTCTTAAAATAAGATAACTTTGAGGTTTCTCAGGGGAAATTTCTAACTTTCTTCTTACTTCACCTGCTTTTCTCTCGGAAGTTCCTCGGAGAAGCAAATGGCAGTTTAAGAGGAGGGAAATTGAGCAGAGTTACCGGCGCCTACGTAAAATTAGTTCTTGTTCTAGTAAGTACAACTGACCTCACACGTACAAATTAAGCTGCTTAGAGGTAGATATCAGAGAAAAAGGGGCTCTCTAATTTGACGCGTGGTCGGATGATAGTAACATATATCAAGGAAAACCATTACACCGTAAAAATAATGCCTTAATTACCAACGGCAACAACACCCTTTGATTGCCAACAAAGCTTATAAACATGCGCAAAAAATGGAGATAGAGGACTGATTCTTTTTTGAAAAAACTAGTATTGTTAAAAATATCACAGCCAGTCGAATCATGTTGACAAAGTCCACAACGCTTCGCAAAGAAAATCACACAAGATTTGTTTAAAGACAAACGATTCGACAGAAACGATAAGAAATCGACATTTATTAGAACTCAAAATAGCTGGCGACAAGCTTTAAACACTTAAACCTGTTTTGTTAGACAACTGAAAGCCAAAAACATCTGCAAACGTCAAAGCCTACGATTTTTTTAATACCAAACAGAAATGCTAACACTGTTTGATTTTGCTTCACCATAATGAGGTGTGAGCTGGCAGGAATGAGACATTAGAAGAGTCGACAATGGACAACCGACAGGGATAGAAGTGAGGTGGTATGTGTTCACTTATGCCTCATGAGACCAAAATAGACATGTCGAGAATGGCTTTAAAATTTTACCAGATCCTCACTAAAAGAACATACCCGTAAGATTACCGGGAAAAAGCCGCCTTTGGTTCCCATAACCAAGATTGGGATTGAAAGAAGAACAACTAGAAAAAATGATTTTTGTACAAACAATTTTAAAGTACGAACTATTTTGATGTCATTTTGGAGTTGAACATACTCCTGTTTCGTAGTGAGACCCCAGAGTGGCGCGTATTAATACCAATAAGCATTGGAGCTGGTAACTAAGAATAAAGTTCGAGTACCGGGCATCTAAAATTGTGTTTATCTCGTTTCTATTTTTGATTTGGTTATTGGATGATGACTCTGTTCATTTTGAATTGCTCTGCTGAGCAACTGATGTTCAAAATCACTTTTAGCAGAATGAGAGAAGAGAGAAACTAGCCTAGAGAAGTCGAAAAATTTTCACGCAAAAGGTTGAAAAAGCGGTTAAATGAGGTAAAGCGAAACATTTTTTTGTTCTATGAAGTAAAAAAACATAGCAGGACAAGTCCTGACGTACAATTCAAAGAATTTTCCTTGAGAAACAGAAAACTAGACATAGAAAGGACTATGAATGGATTGGAAAAACCATTTAGAAAAAAAACCGATCTAAAAAATCGAAAACACAGAAAAAAATCGAAACGAAATTGCCGCATGTGAACAAAAAACCACTAGCGAGAAAGCGAATTTTTGTTCAAACACCGTTTTCTCACTCTACTTTAAATTCAGAGCGAAAAAACTTCACGCCGCAAAACCCCTCGCTTTTTCGATCCACTTCCTGTTTAGGCGTGACCATAATCACTACTCCAATTTGACTTCAAAAATCATGAAAATGTGTGAACAGATCTTAAAAAAAGACAGCGCCCCAATACAATTCAAATTCTTTGAATTGTAATAAAAATTAGCAGCGCTATAACTGCCGGCTGAGAAGCTGAGGCAGCTATTAATTAGCCTCAAAAAAGAATAACAGTTGAAGCTAAAACTCAAAACTTTTAGACACATAGTTTCAAAACCTTCAAAGCCATTAACTGAAAACTTCAAATACCTTCTCCTATTGTTTTCATAAGTTTTTCACATGGAACCACCTACTATGAGACTATAAGAGAGGACATCAAAAAAAACAAATGGAAAAAAGTAAAACGTCCACAAATATTTTTCAAGAAAACTCAGTGCTATAGTAATAACAACCAAGAGTTGCCGATTGATCGATTCCAACCATTTTATAAGGGCACTATAAGATCAGCTACATTAACATTAGAAAACCTTCGCGTACTGATAAACCGAAAAGCAGCAAACAGAGGTCAAATTGCCGCATGTGACAATAAACCGCTCCAAAAACCAAAAAAAAAATATTCAACCCAAATTTTGCTCCACTTGTAACGGCTGCTTTCATATCAATGACAAGGAAAGTTTTATAACGCCCAGTTCGTTATTAGCGGTTTACAAGCTGTCGGTATACTAAGTTGTGCAGTTCGCTTTTGTAATTTTATATCCGCTATTCTGTAAATTACCGTTGCATTAAACGTTGTTTTATTAGTCCAAATAACTAATCTTTCAGCTTTGCTGAATAATCAAACCAATTGCCGGAACTTCTCAGTAAGTTCCAATTAAATAATCAAATAAATTTCTGAGTTTTGGTTAATTACTCAATAATTCAGTTTGGGGCTATTCAAAACCAAAATTTGTATCCCTATAGGTTGCTCACTGTTTATGTTTATAAACGAATCTAAGGGGGTACATTCGGTTTCAGAATAGAACACAATTCACAGAGGAAAACCCGTCTTTTGCCGTAAGCGCACTTGAATTGTTGGTCAAAACAGAGGTCCTTCGTTAGTCACTGGGGCCGAAGCCATAGAGACGACGTAGCATCTAGGTTTTTGGTTCGGAAAATTCAAGTCTGTGAACTGAAAATCTATCTTTCACCGCCTATTACTTTCAACGAACTGATTTTAGTCGTTCGTCTGGTCAAAGAAGAGGAATTTTGACACCTTTATGTTCAGCTAACAGTGGTTCTTCAATTTCCTTTCTCTCAAGTTACTCAAACTTTCAAGACCAAATCGATGATAAGATAAATTACCAGTTTCACGTTAGCAAGACAGTATTTTACCGCTCAAATGAGATTGTTTGGCCGGCTGGATTTCCTTGTGAAAACAGTTTTCTTAGTTCTTTCGAAGCCACACTGACTTCAACTAAAATCTGTGGTGTTCTGCTGAAGCTAGAGCTCCTGTTTTTCCACAAAACTGAACCCGGTTTCTGTGATCACAACAAAGCTCAGGCTTAATTTTCTGATTGTTCACAGCAATCTGTGACACACACACTTACTTTTATTAAGCTTTGAAGTGCGTGGAATCAGATCTATGCGGAATTTCACGAGTCTTAATTCTTTCACTTCACTTCTGTATAAGTGGCAGCAGCTGTGATTTTTTAGAACACTTTGTTGTTACCAGGTGTAAAACGCAATTTTGGTATACAGCAGTTTTAGTGACCTCGTTTTGTTACGACTTTAACCCGGTCAGCCTGTTTACACGTTTGGGGGATCTTTTTACACGTTTACAAATGTATGAAAATTAGAAACAAAATATGTCGACATAGAAATTGTTTTAATGAAATTAATGTTTGAGGAAATCATTCATGCTCGGCCTTCACATCGCCGGCCCTGTTTTCCATCACGAAAACATCTTTACTGCTTGGTAACAAAGGAGCTAGCTTCACCACTGGTCTCTTGTAAACTCCGTCGTTCGTTCGAACTTTCGCTGATCGAATCACTCCGTCGGACCCTTCGATGGTCTCCGTGACCCGACCCAGATTATAATATCCTCGCTTGTTACTGTCTTCGATCAACCAAACGAGATCGCCTGCTGTAAGGTTTTCCTTCGCTATAGATCGCCACTTTTGCCGGTTGTTCAACGTTTGCAGATACTCTTTTCGAAATCTGTCCCAAATGAGATTTGCATAGGCTTGAGTTTGTCTAAAGAGCTTTCGGTGATCGACAAATTCTTCTGCGCATGGTAGGTATGGTATGCAAACATTCTTGTTGCCAAGCAAGAAATGATTGGGGGTCAGTGCCTCTAGGTCATTGACACCTGAACTTACGGGAGTCAACGGTCTTGCATTCAATGTTTGCTCAACAATACACATCGTTGTTGGAAGAACGTCCTCTGTGACTGATCTGTTCCCCAAGACTATATACATTGCCTTTTTGCAACTTCTGACCAACTGTTCCCATACCCCTCCAAAGTGGGGTGCTGCGGGTGGGTTGTACTTTCATCTGATTCCTTGCTGAATTAGATGTTCCTCGATTCGTTCTTTGTTCCATGCAGCAACGTACTCTGCAAACTCTCGTTCAGCTCCAACAAAGCTTTTCCCGTTGTCGCTGATGATTGTACTGGGTTTGACTCTTCGTGCAATAAATCGCAAGATTGCATTGAGACAGCTATCCGTGTCTAATTTGGGTACCACTTCTATGTGCACCGCTCTCACAGTTAGACATGTGAACAGACAACACCATCGCTTTTCGTTTCTTCGCCCAATCTTTTCAGTGAAAGGGCCAAAGTAGTCAACCCCAACGTTTGTAAAGGCTGTTGAAGCATCTAACCGCTCTTCGGGTAGATCTGCCATTACTGGTGTTATCGTTTGCGCTCTACCTTTTCTGCAGGTAACACACTTGTTCTTGATTGATCGTCAGGCGTTTCGTATGCCTAGGATCCACATTTTCTGCTGAACAATGTTTCTGACATGCTCTGTGCCTTCGTGTTGATTTTTCTTGTGCTCGTTTTGCAAGAACAATTCAATTGCATGATGTTTCCAATGTAACAATATTGGATGTTTTGCGTTAAAGCCCAATTGACTTTTACCTATTCTGCCTTTTGCACGAATAAGTCCTTCCTCATCCAGGTAAGGTGAGAATTGTAGAATTTTGCTTTTTTGGGATTTACTTTTCAACTTTCAGAGACTTTATCTCTTCACCAAACTGTTCTCGCTGTAATAACTTTAAGATGATTGCTTTTGCTTTTTCTTTTTCTTCAATACTGACTATTAGTGTTGCTGGTTTGTATTTGCTGAAAGCTCACCGTACGTATGCCATTGTATTTACTAGTCTGTTAAAGTTACTGAATCGTTCCCACTGAATTACCGCTTCCTTTTCATTAGCCTGTGTCATGAAGACTGATAATGGTATCTTCTCTTCATCTGAGGCAAAGACAAGGTTGACTTGCTCTGGCCATTCACTCTGTGGTCGCTTTAACCAGGCCGGCCCAATGAGCCACTCACTCCTTCAATATTGATCGCTCTCGTGCCAATGTCCGCTGGGTTGTTGATACCGCTCACATGTCTCCACTGTGAAACATCAGTTGTATCCAATATCTCAGCTACTCGATTCGCCACAAACACTTGTTCTTTGCGATGGGAGCTGTGTATCCACTGCAGTACTGTTGATGAGTCCGAACAAAAACTGCAACAATGTATCTTCATTTTGTGCTCCTTGACTATCTGCTCCTTCAACCGTACTGCCATGACTGCCACTTGTAATTCCAGCCGTGGTATCGAAACATTCCTCATCGGTGCCACTCTGCATTTTCTAATTACAAATGCTAAGTCGGCTGAGTATTCCTTTGGTTGGGATCTTAGATAGGCCACTGCACACATGGTGTCTTCAGATGCATCAGCAAACACATGAAGTTCGGTTTTATCCCTCTCTCTGTTGAAGTATCGTCTACCAATGATTGTTTCAGCTACAATTGGAAGTTGTTCCTTCCACCTCGGGAACTCTGCTTCTTCACCAGGCTCCACTTGGTTGTCCCAATTTTGACCATTCTTAGTCCAGACGCCTTTCAGAAGTCGTCTCATGTGAACACTGAACGGAGCAAACAATCCGATCGGGTCGAATACTGAAGATACCAGTGACAGAATTTTCCTCTGGGTTATAGGGGCTTCAACTTTCTTGTTCGTACCTCAGCAGACTTGAAGACTATTATCAGTAACAGTCCATTGTAGTCCAAGCACTGAAGATCCCTCTGTAATCGGTTCCACTTCGACTTGCTTCGTGTTGCTGATTGATTTCAAGTTGACTGTTGCTTATCCACTGTGTAAGTTGAAATCCATGCTGCGAAATAAGATGTCGCAACTGACTGAAGACTTCGATTGCCTCTTCAGGGGTTTCTACTGATTTGATGAAATCGTCCATGTAAAAGTTGTTTTGTATTGCTTTTGATGCAATTGGATACACTTCTTCGTTATCGAGTCCCACTCGTTTGAGAGCATAGTTTGCGCAAGTTGGAGAACTCTTAGCTCCAAACACGTGACGCTGATATTTGTATATTTGAACAGGTTCATTAGTTCTTGGGCGCCATAGAAACCTCAAGCAACTCCTATCCTGCTTGGGAACTTGCACTTGTATAAACATCGATCCGATATCTGCTGTTAGGGCTACTGGTCTTTCACGAAATCTGAAAATCGTTCCAATTAAACCATGCAGTAGATCAGGCCCTGTTAGTAGCTTGTCGTTTAGGCATACCCCTTTGTACTTTGATACAGCATTGCAAACACGTCTCACTTTGCCAGGCTTGTTCGCGTTTAGCACTGGATGGTGTGGCAAATACCATTCTTTCCCGAAGTTGCCTTTCACATAGGACTCGTCCAAAATCTTTACGAATCCCTTCTCTACATCTGTATCTATCTACTTTTGATATAAACTTTTAAGGTTTGGTTCCCTTTGGAATCTTCGCTCTAGTGAGTGAAGCTGACCCAATGCTGAGCTGTAGTTGTTCGGCAGGTTGAGCTCTGGTTCACTCCAAAGCATTCCCAATTCGTACCGCTCGCCTGTGAACTTTGTCGTACTCTCTAGCATCTTTTGTGCCTGCAGCTCCTTCTTGGACTGACTGACGACGTTAATTTTGGAAGCATAAGTTTCTATGTCCCACCATTTTTGGATATTCTCAGCCACTTTCATATCTTCTGTAAGGCGAAATGACAAACATTTTGCCTTCTCTTGCCCGTCATGGGTCCACTGACTACCCATCCTAATTCGGTTAGAACGGCAAAAGGTTCACTTCGTGTTCCTATCCTGTAGTCCAATGGTCTCTTTAGCTCGTAAGCATCTTGACCGAGAATGACGCCGACGTCCATCAAGTTGAACACTTTGTTTGGGAGAACGTTCAAGTGGTTGAAGCTTTGCTTCAGCTTGTGGTAGTCGTAGTTTGTGGTTCCCAATATGAAATTGACGGGTGTACAAACGCTTCTATCGATTGTACTTTTGAATGCCGTCCCTTTATTTTTATGGACACCATTTCTGTCTCCAAATCTTTCGTTCCGTGTATGCCAGCTATGTTGAGCGTAACATCGGTGCCTTTGGCTCGCAACTTCTCATTAACGCTTCGGTCGACGAATGATACCGTTGATCCACTATCGAGGAAAGCATATGCGTTTAACGTGTTGCTGCCACTCTGAATTGAGACTGGAACCATCTGAAGAAAACTCGTAACTTCGTTACTTTGACTGATTCTTGCTGCGCTTACGTTGACTGCGTGATTGCCCTCGTCCATTTGGTTTTCTGTGTGTAGCAATCGGTTGTGCTTTTTGGTACATCCATTTATAACACAAGCGTTGACTTTACAATCTTTGATTGCATGTCCTTTTCCCAGACATCCGTAACATAAGCGTTGCTTCCTTACAGCTGCATAACGATCATTCACGTTCATGTTCTTAAACAAAGGACAGTTCCAAATTTTGTGCGTTCCATCGGCTAATGGGCAGTGATCGCTAATCGTTGCCTGCTCTTCCTTCACGTTTGAAATCGCACTAAAATTCGAGGATTTAGAGAACTGCTTGGTTTTGTTCGCATTTCGTCGATGATCCTCCTTACGTTCCCCTGTGGGCTGCGACATGCCTTCGTAAACGAATGACATTCTTGATAGCCAGTTCTCTAGGAGACAGAGATCTGGTCGGTCCTCATTGGTTTCATCTACATAGAACCACCATTTTTCCTTCAGAGTAGGTGGCAACTTTTCAATCGCGATTTGGAATCTTCGCTCCAGTGAGTGAAGCTGACCCAATGCTGAGCTGTAGTTGTTCGGCAGGTTGAGCTCTGGTTCACTCCAAAGCATTCCCAATTCGTACCGCTCGCCTGTGAACTTTGTCGTACTCTCTAGCATCTTTTGTGCCTGCAGCTCCTTCTTGGACTGACTGACGACGTTAATTTTGGAAGCATAAGTTTCTATGTCCCACCATTTTTGGATATTCTCAGCCACTTTCATATCTTCTGTAAGGCGAAATGACAAACATTTTGCCTTCTCTTGCCCGACATGGGTCCACTGACTACCCATCCTAATTCGGTTAGAACGGCAAAAGGTTCACTTCGTGTTCCTATCCTGTAGTCCAATGGTCTCTGTAGCTCGTAAGCATCTTGACCGAGAATGACGCCGACGTCCATCAAGTTGAACACTTTGTTTGGGAGAACGTTCAAGTGGTTGAAGCTTTGCTTCAGCTTGTGGTAGTCGTAGTTTGTGGTTCCCAATATGAAATTGACGGGTGTACAAACGCTTCTATCGATTGTACTTTTGAATGCCGTCCCTTTATTTTTATGGACACCATTTCTGTCTCCAAAACTTTCGTTCCGTGTATGCCAGCTATGTTGAGCGTAACATCGGTGCCTTTGGCTCGCAACTTCTCATTAACGCTTCGGTCGACGAATGATACCGTTGATCCACTATCGAGGAAAGCATATGTGTTTAACGTGTTGCTGCCACTCTGAATTGAGACTGGAACCATCTGAAGAAAACTCGTAACTTCGTTACTTTGACTGATTCTTGCTGCGCTTACGTTGACTGCGTGATTGCCCTCGTCCATTTGGTTTTCTGTGTGTAGCAATCGGTTGTGCTTTTTGGTACATCCATTTATAACACAAGCGTTGACTTTACAATCTTTGATTGCATGTCCTTTTCCCAGACATCCGTAACATAAGCGTTGCTTCCTTACAGCTGCATAACGATCATTCACGTTCATGTTCTTAAACAAAGGACAGTTCCAAATTTTGTGCGTTCCATCGGCTAATGGGCAGTGATCGCTAATCGTTGCCTGCGCTTCCTTCACGTTTGAAATCGCACTAAAATTCGAGGATTTAGAGAACTGCTTGGTTTTGTTCGCATTTCGTCGATGATCCTCCTTACGTTCCCCTGTGGGCTGCGACATGCCTTCGTAAACGAATGACATTCTTGATAGCCAGTTCTCTAGGAGACAGAGATCTGGTCGGTCCTCATTGGTTTCATCTACATAGAACCACCATTTTTCCTTCAGAGTAGGTGGCAACTTTTCAATCGCGATTTGCAGTGTTGCACTAGATCGCAAGTCGCCTTCATATTTGTAGTGCTTCAGAACACTGACTACGTTACTGATGGTTGATGAATAACTGACTAAAGCTTTTGAATCATGCATTCAGATTGCCTGTTGATTTCGCAAAGTATTGAGTTGTGCTTCAACAATTAGGTAAGGTCGGCCAAACCTCCGTTCCAACAAAGCCCAAGCTTCACCATATAGATCTCCGGAGTATCCCATACTTGCTATAGCCACTCTTGCTTTGCCCGTCAGCAAGTGGTTTTCAAGTGGTTCATTTTTTCCGAGTTAGGTATGGCACGGTTATGAACTGTTGCTACAAACATGTTCGACCATTCCGGCCACTCGAGTGGGTTGCCGTCGAAAGAATTTAACTTCAACTTTGGTAGCTGACTACTACTGCTTAGTACATTGCACTAAGACCCGTCGGGTAAACGGCTGAGTTTGAAACGCTCGCCGCTTGGGGATCTGGATTTAAGTAAACTTTCTCGATCGAAACTGACTCGATAGTTTTCGTGACCGTTCTTTGTATGATCAAAACTACAGTCTTTAAAGTTTGCAAACTTATCTGATTGGTCGAGCCAGCCGAAGACGTCTTGCTCCTTGGACTTTTCCAATTGAAAGGTGATCGGCTTCATTTACTAGGCGCGGCACCATCATCAGAACCAGAAACTCTGGCATCAAGGGCTTCCTTTTCGTATTGCAGTTTGAGCGCACCTTCTTCTTCCAAACGGTGCAGTTCCATCTCAAGCTCCTTCTGCTTCATTTCATATTCAATTTTTCTAGGACGCATTTTGGTGTTAAATTCTTTGTCTAGAGCTGCAAACTTCTCTGCTTTCTTTGCCTTTTTTATCGGAAGACGCTTTGGACTCGTTGTCCTGGTTTTCCTTTTGTTGATTCTTAACTGAAACTTGGGAGGTTTCTCCCATAGATCTTGGAACTTTATCATTTGGCTCTGCAGCCCTGCTTTGGAGAGGGTTCTGATTCTGCTGATCCGCCATGCTTGTCTGGCCGTGGATATATGGCAACCAATCGGCTTCTCAGTTGATGAAAAATTCGCGTTGTTGGATTTTGTGTCGTCGGTAGAATTCCAAATTGTTGAAGATATCACCCCTCTTGTCAAGTAGCTTCTCTAGGTTGATATCGAATTGCAAAATTTGGTTATATACTGTTTTAACTTTGCTAGGCCGATCATTGTTTTTGATCAGTTCGCAGCCTTCTTTCTCCTTTAGCTCAATCTGCTTTGCGCAGTGCTTGATTTGTCTCTCAAGATTGCTGTGACTACGTGACCGAGTCACAATTTGTTTACTTTGACGCCGCAGTTTGACGCTTTTCTGTCCCGTGGTTTTTTTTCGACAAAGTTGGCCCCTCAACGTCGTTTGACTGTGCAACTCGAATTGCCTCGTTGGTCTTTTGTTTTGCTCGAGATTAGACAGCGGTTTGTATTCCACTGTCCGGGTCGACGGACCAAATGTAACGGCTGCTTTCCTATCAATAACAAGGAAAGTTTTATACCGCCCAGTTCGTTATTAGCGGTTTACAAGCTGTCGGTATACTAAGTTGTGCAGTTCGCTTTTGTAATTTTATATCCGCTATTCTGTAAATTACCGTTGCATTAAACGTTGTTTTATTAGTCCAAATAACTAATCTTTCAGCTTTGCTGAATAATCAAACCAATTGCCGGAACTTCTCAGTAAGTTCCAATTAAATAATCAAATAAATTTCTGAGTTTTGGTTAATAACTTAATAATTCAGTTTGGGGCTATTCAAAACCAAAATTTGTATTCCTATAGGTTGCTCACTGTTTATGTTTATAAACGAATCTAAGGGGGTACATTCGGTTTCAGAATAGAACACAATTCACAGAGGAAAACCCGTCTTTTGCCGTAAGCGGACTTGAACTGTTGGTCAAAACAGAGGTCCTTCGTTAGTCACTGGGGCCGAAGCCATAGAGACGACGTAGCATCTAGGTTTTTGGTTTGGAAAACTCAAGTCTGTGAACAGAAAATCTATATTTCACCGCCTATTACTTTCAACGAACTAATTTTAGTCGTTCGTCTGGTCAAAGAAGAAGAATTTTGACACCTTTATGTTCAGCTAACAGTGGTTCTTCAATTTCCTTTCTCTCAAGTTACTCAAACTTTCAAGACCAAGTCGACGATAAGATAAATTACCAGTTTCACGTTAGCAAGACACAGTATTTTACTGCTCAAGTGAGATTGCTTGGCCGACTGGATTTCCTTGTGAAAACAGTTTTCTTAGTTCTTTCGAAGCCAAACTGACTTCAACTAAAATATCTGGTGTTCTGCTGAAGCTAGAGTTCCTGTTTTTCCACAAAACTGAACCCGGTTTCTGTGATCACAACAAAGCTCAGGCTTAATTTTCTGATTGTTCACAGCAATCTGTGACACACACACTTACTTTTATTAAGCTTTGAAGTGCATGGAATCAGATCTATGCGGAATTTCACGAGTCTTAGTTCTTTCACTTCACTTCTGTATAAGTGGCAGCAGCTGTGATTTTTTAGAACACTTTGTTGTTACCAGGTGTAAAACGCAATTTTGGTATACAGCAGTTTTAGTGACCTCGTTTTGTTACGACTTTAACCCGGTCAGCCTGTTTACAAGTTTGGGGGATCTTTTTACACGTTTACAAATGTATGAAAATTAGAAACAAAATGTCGACAAAGAAAATGTTTTAATGAAATTAATGTTTGAGGAAATCATTAATGCTCGGCCTTCACACCACTTCAGGCGGAGTTTGAAAAAATTAAGCCTCAAACTTACTCACTTTGTCGCTCTATTTATCGGTCCAGTGTTATAAAAATCGCACTCAAATTTAATATCATCTTATTGACATCAAAAGGCCGAAAAAATGTAAACGTATCTTAAAAAAGACAACACCAATCAGTATCAGATCATCAATATCCCAATATCGCTTTGCAGCTACCACAATTAAGTATTTGACCCAAGAATTAACAACAATATACGACGCTGAAAATGAACAAAATTGCGTAAAATTGACTAAATTAGCAAAATCTTTAAAAATGGCTCCAAAAAGTTCTGCTAGATGGCAGAGGTTCAACTAGCCCTCTTAATAGTTATGAAGGTCGTTTGAACAAGTTTTAGGGTACTGCTCTCATGCGCATTATTAGCAATTTTAGCTTTGATTTGGTGCTGGTCTTTGAGAAAAAAATTCAAGTATTGACAAATATTGCACTAAGAAATATTTAACTAATATATAATAACTATATCGTGAAAAAAATTAGAGAACTATTCTGATTGAGCACAATTTAATCTGTTTTAGGAAAACAGAACAGAGTTTGCGAAAAAGTTCGAAACAAAGCCCGTCAATTGCCTGAAAACAGCAGCCGTTGATGCGCATGACACCCACAGGGATTGAAATAGAAAAGGATAAAGAAGAGATTTCTCTAAGTGTCAAATATTGTTCCAATTTGGCATGCAATTTTTCCGTTAAAATCTATAATTCTACTTAATTCAGCTTCTACACTGACGTATATTAAGTTTATTACTTATGCCGACAAGCCACCGCTATAATGAACTTTGATATCCTTATGCGTTACGATTTAATGACCAGGCTTTATCGGTTTATATCGATTCTTTCAACTTTGCCATTTTGACCTTGACCGCATTCACTACATTGCCGAATTCAACGGGTGAAAGCAAGTCACGACTCAAACGCGAAAATCATTACTTATTTAAAACAAAAACGTGATAAAAAATCAAATTAAAAAAGGAGACAGCCTAAATAATATCCACTGACATGCTGGCGGCGTCTAATAAAAGCAAAAAAAAATCACAATCACGCAACGCAATATTCGCCAAAAATTTTAGTTAGATTTAATTACAAAAAATTGTTGCAGTTACTCATTGTATGTTTTACAGGATTTCTAACGATACCACTCACAATTCATTACAATAATATATCAATCCGTCTAAAATGACAGAACAAAAAAAAACAGTTAAGCATGTAGTTCTTTCGCGCACAAAGTTTGGTCATAACAAAAACGAACAGTTCGATAGACAAAAAAACATCTACAAAAAATAGCTTCGATTCCTCATAACCTTATGTTGAAATTTAGCTTCAATGAACTTTTGTTCGATTCCTGAAAAGGCGCATTTGAGCCAATAGCAAATATAAAAAAAATTTACCGTTAAACGGGTATTCTAAGTTTTAAAAAGTTGCCAGCAAATATTTAGCTTGAAGACTGCCAGAAAGCCTCTGGGATAAATTTGTAGACGTTCAGTAGACTTTGTAACTTCCTTGGTCATTACACCAAAAAGAAAGATACCCGTGGAACCAATAAAAAAGTTCGCTCTATTTTTTAAAGATTTTAAAATTTAATCTTAGGTAACGTAAAGGTGCCTGGCAATAACCTTCAATTAGCCAGAGTTAAGTTTATTTGTCTTCAAATCATCGCATTAAATTCCAATAAAAACTCGTCCCAAAAACTAATTTAACTTTTAAAAGTTTACAAAAAATTTGCGCTTCTCGAAAACTATTGATTGAATCTATTACAGCAATTATGGGGAAATAATCCAACAGGAAGTTAAGCTGACCCAGAACGACAACAAAAGCTGGGCACGGTTTAGTGACGCTAGCTTTAGCTTAATTGAAGGGGGCGTAAGTGAAAGCAGCGCGGGGGGGGTGCATCGGAGGGCTGATTGGGTGGCAACAGTAGGGGGGGGGGGGGGGAGGGGGGGTGTCAATCTCTAAGAACCGCCCTTTGCACCATAAGTATAGGCCTCAAAACAGATTCTGTGAATCGCATACTTGAAAACTAGTGAGCTGAATGGCTCTAAGAGCACCTAATGCCCGCTGGGCGCTACCTGTTTATCCCGTTTTTGAGGACGAAAGGTCAAATGGGTCAGACGAAAAATCGGTCAAGCGAAAAATCGCATAAAAAAAGACCAGCAGGACTAATATAATTGCTACAAACGTCATTTCTGAGCAATTAAACATGAACAACTAAGTTCGGACGCTCTGCGTTAAAACGACCAACGGTGTGGTATCAATAAAAACGTCTGCAGTACTACCAAAAGGGTTTAAAGATTTTATTCCTGTTAATTTTACAACACAACAAGACTTAACTTCAAGAACTACATTTTACACAATCAATAATTACTCCAAAAAAACGGTGATTTTTACACTTAGTGACTAGTAAAGTTCATGATAACTTAATGCTCTCCGGGCCTTACCTATTTAACCCTTGCTTGATGACGAAAAGTCAATTAGTCAGAAGATCCGACGATAAGTAAAAGTAATATAATTCCTACTTTATTTGAGCAGTTATTAATTGCTACGACGAGGCCAGCAGAGCTATATAAGTTGCACCCCAACGTGCGTTACCCACCTCGACTAGGATACGAAGAACAATGGACTATAAACTATTCTGTCGTAGTGGTGTTGAAAAAGTTAAAACAAGACAGGCTTTTGTTTCTCTTCACAGGCAGTAACTGGTATATTGTGCTCAACTCAACAAAACATAGCCGGTAGAATACCGGAAACGACTCAAAGAGTCGTGCAAAAAAACTCTTATCTAACCCTACCTATTTCAGAAATATTTCAGAAATAGAGTCTTGAGTTATAATATCGAATATTAATTTCGAAAAAACTCCTTTAGGGCTTTTTTCTTGTAGAGCAAATGTGTCCGAATAAAACTGACAGTCCGAATCTAACCCAAGAAGTCTAGTGGTCGATTAAAAAGCTGGTGGTCGATCTGTCAATCTTATTTCTTTAGTTGTTTCAACCTATCTAAACTACCCTCCTCCCCCAACTAGACCCCCACACCTACCCCACTCCAACACTTACACGTACCCTCCCCCCCACAACTACCCCCTCCTACCTAACAACATTTCTCACTAAAATTGATTTTTCAAAACAATAGTGCTTTTCTATTTCTTTATCTAACCCTACCTATTTCAGAAATATGAAAAAAGAAATAGAAAAGCATTATTGTTTTGAAAAATCAATTTTAGTGAGAAATGTTGTTAGGTAGGAGGGGGTAGTTGGGGGGGGGGTAGTTGTGGGGGGGGGGAGGGTACGTGTAAGTGTGGGAGTGGGGTAGGTGTGGGGGTCTAGTTGGGGGAGGAGGGTAGTTTAGATAGGTTGAAACAACTAAAGAAATAAGATTGACAGATCGACCACCAGCTTTTTAATCGACCACTAGACTTCTTGGGTTAGATTCGGACTGTCATTTTTATTCGGACACATTTGCTCTACAAGAAAAAAGCCCTAAAGGAGTTTTTTCGAAATTAATATTCGATATTATAACTCAAGACTCTATTACTCAGGAATTAGGGCATATAAGTTTGGCACTACTTAGATGCACACTATTGACCTTTAATTGGCCTAAATTGACCTAAAAAATTGACCACGCAATTGACATAAAAGCAGAAATGACGTCACGAACACAAATTTTAACTGCAAAGCAGTAGAAGTCACCGAAGTCAATGAAAAAGTCAACTCCAAGAAGTCAGCGTAAGACGAAACAAAAATCTGTTAGACGATAAAAAAAAATAGGAGCGCAATAATAGCCGCCTGGAATTGCTGACGCGGCTCTCAATAACTATACACAACAATTAAACATATTTTTTAAAGTCCATTGTTCGAAAAAAGAAGTCATCGTTCTAAAACAGAAGTCAATGCTCGACAACAAAAGTCAAATTTCAAGCCATTACTTCAGCTTAAAAAGCTGTAGAATCTCAATACTCCTCTTCGAGTCGTAAAAACCTGTAGAATACCAATACTCCTCTTCGAGTCGTAAAAACCGTGGAGGAAAAAAATTGGAAAACTTTTGCTTCCTGATGTGACATTTCTAATGTGTGCAATTTAATGTTACGTTTTAGCTAACAAACCTTGACGCGTTCTAGGTCCTTTGTGTTCATGACAGAGCCCTGGAAGAACTCCATCTGTGTGAAGTGGCGCTTGAAGAGGGCCTGCAGGTCCAGATCTGGAGCTGACTGGTGGATGAACACGATGACGACATCCACGTCGTCTCTGTCCTCGTGGAGGAAGTCCTTGATGAAGGAGGACACCGACTCGTAGTTTATGTGGCCACAAACCACTATGTGTCTAAACAAATGAACACACACTCAACTGCCGAACCAAAAAAGCACCTCTAATAATTGAAGAACTCAAAATTGTGCAAAAATACATTGTTACAAGATTTTGCATCAACTTACACGTTTTGAATCTCCTCAGTTTTCGACTGTCATCGAAAATTATGATAAAACTAATTCCTTAGATTTAAAAGCCTTGCATTTAACTTAAATATATCAAAATATCAGCAAAAACACATTACGTTCGTACAGCAGGCGTGAATTTTTTTAAAAAAAGCAACAGACTAAATTCGGGCGAATTGCTCTCAAAAACTGGCGAGCGAGCAGCTGGCTTCGTCAGTACCTGCAGGTTAGGGAGGCTAGCTTTAGCTTCACTAAAGAGTAGAGGGCTCAGCTTGGGGTACGGAGTGAGAGCTGGGAGGATCGAGCGCGCTGGGTTACGGGTGGAATGAGGTCGAGGGAGTGGGGGAGGAAAGTGCATAAAAAATGTTTGAAAACAGATCTGTAGCTTAAAAAAATCATGTAGAATACCGATACTCCTATTTGGCTCGTAAAAAGATCAGTAGTAGAAGAAATTGCATAAAAGTTGGTAATACGAGAAATTGTAACGAACAAGAAGACCAACAGAACTAATATCACCGCTACAATTTTCGTTTGAGCGCAATTATAACTTCAGAACATAAAAATCAAAACCTAAATTGATTTTTAGCAATAGCAAACTATCTTATTTAATTACTGAGTTCAATAGCCATCCGTACTTATATTAGATCATTTTTAAAGGAAACGAAAAACAAAAAAAAACTAAACAATTTTACAAATCGCAAATAATTAAAGACCTCGTTTCGTAAACATAACCAGCTAACAGCGGACGAATACCTCACGACAAGGGGTTGGCTTTGATAGTAGCTAGGTTAAGTTTAATCTGGAAGAGCCTCACTGATTGGGTGATCGGGGGATTACTTGCAGGTCAACTCAGATTAACCTTCAGATAATGAACTATACTTCCTCGGGATTTTCGGTGAAACGCATATGTAGCGACTTCTAGAGCTCTAAGAGCACTGGACAGACGTTTACTGCTATCAGACTACATTATTAAAGTCTATCTTGTGTTTGACATCGGAAAGTCAAAGCGCCAGACGAACAATTGATCAAGCGAAAAAGGCCCCAATACTTGCCACAAACTTCAATTATGAGCAATTCAAAACAATGCAGTAAAAAGAAACGGAAATCGACTAAGTTGGATGAATTGCTCTTTGGCACACTCTCAAAAAAAGCCTAGCCAGCAGCTTGCCGAAAGCAGTGTATACATAGCAACAGACACAGAACTAAATTGATGCAGTTGCGACCATTTTAAAGATTCAAACGTTTTCAAAATATAAACTCAAATTCTTTATTTTATTTTGGTCGCCTTTTGGTTTGCTTTCTCAAAATTGATCATTTGATTTGATTTGATTTAAATTCAGATGGTAGATGATACAGAGCATTTTATACAGAATATTAAGTTTAATCAAATTACCACCTTGGACACCATACGAGTCAAATGACTCTACAAAAGGTGCCCAGAGAAAAAACGTGCAATACCTAAAAAAACAAATCGAAAACATCTTTATTATCCAAATAATATGCCCTAAGTTTAGTTCGAATCGAAAAAATCTGTTCTTTAGATACTTGTTTGGGTAATAGACTTTCTTTAGCAAGGTAGTTGAACATTTTTATTATTGAAAATCTCAAGGATTTCTTCTGAGTCTGTGTTTTAAATTTTGGTAAAGGGATGAGTGACTTAATGGATGCCCGCGTGTTCGGCCTGTTACTGTCAATATCAAGAAAATTCAAAGGAGAAACTTTTGCAATCTGATCCAGGATCTCTTTTACAAGAGCGTCAAAATATAAGTCAAAAACTGACAGCACGTTGTAACGCTTGAAAAGATAGCATACATGGTCTCCTCTCTTTTTGAAAAAGATAGTCTTTAAAATGCGTTTTTGTAGACAGAAAATCGAACTGAGTTTTGTTTTTTTGCGGAACCGTAAGCTAAAATGCCGTACGATATCATTGGTTTGGCATAACTATTATACATTTGTAATAAAAAAGTTTTCGTAAAAAAGTTTCTTGCTCGGAACAGCATTCGATTGAATTTTGCTAATTTTTTGCCAACATATTCAATGTGTAGATCAAAATTGAGATGCTTATCTATGAACACTCCTAGATATTTGAATGAATTTACTTCTTCAAGCACTTCGCCTGATGGCAGATTTTTTGATTTTTCTACATTCCGGCCAAAACCAACAATTTTACATTTCTTACTGTTAATGACAAGTTTGTTTCTTGAGGACCAATTTTCAATCTTTTTCAAGTCATTATTGAGCTTTTCCTCAATTTCCAAATTATTGCCTGTTGTTAAAATTGTTGTGTCGTCTGCAAAAAGTGCTATTTTTGAATTATCTTGAACAATTTGAGGCAGATCATTGATAAACAAAAGAAACAGCAACGGGCCCAAAATTGATCCCTGTGGAACACCTACATTAATTTCCATTTTTTTCGACACTTTTGATCGGTGGACTACAAATTGTTTTCTATCTGACAGGAATGAAGCAATGAGTGTACTAATTTTTCCTCGAAAGCCTAGATTTTGTAATTTTTTTATCAGAAGTGAATGATCAATTGTGTCAAATGCCTTTTGAAAGTCAATGAAGCAAGCGAAACCCATTTTTTGTGAGTCAATAACATTTCGCATCAGTTCTGTAACTGATGCGACAGCTTGTGTGCATGAGCGTTTTGGCCGGAAACCGAACTGTTCGTTTGAGAGAAGTTGATGTTTTTCGAGGAATTCAACCATTCTTGTATTCAAGACTTTTTCAAACACTTTGCTTAGGGATGACAATAGACTAATTGGTCGATAGTTTGAAGGGTTTTCACAACTTCCATTTTTATGTAGAGGAATTACCTTAGCTGTTTTAAGACAAACCGGAAAAAACCCTTCTTGAGTGCTCCTATTTATCAGCTTAGCCACATGATAGCTAACTACAGAAGCTACAAGTTTTAAAAGTTTATTACTAATTCCATCATGACCCGCTGTGCTTTTGTTTTCTAATGAACTTATTATGTTGAATATTTCGATAGTGTTGACCGGAAATAAGAAAAAAGTTCTGTCGTGACATGGTAAACCTGGCTCACTGTCTACATTGTGAAAATTTGTGTTACTCACTTTCTTCCCTACGTTGATAAAAAAAGTGATTAAATTCTTCCACAACAATGTCTTTTACTGATTTTTTTCTTTGCCCTAGGAATTCTTTGAACACTTTAAATTGTTGTGCTGGACTACCTGATAAAGTCAGTTTTTGATCATAGTGTTGTTTGCGAGCATTTCGAACTTCATTTGTTACTAAATTACGTAATTGCTTGAACCGGACTTCATTTTTATTATTTGGGTGAGATATTAGTGTATCATGTGCCCGATCTCTCTTGCTAATGAGATTCTTTAACCTGTTTGTCATCCAACTGTTTTTGAAAATTTTCTTCTTCGTAATTGGACATTTATCATCAAAAATTTGTAGAATGATTGAACTTAGTTCACACCATGAACTTTCAAGATCATAATTATTCATCTTGTTTAATCTATGTTGGAGAATGAAGAGGAAATTCAAATAATTCTGTTCATTCTCAAAAAATTTAAAATCACGACTGTAATAAAATTCATTAGATTGAGAGCTAGAGACTGAAAAATCAAATTCATAAATTAGAGCGTAATGATCGCTGAAAGACCATTTCAGGGTTGATACTTCTTTCGATTGTTTTGACAAAATATGATCGATACATTTGCTCGTGAACTTAGTTACTCTTGTAGGTTCTGCGTTTTGCATTTCATAATTAAATGAATTGATCAAGTTTTGGTACTGTTGATGATATGCATCAGAGATATCAATATTAAAGTCACCACAAATAATAGTTTCCTCTTTCATCGCGTTTATTTTGAACAATAAACTTTCAAAAGTCTCAAGGAAATTGAATTTTTTCCGAGGGAGGCCTGTATAGAACACAGAAATTTATTCGCTTTTTTCCGCTCTCTATGGATAGGAGTAGATGTTCCAGATTTTCTTCAAAAAAGAAATTAGAAATTAGCTTACAATCTTCTTGTACAAAAAAGCCAACGCCTCCTCCTTTTTTGTCGTTTCTATTTTTACTATCAATGGTTGATACCCTGTTATGAAATACATATATATGGGATCGTTATCAGTGAGCCAGGTTTCGCATACAGCTATTACAGCTGGTTTGGTTTTGAGGGTTTCTAGTTGACAGCACAGTTGGTCATGATGGGATCTTAGGGATTGCACGTTTATAAACAAAAGCGTTTTCGAGTGTTTATCCATTTCCAAGTAACAGATGATTATCCAATTACTTGATATTAAAACTGTTACGAAAACACGAAGTCGAAAAGGAAGTGTACACTGCGCCTGTTTTTTAAGCCGCGTTATTTAATGTTTGGACAATCATCTATTGGGTGGAGTATTGTTGTCATTAAGTTTTTTTCCAGCTGGTGTTGCTCCCATATGATAAATATCGTCATAATTATCAATTTCAATTACATCGCCAGGTCGTTTGTTTCGTCGCTGATTTGACAATTGGTTAGTATTCCAGTTGTTGGCTTGGTTGCGTTGATTAGGAGATATTTTCTTGATTGCCCGTGATTCAAGATATTCAACTGCTTTAACACTATCAACAGGCTGTGTTACACGCCCATTCTCAGTTTTTAAAAACAGTTTTACTCTACAGTTGTAGGTCGTGGTGACCAAATCCAGCTCGTTAGCGCGCTTTTGAATAGCCAAATCATGTTGGGGGAGACGTTCTTTCATATATACGGGTTTACCATTTAGTGGGTTCCCAAAATTTGCGAGCATTGGTCGACGATTGTATAATTCAATTTTATCGTTGTAGTAAATAAACTTGACAATTACCGCAGGGGGGGGGGGTGTTACCTTTCCAAATACCCAAGGGATGACAGGCTTTGATTGCGTCCGGAGACATCGAATAATTCAAGCATTTGTTAAAGAAAAATAGAATTTGATCCGTTATGTTGGCGTTACCAGGTTGCAGAGGGGGGTTATTTATAATAATTGTGTCTTTGGAACTATACCGCTCCAATTGAATCACTCTGGATTCCAGTTCGGTAACTTGGTTAGTCAGAGAAACTATTTGGTCGTCTTTTTCAATAAGTTTTTTATGGAAATAAGTAAGAATGTTTCGCATTTTTTCGTCAGTAATTGAACAAATTTCAGATTCGAACGCGAATTTGGCCATGATTTTTACGTAAGCAGTGCAATAGTTTCAATTCAAATCATGAATTAGTAAGCGACTGTTTTCGAACGTTGCTCTTTTGATCATAATATAGAAGCCCTATATTGACCTTCAAAGGCGTTAGCGTGATCTCAACTGACCTTCAAAAATTTTTATCGCAGTTCCGCTTAAAACCCACCACCTAAAAAATGTTTAAAAAATGACATCACGTACACAAAAAGAGCAAAAGAACAGAGAAATAGAGGCGTGAAAAAATCAGCAACTGCCTTTTGAAGTTCTCGGCCTGAAAAAATGTAAAACAAAAAGAGAGTCAGACGACAAAACAAAAACAAGATCACCGCAATATAGATAGGTAATAGCTATGCTTAGCTAAAACCACTAAAAATTTTCTCTAAACGAGCCGGCAAATAGCCACCGCTGGCGGAAATTGGGATTTGAAAAACTGACTCGAATTTGGTGAACACCTTTAGTTAGATGACACAATTTTACAGAGCTTAAAACGTTGAAGCTATAAACTTAAATACTGATACCAATTAGTATTCGCTCAAATGAACTTTGATAGCTAATTAAATCACTTAATGACGGGCGTATATCGGTTTATCCTGTTTCTTTTGAATTTGTTCGTTTGATTTTGACGGCATTCATTACATTAAGTCAGCAGTCATCAAGGTCAAAATTGTGAGTTGTGTACGAGAAAATTGTGACTTCTGTAAAAACAAATAACGTAAACGAAATGTAAAATTAATTTAAAAGGAAAAAAGGAGAGCGCCTAAATAATGACAATTTGAGCAGATATAAGCGGCTATTAAATAAAGTCAAATCATTACAGATAAATAAGTGAACGATCTTATTTTCGTGAACGAAAACGAGCAATAGATGAAAATTTTGCTCGTTTAATAACGGCAAAATAGCTGGCCCAGTGAAAGACTTATTAGTCACAAAATAGTTATGCAAACAAGAAAAATACCAATGCAAAGAAAATTCACCCTTCCAGTTTAGGTAAATCACATTCATCTTTTAAAGTTGAATTGTAAACTTCAATACCAATTATGAATACCAAATTTCACGTGTTTTAGAGAATTCGAGCTACTGGAAGCAATATTTTTCTAATAAGGGTGGCGTCCTTGAGTTTTCGATCTTTATAATCTATTATTCATTTTTGGATATTTTTTTACCAAAACAAACCCATCTTATTACTCCGCCTGACTAAGCTAATGCTTCTCTAGATTTTAGGCTCCAATGAGTTCACGTGACTATCAGCAAAGAACTTATGTGATCGAAATCATTCACGAAAATTGGTTGAATATTCACACTTGCCTGACCTGGATTCAGATTGCCCTCTCACAAATCTGTTTTGGCAATTCTTGTGTTACCTATTAAGACTTTGCAGTACTAAATCATTTGAGCACGTGCATAGGTTGCAATTTAACAGAATCGGGCCAAATGTAAATTCCACAATTTATACTCCTCATATTACTCTCAATCTAAATGTTTTAACTGCGGATAAAATTTTGCGCAACTGTTGCAAAAAAGGTCAGATTTGCTCTCACCGAACCCAACAGAATTCATGAATACCATATTTTTGTTATCAATTTAAAACAATTAATTCTATATTTCCCAAGATTTGATTTTTTACAATTGCCAGCAATTTAGATTGCTTACAATTGTGTCACACAAGCGCGTTTCTTTTTGAATTTGTGTCGAACATATTTCTAGGAAATTTTCAAATGGAAATCCTAAGCATGAATATGAAAACCAAATAAATATATTTTTGGAACTTGAGCAAACAAAAACAAATTACTTAATTAATATTAGCTCCTTCCCTCAAGATATTGTGACGTTTTTGTCTGGAACAAAGAAAGGCAGTTAAAAAGAATGTTCTGTTAAAACTCATTTGTTTTAGTAGCTTAATCCGGCGGACAAGAGAGCATGTTTTGGCCTGGTCGCTACAAACAGACAAATCTAGCAACAAATACTCTCAAGTCAAGATAGAGAGAGAACCAGTAAGCTACTGTGTGGGATAGATAGTTATTGTATACAACAAAGTATTAGACAACAAGAGGGGAGAAAAGGGGAAATGTTTGAGCCAAAGTCGCCGAGGGACGTCAGAACTATGCAAACTCATTTCAAAGCTGGCCTGCCTCAACTCAGATTAATATCAATACACTTTTCCAACTAACGAACTAACCACCCTAAGTAACCACAACCACCACCACCACCTCCAGCAATGCTAGCTTCCATTAGCTACAAACTACTTCTGCAAAATACGTCAACTATATCAGCTTCTTTCGACAAAATGGGACCGGGAGCGCGTCCAGTCGAAATCCAACTTTGATCCAATCCCACTTAGCCATATCCCTCAATTTGATTCCCCCTCAGCTATGGAATCAAAAACTAACAGATACTTGACCAGCGTATCTACACATGCATAAGCATAAATCATTATTTCACCTACTCGCTCAAACTCTTCTCGCCAATCATTCAAACTTGTTTCGTGACGTCATAAAATTTGTTTCAAAACATGACAACATTGAGCTAACAGAGACGTGTATCGTGTCGCGCGTTAACTAGCCACCGCCACCACCCACACTTCATAACTAACTTAAAACACGCAGGGTTATAACTCTCCAATTTATAATTTAAGTTACCTGGTAAACTTTCTTAAACTCCTGGTCAAATCTGGGAGTATTTCGCTCTCTCACTTGGTTAGTTGGGAAAACTAAGGTCTAACAAATTAGTCACATTTACAAGGCCAAAACTAGTCTACCTACTAAATGCACCAATTTCTAGTACCAACAGTAGGTAAAACTAAAGCTTCGTTCCAAACAGTAACTAGAGTTATAACTTATTAACCAGAGTTATAACTGTTATTACAGCTGTATGTCTCTCAGTTAGGGGCATTATCCTCTCTCAGTTTGAGACTAAAGATTCAAGTTATAAATTAGGGAGATCAACTTATCGAAGCATAACTAGGATAACATTCACTCCTTAACAGTTGCTAAAGACCCTATTGTTTTTACATTCTGTCATCTAAAAGATGGTTAACTTCCAAAACAAAATATCCATTAGGTTTTCTACCACATTAAGCAAATTTTAAAGACCCGAAAATAATCTTGCCTCAAATCATAACACAAAGAATGCCCAAGCTTAAGTATGATCAAAAGCTAATATTAAAGTAATCAAAAAGGAGTTTTATCACTAAAATGTCTTCCGAAATTTATTATTTCCAATGCCTTCACATAAATCAATTTTTACCAATTTTGAAGTACATATATTCAAAATTCCGTCTGTCAGCAGGAATCAAAATAGCCTCGTTCCCTTTCAAAACAGCACCAAAATGTTGCAAAATTATAGCTCGCTTTACGTATATAGAACATGAAATTTTCAAGGCACCGCGTCATAGGCAAGTAAATGGTAATGGGCTAGTGGTGACAATTTCAACATATTAGTGTCACATTCTTTCAAACAGGAAAATTTTACAGGTACTTATGAGTTGCATTATGAAACAAACACTCAAGGATTTGAAGGATAATTATATTGTGTCTAAAATATCTCATCGAGCAAAAGTGCTGCGTTTTAAAATTTGAAACCTAGCCTGTCAGCCGTCTCATATAACAGACAACTATAACAACTATTTTATACTCTAATGATCCTTACTAGCAGAGGCTAGGGTTTACTGTTTTTTACCCCTATCATTTCGCCCCTCTATCAATTCACCCCGAACTTGATACCTTACATAATTGGTACAATTAATAATCAACATGCAAAATAGAAATACTTAGTGTTTCGAGAAAGTTTTCAGGTGATAAATTGGGTCACTAACTTTCTTCCACGTTCTTGGTTGTAAGATCCGCCATACTTCTTCCTATTTGAGACAAGCTCCACAATCTCAGGGACATAACTGGCGAATGTAGCCTAAAGTAATACAATTTTTCACTTTTATCTGTTGTAACCAGTCAAGATCTTTCTTCGCATAGATAACAAGTCATAAATAAGAAACAATCAATCTAAAAGCTTACAATAGAAACCGAGCAAAAACTTGAAAACTCACAAAATTGAAAAGAACGGTCTTCCCAGAAAAATTGGAAAATCAAATCAATTTGTTAAAATTTTTATAAAATATAGAAATTTTTATTTATATTGAAAACAATATTCTGACACAATAATGGCAAAAAGCAACAAGAAACTCTTTATCAAAAACTTAAAAAATATTTATCTGTCTTGCAAAATACTTAAAATATTCAATATAACACAGCTGGAAGGTAGTAAAAAATGGCAGTAACAGTATTGTAGACCAGCAAACTCAAAACGATCGCAAAAAAGACAGCAGGACAGAAAATTTCTGTTTTTTCACTAATTGCTAATATGATAATTTGATTTTTTAAAAATCCAATAGCTCCTGTTGTTTCTATTAGCTGCACACAAATAACCTCCAATTAACCTAACATATCCAATTGACATTATCTCATTCGAATGAAGTGAGCAAATTACTTTGAAAGAGAGGAAATTAATTTTTATAGAGGTAGTTTAGTCCCATGTGACCAAAAACTTAATCGAACAAAAAAACTCTGAACATTAGAAGCGAAAAATGACGTCATGTACACAATTCAGTCAACATTGAATGAATGAATTAAAAAACAGGTTTGAAGTGAGCGTGACATTAGGTTGAGGCAAAAATCTCGACGAAAAATATACACCAGGGCAAGCTCTGAATTACAATCCAAAGAATTAGTTAACTAATGAACTCAACATCAACACTTTTCCAGCAACTTTAGAATTACAGTAAACAAAGCACACAACAATTAGCAAAAAAAATCTGAAAATAATTAGCTACTTTTCCGGAAAAGGAGCAGTCCAAATAAAATTTAAGAAGGAGAGCATCCAAATAATAGCCTTTGACAGCATGACAGCAGCTATTACTAAGTGTGACTTGCGCTTGAATTGGAGAAAGAATGAAAAAAAAACATAGCCGGAAAACTCCCGAATGGACTCGAAGTAAAATATAACTTTAACCCTAGCCAACTACTAGCAGATAGAACTATAATCTTTATTATATCAATCAATTTAAAACAACAAATTGAGGAAAGAAAATACCAGAAAAGCAAATTGAGAAAAATTTCTCAGGGAAACATTTTATGAGTTACGACTCAAAAACAGTCTTCATAATATTCCGTCTGGTATGATTCAATTGTTCTGAACAAACGAAAATCAAGTGATGGGAAACAAAACCAACGATACATTTCGAAAACGGAGAAAAACCGAGCAAACGGAAAATAATTAAAGCAAAAAACTTAAAAAAAAAACTGTTAAATTTTTCAAGAATTCTCAAAAAATCCAAAGTCTAAATAACTGTTATCAACACACCTTCACAAACAATCACTGCGCTTATTCATTAAGCGCCCATGTGACACTCAAACGCAAAGAAACACTTAAAACATGAGAAAGAATTATACAGTAAAAAACGGCTGAACTGATTAATTTATTTCATGAAAAAGTGCTACAATCAAGCCTTTGTATTCACTTAGCAAAACAAAACCATAGCACAAAGCCTAATTAAACATTTCAATATGAGAAATTATTCTAAAAGACTGAGAAAACACAAAAATGAGGCAAAAAACTCCAAGAGAGATTTAGCAACAAAATTGTTCAAATTTAGCCTATTTTCTACTAAACAAAATCAAATGGATGTTAACGCAATGAAAAATCCACAAATATGAACATAAAAAACATTTGCAATCAAAACAATTATCTAAAACACTACTAACATGAAAAATAGTACAAAAACCGGTTAAAAAAGAGGTCTAAAATGGCGAAATCACAAAAATACCTCAAAGTTGCATATCGAAATCTAATAAATGAGATGCTCAAAAATGCTGGATAAAGTAAAAAATTATGAAAGGCTTCGAAAAAGCCGCGCGCCATCAAAATATTTCACTCGCTTAGCAACAATTTTTACATCTATTCTTTCGCTCTTTTTCGAAAGCTGGTATGAACAAAAACACCACTCTTCTCTCCGCTCTCCATTTTCGTTCAACAAAAGAAAATCACATTTTTTGCACGTGCGGCATTGGCTTTTACGTTCTGTTCCAGAACAACTGGACCAATTAAAAAAATAGATCACCATAACCCCTCTTCAAGTCGTAAAAATTGAGTTCTACGATTGGACACAGGATTTTTATATGAGCTGCGATTGTCAAAATATATCTTTATTCAAAGACAAGATTTTTTAACTCTCTTTCACTTCAAATTTTTTGTACAAAGTCATATTGCTTAAAATATTTCAAAAACATAGCCGGCAGATTACCGGAATAGCTGCGAAAGAATAGACCTGCGTGCTATATAATAGAGATAAACAGATAGATCTAAATTGAAAAAACAATCGACGCCGCTCAAAAAACTAGGCTAAAAAACATTCAGCGATAAATAAATAAAGCTTGTTAAAATTCATTCCACAGAAGCCTCTTATTAGGGACCTCTACTGCACATATGAGTTCCTTTGACCTTAAACCAATACAAATTAAACTTAAGTTTTAAAGTGCAAAAGTCATTTTATTGAGTGAGGTCACGTATGATCAAAATCTAATCACGCAAAAAACCTAAAAACTTTCGCTAAAGCGAGTGAGAAATGACGTCACGCGCGCAAATGCCGTTAGTGAGAGGAAGAAGTCATTCAGAAAATTTGACTTTTTTAACTTTGCTGTGTGAACAAATTAAAAACGAAAAAAGAGCGTCAGACGACGAAACAAAAAAAAACATAGGACAAGTCAAAGAATTTTTATTGACTAAACAGAAAACTACACATACAACGGACTATGAAAGGATTGGGAAAACCATTTAGAAAAAAATCCGATCCAAAAAATCGAAAAAACAGTAAAAATCAAAGTGAAATTGCCGCATGTGAACAAAAAACCACTAGCGAGAAAGCGAATTTTTGTTATAGCACCGTTTTCTCACTTTCCTTTAAAATTAGAGCGAAAAAATTTCACGCCGCAAAACCACTCGCTTTTTCGCTCACTTCCTGTTTCAGCGTGACCAAAATCACTACTCCAATTTGACTTCAAAAATCATGAATGTGTGAACAGATCTTAAAAAAAATAGCCGGAAGAATTCCGGAAATGAATCGAAGGAGAAAATTGTCCATACTTTTGACAAAACAAATAGAACAACTATTGTGAACCCTGAAACTCCACAAATGCCATAAAAAATAAGGAAGAATAGAAACCGCATTCAAAAACAAATTGAACAAAAAACATACCCGGCAGATTGCCGGAAAATAGCCGCCGTTGATTCCAATAAGCATGATTGGGATTGAACGAATAGAATATATTGAAAAAAAAGATTTTTGTACAAAAAGATTTTTTAAGTCCGATTTATTTTGATGGCATTTCGTAGTTGAACATACTTCTGTTTCTTAGAGAGAGGCTACAGTGGCTACTATCAACACCAATAAGCATTAGAGGTGGTAACTAAGACTTATAGGAACGACGTTCAAATAGCGGCATCTAAAGTTGGGCTTTATGGGTTTATCCCGTTTCTATTTCTGACTTCAATTTTTTATACCGACTCTGTTTATTTTGAATTGCTTTGCTTAGCAACTGATGTTCAAATTCACTTTTAGCAGAATGAGAGAAGAGAGAAACTAGCCTAGAGAAGTCAAAAAGATTTCACGCAAAATTTCGAAAAAGCGGCAAAATGGTAAAGCGAAAAAAAGTTTGACGAAGTAAAAAAAAATACGAGCGCAATAATAGCCGTCTGAGAAGATGAGGGCGGCTATTAAAAATAGAAAAACTAAATGAGTTTTTTTTAAAAAAAGTACAAGGAAACATAGAGCCGAGTAAAGTTCCTCTGCAATTAGAGCAATGAAAACCCCGCAACATAATGGGCAAGTCATAATAGGCTAAGAAACTTGTCTAAGATTTAAGAAAAAAAAGAAAAACTGCAAAAAAAATAAGAAAATTGGTTCAAAATTTCTGTTTTTCTGTCAATTTCACTAAAAAAAAACATATTTTATACCAAGAAAACTTAAGTCAATTGGTATCTGAATATTTCGTAAGTAACAAGCTTCTATTAAAATCCCACTTAAAGCATTACAACAAAAAAATAGGCATAAAATCATTAAATTTCGTCTAAAAATCAGCAAAACTGATCAAAAACATACAAATTATCATTAAACTCTAATTAACTACTTGAAACTTTCAATTCCTATCACAACAAGCCTAAAACTAATACAATATAATAATCAAACCTCATAACCATCAAAAAATGGAAAAAACTGCTTTTAAATGCCGCACGTGAACAGAAAAATTTCGCTCGCTTAGAGAAAATTTTTTCACACATCAATTTCTCGCTCTCTCAAAAACAGCGGTATGAACAAAAACCACCCTCTTTTAGCTCCGCTCTTCACTTTTGTTCAGCACCAAAATCACTCAAAATTTTTTCACGCGTTTCATTTCCCGCTTCAAAAGTCACTCCAATAAAATTGATTAAAAAAAGGACTTCTCCAATACTCCTCTTCGAGTCGTAAAAAAGACAGCGCCCCAATACAATTCAAATTCTTTGAATTGTAAAAAAAACCAAGAGCACCGCAATATAGCTACGCTCAGCTTACAGCTTCGCAGCTATAACAAATATATTGATTAAGATTCCCCGATGCCATTAGCTTAACAATTTAAGTTATCGATGATTCCTAGAGCATAAAATAATTCAATTAGTGACTTACGAATCCAATGAGTATGAATATGGTGATGAACATTCTTCCACAGGTAGTCTTTGGGTAGATGTCCCCGTAGCCCACAGTGGACATGGTCACCATCAACATGTAGCAGCACTCCCAGTAAGACAGGATCTGAGGGTTGTTGAAGTTCACCCACACGTCTCCACTGTTCTCTATCTGCACATAAACAAGATGTTATTAGACTCATTAGAAATTATTAATCTCATTTCGGATTTGTTCAGATGATTGTCCAATTTTTAAACCCATTTCCACTGTATACTCGAAACAGTTTGATCCATCCATATCTGATTGTTTCTTTTTACAGTGACTGGAATATTAAATTAACTCGTTAGTTAGACATCTCTTTATGGAATCTTAGTTAATTGCAAAATTCTCATCGGTTCAAACATGAACAGATCACATTATCATTTGGACACATCTTGAAATTGCAACCCACACAATCGGGTTTTCATTTGTTGCAATATAATCCTCATGAATAATTGCACGCTTATTTTTCCACATGAACTATAGATATTTTTTGCAGTTTTAAACAATTGAATTCCGATGTAGTCCAAATTTCAGTACTTGTTGTTCACATATTGTTGCCTCTCATTTGCCTCAATTTATAAGCGTTTAAGCTGACTTCACATTTCCTTTTGTCACAAAATTGGGCTACTTTCTTTATCTAGGTCACTACCAACAGATTAATCTTTTCCACCAGTCTTTTTTTGCACATTTGAATGGCATCATTTTGTTGAGCTAGCTTTCGTCAAATAAAAGAGAGAACTTCAGTTCTTGAGCATTTTATTGACATGAATCTCTTCTTAATCTAATGCAAACTCACGAATTCCATACATTAAATTTTAATGTACTCCTAAATCTAATTTATTTTTGATTAATTTACATTTTTGTATTCTAAACATGTAAATTAAGAAAACGCAACAATATTGCTATATATTTATACTACAAAAATTGATTGCACCTAAATAAATCGGATATGATAAATATTCTTAATTGATATGATAAATATTCTTTTTTATGATGACCGCACTAAAAAAGGGTAGCTGAGAACAGACTGCTGTGACCTAATGCTGTTCCGCTGCGATTACGCAGAAACTTCAATATTTATTTAAAAAATACGACCAATACACTTTTCTAGAAAATTATTTCTTCAATACAGGAATTATTTGCAGTGAAAATAGTGAGACAGGTGGAAGTGGAAGGTGGACTAACCAGGTGGAATAATCCGGAGGCAGTGAGCCACATACTAATCAGGATAGAAACTAACTGCACTAATTTGATAGAGTTACTAAAACACACAACATACATCTCATCATGATTGTCGCAACATTTCAACACATTTGTCCTATTAACTTAGATGCTATGACAAAATACTCAGTTCCAAGATACCCCAAAAATTATTCGTGATTTTACCCAATAAATCTAATTTCCAGGTAGTCTATTACACAAGTGAGCACATGATGCATAGAATGACTTCAATTTTTGAACCACTTCAATTTTTTTTGAAAGAATATGTAAACTAATAAGGTTAACCGTTGGGTTAAATACTTGAATACGTAAAACTATCGAAAAACCAACCGTCAGCAACTATTTATTGAGATAATATAATGCATAATTATCAAACATTGGCTGTTCTTGACTTGGAAATAATTAAATTTGCAGACAGTTTTGTTCGAATTCAGCACTTAGTTTACCTAGGTAGATACAATTTGATCAAACCCTATTTCCATGAAAACTTTTAATTTCATGATCGGTTTACTAAATACAGAAATCCTTCCTAAAATTCTTTTTAATGGGTAGAACAACGGCTTTGGGTATTTTGGCACTGGATAAAAATGTCATGTAACTAATTTAGTATACACAATAAAAAAGTACTGATTATGTTGTTAACTCTCCTCCTTAACAATTAAGATTTTATGGGTAAAGTAAGGTGAGAAATTACCTGGTTTTTAATACTCTGAGAAACTGAAGTATATCACCGAGTTGCATAAATGCAAGGGCTCGGAAGAATCGAAGGCCTGAAACCACAAACATTCCCTATTAACATTTTCAAATTTCCGAAAATTTTAATAGAAACATTTTCAAATTTCTATTAACATTTTCAAATTTCCGAAAATTTTAATAGAAACATTTTCACATTTCTATTAACATTTTCAAATTTCCGAAAATTTTAATAGAAACATTTTCAAATTTCTATTAACATTTTCAAATTTCGAATTTGGTTAGCCGATTTTGTTTGATGATCAAAATAGCAGCGTTAGAAACTATACATTTATCATAAAATGCAGCTTTTGTAAGTAATATGTGCAGTTGGTCGAATAAAGAAATTCTTAGAGAGAAATTCAGCAACAACATTAATATGTAAATCTAATTGTCTGATTACTAAAACCCAATTCTGTAAATAAATTACGACAAATAGACAACGTTTACTCTTTCATTCCCTATTACACCAATTTAAACTATCATGACCATTACACCAAAAAGATACAACCCGAAATGATTTTTTTTTCAATACATTGGTGCGCAAGTTAATACGCCCTGCTGCAATGAACATAGTTTGTACAACCTAATACGAAGTGCTACCAACCATTACAAATCAGATTTTTTTGAGAAGTAAGAAATCAATTATAGGTGATCATATTCTACAGATGGGTGGGGGGAGTGGTACAGGAGTAGTAATAGTACCGAGGTAGTGTCGATCGAGATAGATTCCTACGAATACAGGCGGGACAGTGCAGAAGTCCACGATGGAGTTCAGTTCCAGCCAGAACCAGAGCTTGTCACTGGCTGCGAGGAATCGGATGCCAAAGTGGATGAGGAAACAGATGTTGATGGCAGTCTCACAGTGCAGTAGCTTCTCCTCTCTGTCTTGCACACATCCCTCGATGCCACTAAACAACACCAACAAATACATCACTATAGAAGATAAACAAGGCAGATCGGATCGACAAACTAATAACTAATTGATTGTTCAAATGAAGGATTGTTCACTCGGAGTGGGCTGAAAAAAGTAAAACAAAGCCATTATAGCTTAATCTTGGAGGAAGGTAGAGAGAGAATCACTTAACTTAAATTTCTATAAAACTCAATAACGTAAATCAAGAAATGTTTAATTTCTAACTTACAAGATCACCGAAAACATAAAAAGCGCTATCATCGGCCACTAACAGCCCAAAAAATTTAAAATGGCTTTAACGTCAATAACTTTACAACACTAACATCCCGAGGTGTGTACAACGCAATTTCGAATTAAATCATGTCGAACTTCACGATAATCTTTAAAAGACCTTTGTAACAAAACTATCATATATTGAACGAAAGTCATTTGAATAAAAAAAGTTTCCAGTTATAAATCATGGAAATTCTTCTTTTAAATATCTATATGTTACCAATGACCTATCATAAGAAAATATGGCCTGCAAATAGCCGGATAACAGTCACGAGATAAAATGTGCAGGCCAGTAAGTTAAAAAATATATCTTTGATACCATCATATTATTTTTAACATTCTAAATCCTCACAAAGGAATAGTCAAAAATGATACTAACCGCTTATAAAATACGCTAAATCAAAAACAATGGCAGTTTTTTTGAAGCGTCGAATTCAGTGCAACGATGAGCATCTCAAATCATTTCCAAGCTGAAGGGCGCGCCATGAAGCAGATGCTTGTCAGAGTGGTCACCCAGAGAGCATTCAAAAAAATCAACCTCAAAATCCTACCTACAATCTATCCCTTACTACTATACCTACTCCTACTAGTACTATACTACTACTACTTACTTCTTACTTCTACTTACTACTTACCCAGGTTGACGTCCAGACCCAAATTTTTGTCTGATCACTTTCCAGACGTAAAATAACCCTGATCAGACTTTCCAGACCCAAGATACCTCTGATCAGACTTTCCAGACACAAAGGGTCTCTGATCAGACTTTTCAGACCGAAGGCGTTCTGATCAGACCATCTTCAGACCATGGTCCAGACTCAAATTCAGACCATTGCCCAGACCTCTATGGCAAAATCAGACTAGGATCAGACTCAAGTGCGCTCGAAGACGTTATGATCAGACTCAAGTGCGCTCGAAATAGTCTGATCAGAGAAAGATTTTTCTTATGATCAAATCTTTTAATTTTGATATAATATATTCATTTCATAAAAACTGATGCTTGCAGTATTTAAATCATCTAAAGAAAAAATCAATTAAAAAAGTATTGCTGAGGAAACGAAACCCAACTGTTGTGAACAAATTTTATTTTGTGTACCGTTTAGTGTATTTTCCTGACTCAATGGATGAGCTTAGACAGCTGTCCTTGAGAAACATCGTGGTCTCAAGTTGATCAAAATTTCCTCGAAGGGGACCGGCCTTTGCTATTAGCTGGACTCCTTTTTTTCTGATCAGAGCTATCGGACTTCATATGAGTCTCTGATCAGAACGCTCCTTTATTGTTGCTTCTTGGCAGAGCCAACATCTCTCAGTAAAAAAAAACAAAAAAATGAAAAAAAGGCGCTCAAAATTGTCCCTGATCAGACCCAATTGCGTTCAAAAACATTTCTGATCAGACCCAAGTGCGCTCGAAGAGGTTATGATCAGACCCAATTGCGCTCGAAGTCGCCACTGATCAGACCAAACTCCGCTCGAATCCGTCTATGATCAGACTTTTCAGACCAAAATTACCTCTGATCAGACCATCTCCAGACCATCGTCCAGACCGCAGTGCGCTCGAAATTCCGTCCAGACACTGTAATTTCGGTCTGGGAACACACGGGTGAGCGCTCGATTGGGTGTGATCATAAACCAATTTGGGTCTGGACCTCAACCTGGGTACTACTACTACATACTAATACCTACTACCTACTAATACTAATACTACCTACTAACTACTAATACCTACTTACTACTACTATACTACTCTTACTACCACCTACCCTCAAGATCCCTATCAAATCTATTCTTAGTTTAGAAAAAAACGTATCAATTTAATCCATGATATCTAAAATATAATTAAAGATATGCTGTTTCAGCCAACGTCTTCGCAAAACGTCTTCTTTTGGGTGGATATAAGATTTATGAATCTGTAATAAAATCTTTGTGTAAGATGCATTCTGAGCTTGTAGTGAATTGATGACATACTAGCGAAAGCATCAGCCAGGTTGCACACAAATGCATTAAAATTTAGGTTAGTTTTATTTCACATTTCTTAGCTGGGTGAACTAGTTGAGGTTTCCCTTTTCAACTTTTGAAAAAAATAATAGGATCTTTTCCGTTTGTACCCCCCCCAGCTTAGTGGGCGCATATTATTTGCACCCACCAGACGCACGTGCCATATTTTTACATAAAAAATTACTATGTAATGGCACGTGCTCTGTAACTGGGGGTGCATAACGTACTGGGGGGGGGGGGGGGGACAAAAGGAAAAGATCCAAATAATCTTGCTGAGTTTCTGCAGTATTCACGGTCAGCTTATTTCTTTCCATCCCGCTAAAAACATTTTTGTCAGTTGAGCTCATATTTCTTATAAGTCCATGTATACAAGGGTCGTCAGCAAATAACGTTATGCGAAATTTTTTTGACATTCGAGACATCATTTATGTATATCAAAAAGAGTAGGACCGAGAATTGCTGCATGAGTGACAGAATTTGAAATCTTGCTTTCTGATGACTTAAAAGAATTTAACTGAACAAATGGTTTCCGTTCCCAATATGCTCTGAGCCAGTCATTCGCAATAAAAGATGTGCAATAAAAGGTCAAAAAATGTGCAATAGCTTGGTAGCTTTTGCGCAAGGTTTCCAAAGATGATCTCAATAATTTCAAATGCATATATTTCTCCCTTTTCAAACTGGGATCATTATTCGTGCTTTGATAGACGTTTGTATTTTACGAGCAAACTATTCATCCTTTTTAGAAAGCACTATTCAAAAACTTCTGATGTAGTATCTAGATTGGCCTATAAATCGACACTAAAGATTTGTCTCTTCTTAAAAATGGCATAACTTTAAACCATTTAAATTGGTTCGAAAAAGTTTCTTTCTGAAAGTCAGGTTTATTAGGTCAGGAATATAGTAACAGGTGGCTGGATTTATAGATTCGAAAAAATGCCGTGGAAACCTATACTCGATTTGAAGTCTTCATTCGATTTGTTTTTCAACTTTTCTTTTGGTATTTTGAAGATCTCATTTTCAACAGTAGGCAAAAACACCATGCTGCTTTAAAGTTTGGCATCTATTGGTACAGAAGTTGAGTAAATTACTCTTGAGAACTTTTTTCTGATGTTTGCGAAAATTAATTTAAATCTTTAGCAGTAATCTCCGAGCTTTCAAAATTGGTACTCTTGTTTTCAATGCCCAAATGGTGAACAACAAGCGGTTTTTGTCTCTTCAAGATAACTTCCAAAATTTTCATCTTTGGCCTGTCTGATTACATTTACTGTTTTGCGTTTTTCAGGCCTATATTTAGTAGTCAAGATCAGATTTATTTTCCATCAAAATATGCAACAATTTGTGCTTTTTGTTAGACTCATTTCTAGTCAACTGATTGACCCAGCTTTTAGTTTCATGACTTCGCGTTTTTCGTGATACGATAATTTAGTTCCAAATAATTGGGCGACTTCCTAACTTATATTAACTTCTACCAAACATTACCTCTGAAGTTATACTGTAGACTATGAGAGCATTCAAACCAGCTATGACTGTGATGTGATTTGAAAAACGAGTTTTTACCACACTGCAGTTGCGCGTTAAATTTAAAAAAGAAGATCAATACATATTCCCATGATCTAGCTTCGAACGTATATCTCATGATCGTATATCGCAATTCAACCAAAGAGATCTGTAAAGAGATTCGATCAAAAAAATTCGATTCTTGATTCTTCAACAGTGTTTTTATCTGTAGTTTTTTAATCTCCACTTTCACCACCCGAACTTAATTTCACTACTCGAACTTAATTTCATTACCTGACTTCATTTCTCCAAACAAATTTCAGTGAATCGCGCACTGAAAGACTAAAAAGTAATTTAGAGAACTACTCTAAAGGCTTTTACTCTAAAGGCAATTTAAAGACTTTTACCAGTTGATCCCGTTTTTCAATGAGAAGTAACGAAATTTAGTGGTCAGACAAAAATTCGGCAATACAAAAATTTTTTGCTTAACAAAAAATTCTTCGTGCCTGTTTTGTCGGTCTGCCTAAAAAATCAATCTGTTCAAACATTTGTCATAAAAACTCAATTTTCAAGTCCCCCAATTCTTCCAATTAAATCTGAAAAAATCGATCATAATTATTACACAAAATACACCCTATCAAAACTCCTATGTCGTAAAACAGATATCAGAGCCTCAATACAAACCAAATTCTATGTAATCTATAATAACTATAATGCGCTTAAAATATCTTCTAGCTATCATTTAGTGGCCATTAAAAACATTTGGCAAAAAATTCAAGCAGTAGTCGAATAATTTTACAATGGAAGTCACTGATGAAAAACCTGTTCACTGACAAAGGTTCCTTTCACTGACAAAAATTAAAGTTTTTGATGAAGAATCTGATTACTGACAAAAAACACAAGTTGTCGGTGAACTGTCTGTTCTCGGATAAGAATAAAATTTGTCGGTGAACTTTCAAATTTCTCTTTTCACTGACAAAATAGTGAAGATATCGATAAGCTATCTGTTCACTGAAAAAAAACTTTTCAAAACGAAAAGACTTCAAAACGATTCAAAAATCAGACAAAAGTATCCGTAGGGTGGTTCGAATATGCTGCCATTTCGAAGACATAAATCATTCATAAAGAGGGTCTGTTCAACCTGGGACAATGAGCGCAGTCGTTGATCTTTATCCAGTCTCATGACTGAGTATCAATAAATTGAGATCCATTTGGCTTCCCAAAATAGTATACTAGAACCTATATAATGCTTTCAGTTGACCTCTGATAGCTCTTATACATTTGATTATATTTGTTTTAGAAATCTCAGTTTACTTTTGAATTTGGCAACTTAATTCTGTAAACCTGTTGCTTAGTCTCAGTAAACACAAATCGCATCTGCCTTCCAGTGAGTGAAAGTAAAGTCTCTCTAGAGGTTATTCTTTTTTTAAATGTTGGCTCCATTGCTTCGATACCACGGGTTCTTAACAATATTTTCACCTATTGAACATTTGGGAAATTTTGAAGTTCCTTTTGTTGCCTTGTCCGATAATCATTTTAACAGTTCACATAACGATTGAAATAAAACGCATATACACAAAAAAAAAATTTGTGAATAGCGTACAATTTTAAACGCTTGGAAACCGTTTTCTCGCAAAAATTAATTGAGTTTCTGCCTGTATTTGTATTTCTTGCCGTTCTATCGCACACTCCGGATGATGGCACGTCTCAGCGGCTTCTTCTGGAGATAAAAAAAATCGCATTTCATGATTTCAGCGGATTGCTAAGGGTATCAATGGCTTAATTTTATTTTCAAAAATTAGATGGAACTTCTGCACTCTGCCCTTTTCTGTTTTTCTTGTTTGACAACTTTCATTTTAGTCTTTTTAATGACATCTCCCATCCAATTCTGGCAGAGCGAACAATATCTCTGCTGTTTTTATGTTGCAGCTGACGGTTTTATGGCTAATAGGTTGTGGTTTAATTTTTTAAAAAAATTGATACTGGTCAGTGCTTGTGGCCATTTTTGTTCCTTTTCGCATAGTCCCTTAGATAAGAGGGTTCTGTGATTTTCAAAAAAAGCCTCAATTAAACAGCCATAACCTGTTCAATAGATATATTATGGTTTTCAAGGCTTCAACAATGTGTTTTTGATCATTTGTGGAATATCGAGTTTGGTATGTATTCGTTGTGAAAATGTTGTCTTAAGAGTTCTTTTCCACTCATTTGAGATACCAATGACTTTCCAAGAAGTTGAAACTTTCCAATTCACATTACCTTAAAAATGAGGTTTTTTGAATTTTTCAAATTGTCTGATTGAAAAAAATCAAAGTTTTTGAATTTCGGATACTCATTTAATCCCATGTCGGAAAATTTGCAATATAACTTCCAATGCAGACACAGCTTACTTCTTCTTTCTAGAGAACAAGTTTTATGTTATTACAAGCTTTTCTTTATGAGTGGTCTTGTGGCTCCATTGTTTTGAGTTTTCATAAAAGATTTGTGATTTGATTAATTAGTTAAACTATTTTTTAAATATTTGGCCATTTTTGATTTATTATTTTTTGTTTTCATGTCATACCAACATTAATTACGGTTTCCACAAGTTTTGATGATGAAACAAAATGAACAATCTCATGACAAACTCTGGATAATGAGAGATCTCAATGGTTCCCTATATGGACGCGTATTTTCGGTTGAGAGCTAATGATTTTTTTAATTTGAATTTCTTTTCAAAACTACAAACGTATTTTCAAGTTACGCTCTTTTTCTTTTTTCTGCTGACTTGTTACCTAATCTCAGTAAGGACCGGTCCCACATGTTTTCATCAGACATACAAAACTTTTTTGGCTGATGCCTTTTAAATATTAATTGATTTTTTAATTGATAGGACTTTTGTCTGGTATTCTGTTTCCAATTCGACATTCTTTATTTAGCGTTTGTAAAAATTAAATAGATTTTTGGTCGCAATTCAGTTATTTTTGTTGTTTGATTTTGTTCATCTTGTCTCTTATTCTCATCAATGACAAGCCTCATTGGTTCTCTGGCATAATTTAATTCGTTTGCTCGATGACGAATGCTCCCAACGGCTCAATAGAGTTAAATTAGACTATCTAGTATTTGTAGTTGACAGCTGATGGTTCACTTTGCCTCTTTTTATTCTGGTTTTTCTTGAATTGTTACAACGTCTTATTAAGGAAAGTTTATATCTGCTTTGGGGTGAGGTACAAGTTGATTTTTTAGTTTAGGTTTTAACAGATGTATTGAATTTTTTTTTAGTAATTTTTTATTTCAAAAAATAGATTTTGAGTGAATAGACGAGAAAAATAGACGAGAATTGATGTTTTGTTGTTTTTGTCGCTTGTGTTGTCTCGTAGTTTTTAATAGCAGGTATCATTGGCTCTCCAAAGCGACAGTAAATTCATTCATCGGTTTGCACTTAAGACAAATTACTCATTAACCAAAAATGAGCGGGGTCGAAACATTATGTAAAAACGCACATTACCGAGCCTCCTTGGTGCTAATTGGTATCATAATTAAAATCATTATCCACAAGTTCAGAGGCTGAGTTCTCCGTATTTATAAGCTAATTGAAAATTTGATTAAACACCAAGACTTTTTGACATATAGAATAATTTAGGCTGTGAATTTCTATATCAATTTTTCTTCGCTTTTTCAATCTCAACGCCCCAGCGAGGAAAACGGTACCTAGTTTCCTGTAACCAGTTGGCTACGTTACAAAATTTGGCCATTTTTGTAGTTTATGTAAGACAACCTATTACGGTGGAAATGTTCGAGTTGGAACAATTGCTGCAATTTGCCCAGCCTACCTCAATTCAGCACGTTGCTTTCATAAATATCACGCATGATTTTTGTCTAAATTGCGAATAATTGACTGTAAGTAAATGCAAGATTTCTATTTGAAACTTTGAGGTCAATTTTATTGTTTCCTTTCGCACGATTCGGTTAATGGAGATATTGACAAACTACTATTCAAAAAAGACAGCATCCCCTTCCTTACCCCTTAACATATTCCACAAAATGGCAACACCTAGTAATGTTTTCCCACTTTCCCATGACCAATATTTGAACAACACCTTGCTCTACAACAAACAACAACCTCAATCAACTTGGAAACACAAATACTTGACGCATTTATTAAGCAAACAAATATCAATAAATACTTGTTCACTCACGCAGGAAACATTCGCACCATAATATAGGAAGTTGTTCACGTAGAGAAATTTACTGTTAATGCCAGTTAAAACTCAATTTATTCCATTCCCCCGTTCATTTACACACAGGAATTCAGGGAAACGAAAATAGCTAACACCACAAAATGGTATCATTAAAAAGCGCTTAGAGGAAGCTATTAACTATTTGTCTCCAACAAAAAAGCAAAACAGTATTAACTCAATTCTAGTCAATTGTTACCCAGGCGCTACATCAACTGTATCTCGACATTTTTGAAAATAGACAGGAAAAATAAGTAAAAAACGGCTGTCAGCGTAGAAACAAATGGTTTCCCTTATTACAAACTAATACTGCAAAACATAACCCACTAAGTTGGAAGAATTGTTCTCAAACGACCGGCGAGCGGTTGGCTTCGTCACTCGCTAGCCACGGTTTAGTGAGGCTAGCTTTAGCTTAATTGAAGGGGGGCGTGAGGTGAGCGCAGCGGGGGGGGGGGGGGGGGGGGGCAAGTGGTAGGGGTTTTTTGGCTGCACGGCGCCTTTACGGCCTGAACGATGTGAAGGGGTGGGGATTGGGGGGGGGGGGGGGGTGGGGGGAGGGTGAAGAGAGGGGGGATGTCTTGTTTTTTGACGTGGTAACAATTTATTATTGTTATTAGTAGGAAACTATATTGGTACCAAACGCATTAACAAATGAGCATTGAATATTTAAATTCCATCAGAAAAATTATATCAGTTGACTTTAATAGTTTTTTTCTATGCTTTGTCCTCTAGTTAATTGTCTTGTTTTTTTTACTCTACGAACAAGTTTTTATTGTTACTAGTACTGAACTATATTGGTAGGCTAGGACAAATGAGCATTGAATCTTAATTTCGATCAGACGAATTATATCAAATTAAGAATGGTAAGATAGTAGGGGAGATAGAGGGATAGGCAGAGTAGATGGCAGCTAGTATTAGTAATAGTAGGGATGGTGGTGGATGTGGAGAGGGGGAAAAGGAGGCTGAGCTTTGATTGGGGAATGGGAAGGAGTGAATTCTTCCTCGTGATTTATTGGGACAAGGCACTTATTGTGTGCTATACACTTTCATTCAGTTATACTACCACCACCCCATTTAGATTAAATCGAAAGGACTGTAGATCGAAAGTTACAACATTTCATGAAATTAAGACCACAAACAAAAATCTGACGTCATGCTGACTGCTAAAAACATGGTTTCATCGAAACGAATTCATCAGGCCAGTCTTCATCGGCTCGTCGTACGTGACACTAATCTATAATCAGGACCAAATTATCACGACAAATAAAATTATACATATCCTATAATCATACTTAAATATAATGAACTCTTTCACAGAATAAATTTCGCTTTCAATTTACTGTCCGAGCTTTTTGCTTTCAAATTAGGGATTTTCGATCTACTTTTCCAGCTTAACTACCATCACACTGCCTACATTCACTCGCCATCTTATTTTTCTGCGCACTGTTTATTTTCGATACAACCATCCGATTGAGGGAGTGAGAAACAGAAAGTGAGGCTATGAACTGAAAAGAGGGAAGGGATTTTATGGAAATAAGCAAACGGCGGCAGAGATTCTACACTTTTGCTAACGAGGCAAAGCGACTCTACCTATCTAACTCGCTAGCTCGATAATCCGATCATCATCAAGGTCGAAAATTCACCTCACTCTTTATTCCAAATTTAAATTGAACTCATCTGAATAATACATCTTTATTTTCGTAATCCACTTTAATTTCCAAGTAAAAAGGCTCTATAAAAAATCGACTTCATTCTCCAAATTATAAAACGACCTCATTTTTAAAATTACCAGCAATTCTAATTTCTAAATGAAAAATCATTCCCATTTCTGGGTCGATAATCAAGAAAGGCAACCAACAAGCTGACAGCCAAAATTGTGACAGAAACCGTCGGGCCGAAATAGTAAAGAGGGGGGGGGGGGTGTAGCCTAGATTTTTTAATGGGATTTTGTTTTAATAACAGACAAAATTTCTGAACAAGAGCAATTTAGGTCACAAAAATCAAGAAGTCAAGCGTGAAAGTCATCCGAGAAGTGAAATCGAGAGAATGTTCTAGAAGAAAACCATCAAGCAAAAATTTTGCATAAAAAGACAGGCGTTTACAGCAATTGCTTCGTACTTCATTCGAGAGTAATTAATAATCACGAAAAAAATGGAGACAATTTTGAAGTCCACAATTTCCCTAATAAATAATAGACGGAGGCATATGGCTGTTAATACTAAGAAAGAACTTGATCAAGTCACTTTACGGGCATATTTCTCAATTGACAGAGAACATCATTGAAGTGGAAAAAGCAACAGTTCCACATCGCATGCTTAGTACATGTATCTGTTTATTATCGACATTCCAGTCTTTTCGGTCACTTGAGCGCAAGGAAAAAATCGTTAAAGACTGGAGTAAATACTAGATCCGATTGGAGATTACCAGGATAGTGAAAAAGGAGAGAGAAGAATGAGCAGGGATTGATGGAACAAAACAAAGGCGGTGTTGAAAAGGGAGAAATAGTAGTCACTATCATAATACGCATCGTACACCTTTAGGAATGGGGGGGGGGGGGGTGGGTGTTAGGGGAAGGGAAGGAGAGGTGTGACCAAGTGTGACGACAGGTAAACAAAGGCAAGGAAATAGAAAGACGACAATTCTGATGATGATTCGATAGTGACAAAGATATCGAAAAAGAATTAATACAACAAACTACAATACTGTTACTAGCATTGAAGTCAAACACAGCCAAATAAAACAATTGAAACTTTTACAACTTCTAACTTTGATCAACCTGTATTAGGTTGAATTATATTTACACGCTAGATATATCTTATAACAAGCACCGCTGATTCTCATTTTCAGGCGCCGAATGGAAGCTATTCCCAGGTTCTGCAATACTGTTCAACAAATGTTTTGAGGCGGGGAATTTTCCAAAGACTTTTAAAAAAGCATCCGTAACACCACTCCACAAAGAAGGAGACGAGAGCAAACCACAGAACTATAGACCAAACTCATTTTTACTCATCATTGGCAAAAAAATTCAAATTTCTAATTTTCGATAGAATTAAAACTATATAGAAAAATTCAAGACACTTAAAGTTGAACAATTTGGGTTCAGATCAAACCACAGCCCTATCGACGCAATTGCTTCCTTGTTAGAGGATATCAGATTGAACAAACAAAATAAAGCAAATGAAATCAAGGTTACTTTTCTGGACTTGAAAAAAGCATTTGATACAATCGACCATCGCATTCTCCTAGAGAAATGTCGAGACTATGCATTGAGGGTTAAAACTTTGATCATAAGAGCTTCATTTCTGGACGACAGAACACAGATGCTAAAAGTGAAAGAAAAACTTCGAAATCTAGAGAAGTGTTGTTTGGAGTACCGCAGGGTTCTATCCTTGGACCAATGCCTTTCATTCATTATATAAATGACATTTCATGTCAAAACAATACAGATTATCTTTTTGCTGACGATACCACTATAAAAACCACGGGAAATCAAAAAACAATAGCAAGCATCAATTGGCTTTGAATAACCTTAAGCATTGGCTAGAGCAAATTAAACCAACACTTAATGTCAAAAAAAGCAAAGACAATGTCTTTTAGACAAATGAAAACCAGTGAAGACAGCTTTTCATTATACGCGGAAAAAAAGAAACATTGAAGAGTTTCAAATATTTAGGCATGATTCGAGATCACCGCTTCAATTTTGTTGAACACAGCAATATTATCCAGAAAAGACTGAACCAGTTCAATGCTATAAATTATCCTTTGAGAAAAATCTTAATAGTACCGCAAATGATAAGATTTTATAAGACATATGCACAGTCCTAGCCAGTCATACAGTACAGAGTCCTAGTCTAGTGGTCGATCACAAAAAGCGTCCTACAGCCTATTGATAACAAAGTTGAGAGTATTCTTTAAAAATTTTCAGTCAACTACAAAAGTACACGAAAAAAACAACATTTACAGCACACAGGAGCTTCAGTTTTACGAACTGCTACGGTTGATGATAAAAGTGATACGAAAACAATGCAATGTCAAACACCTGCAGCGAGCAAACGAAGAAAAAGAGTTCGATGGGATCACAAACTTGATGGGATGAGAAAAACGAAAATAAAACCTCAAAGTTATTTATCCTAAACTAAGTAACTGCTCAATCACTGTAAAGTTGAGAGAACTAAGCAACTGCTTGTTAACATTGGACCCTACTGTTTTCAAAAGTCTACAAAGTTTTTGTTTATCTACCTCACAAACATTTCAAAAAACGATCCGAAGAATATACAAGAGTCATAAATTCCAAACAGACTATCTATGATCATCTCAAAATTTACCTCTAAACCAAAAGAGTGATCCTCTCAAAATTCACCTTGAAACCAAAATAGTTGAAACCAATTGAGGTATATTGTTCCGAGATGTTCGATTGGAGCTGGTTGAATTAAGTTGATTTCACAAGAGGGTGCTACAATGATGACGGTATAGATGAACAAAATTATGATTGTCATAGATGAACTCAGGAATTAATTCCAGATATAGAAGGAAACCTAGCAGTTAACATGCAATATTCAAAACAACAGTCCCAAGAGTCAGAACAGTCGATGAAAAAATGCACAAAAAATCAAAGACCGCTCGAAACAGCGCAGCAATTCATTCAAAAATATTTCTGGCCTATCTCAAAGCAGAGATACTTAAGATAGACTAAGTATTAAAAACCAAAAAGCGATGTACCTTTATGCTATAAAATGCGGAAAAGTTTTAAAACTGATTTTAAAAATCGTTGGCGGATTAGATAAAAAACAAACTATCGTAAATGCATTGAAAAAAATTTTATGATCCAGAACACTAGGAAGATAAGCAGTACTAAACAGCTGGCACAACATGAACTGATTTTATAAAAAAAGTATTTTAATTTACCTGAAGAAAACTTTAGACAAAGACCTAATTTTCAGCCTTACAAGTCAAACAACAAAAACACAGCCGCCAAATGGGCGAAAAACATCCTACCTTTTTGCACATCGGGATTGACACAGTAAAGAAAAGAAGTATTTGACAGAAATCAATATTAAATGTCAAAAAAGCTGTATTTAGTGGAAAGTTTCTGTTAGATTCTAAACTTAAATAATGGTTTAATGTACTGCAGTTGGAATATACATCAGAAAACCACAAACATTTCCCAATCTGTCCGCAAAAAATTGATCAGAGCTACAGTACTTAACATTTCAAAGAACCGTCTGAAGAATATACCTCAGTTATAAATGCCAAACAGACTATCGTTGATCATCTCAAAACTTACCTTGAAATCAAAATAGTTGAAGCCAATTGAGGTATATTGTTCCAAGATGTTTGATTGGAGCTGGTTGTAATAAGTTGAATTCACAAGAGGGTGCTACAATGATGACAGTATAAATTAACAAAATTATGATTGTAATAGATGAACTCCGGAAATAATTCGAGATATAGAAGGAAACCTAGCAGTTAACAAGCAATATTCAAAACAACAGTCCCAAGAGTCGGAACAGTCCAGATGAAAAAATGCACACAAAGTCAAAGACCGCTCGAAACAGCGCAGCATTTCAATCACAAATATTTCTGGCCTCTCTCAAAAGGAGTGATACCAAAGATAGACCAAGTTTTATAGTAAACAAAAAGCGACTGACCTTTATGCTAACAAATGTGGAAAAGCTTTAAAAACTGATTTTAATAATCGTTGGCGGATAAGATAAAAACATAAACCAAATGCCTTGAAATACATTTTATGATCCAGAATAAGAACTGATTTTACAAGAAAGTATTTTATTTTACCTGAAGAAAACTTAAAGACAAAGATCTAATTTTCCGCCTTACAAGTCAAATACCAAAAACACAGCCGCCAAATGGGCGGAAAACATCCTACCTTTTTGCACATCGGGATTGACACAGTAAAGAAAAGAAGTATTTGACAGAAATCAATATTAAATGTCAAAAAAGCTGTATTTAGTGGAAAGTTTCTGTTAGATTCTAAACTTAAATAATGGTTTAATGTACTGCAGTTGGAATATACATCAGAAATCCACAAACATTTCCCAATCTGTCCGCAAAAAACTGATCATAGCTACAGTACTTAACATTTCAAAGAACCGTCTGAAGAATATACCTCAGTTATAAATGCCAAACAGACTATCGTTGATCATCTCAAAATTTACCTTGAAATCAAAATAGTTGAAGCCAATTGAGGTATATTGTTCCAAGATGTTTGATTGGAGCTGGTTGTATTAAGTTGAATTCACAAGAGGTTGCTAATATGATGACAGTAAAAATTAACAAAATTATGATTGTCATAGATGAATTCCGGAAATAATTCGAGGTATAGAAGAAAACCTAGCAGTTAACAAGCCATATTCAAAACAACAGTCCCAAGAGTCGGAACATTCCAGATGAAAAAATGCACACAAAGTCAAAGACCGCTCGAAACAGCGCAGCATTTCAATCACAAATATTTCTGGCCTCTCTCAAAAGGAGTGATACCAAAGATAGACCAAGTTTTATAGTAAACAAAAAGCGACTGACCTTTATGCTAACAAATGTGGAAAAGCTTTAAAAACTGATTTTAATAATCGTTGGCGGATAAGATAAAAACATAAACCAAATGCCTTGAAATACATTTTATGATCCAGAATAAGAACTGATTTTACAAGAAAGTATTTTATTTTACCTGAAGAAAACTTAAAGACAAAGATCTAATTTTCCGCCTTACAAGTCAAATACCAAAAACACAGCCGCCAAATGGACGGAAAACATCCTTCCTTTTTGCACATTGGGACTGAAACAGTAAGGAAAAGAAAAATTTGACAGAAATCAAAATTAAATGTCAAAAAAGCTCTATTTAGTGGGCAGTTTCTGTTAGATTCTAAATTTTAACTTTGTTCATAATGGTAACCAAAGGCCATTAAGTTTTAAAATAATAAGACAACCTTGCGATCGCTGATTAACTTTGATAATCTAATGCTATATGACTTAATAGCCGGGCTCTATCGAAATATCCCATTTCCTTTGATTTTGTTATTTTAACACTGATGGTATTCACTACAAAGCGTAAACCAAAGAGCAATTGATTTCAAAATTAATTGAGTTGTATCAGCAAGTGATAAAAGTCTATTGTCAGACGTAAAGTTGTTACCTATGTTAAGCAAAAAAGAACAAAGTTTTCCCTTCTGAGAGCATGTGACACTTGAGAAAAAAACAAATTATGTAATGCCCAGTTGTCTTATGCGCAATCTGGAAACAATTTATTATTATTAAGCTATTCAAAAATTGCTACTGTCGAAAATATTTATTTTTGACATGGTTTAATTGGCGTTCCTGGGTAAAAAGAAACTTCCTATAGATAATGTGAATTTTCTGACAGCCGACATGCCAGCAAAAACAAAAAAAGTGCCTCATTATTGCGGATATCAACTATTGCAGATATCAAAACAGAATGAGTAATTGCTGCCTAAACTAAAAAGTACCGGTTTCGGCCAGGTACTTTTGAAAATAAAATGCCAACCAAGACATTCTGCCACAAAAAAATCTTAATTTGTTTTGGAAACAAAACTGGTCTCAAAAAAATCAATGGTTTAATGTACTGCCGTTGGAAAATACATCAGAAAACCACAAACATGTCCCAATCTATCCGCAAAAAAATTGATCATAGCTACAGTACTTAACATTTCAAAGATCCGTCTGAAGAATATACAACAGTTATAAATGCCAAACAGACTATCGTTGATCATCTCAAAATTTACCTTGAAATCAAAATAGTTGAAGCCAATTGAGGTATATTGTTCCAAGATGTTTGATTGGAGCTGGTTGTATTAAGTTGAATTCACAAGAGGTTGCTAATATGATGACAGTAAAAATTAACAAAATTATGATTGTCATAGATGAATTCCGGAAATAATTCGAGGTATAGAAGAAAACCTAGCAGTTAACAAGCAATATTCAAAACAACAGTCCCAAGAGTCGGAACAGTCCAGATGAAATAATTCACACAAAGTCAAAGACCGCTCGGAACAGCGCAGCATTTCAATCAAAAATATTTCTGGCCTATCTCAGCACGAGTGATACTAAAGATAGACCAAGTAAACAAAAAGCGATGGACCTTTATGCTAACAAATGCGGAAAAGCTTTACAACTGATTTTAAAAATCGTTGGCAGATTAGATAAAGAACAAACTATCGTAAATGCCTTGAAACAAATTTTATGATCCAGAGTACTAGGAAAATAAGCATTACTAAACTGCTGGTACAACTAGAACTGATTTTATAAAAAAGTATTTTATTTTACCTGAAGAAAACTTGAAAAGATCTAATTTTCAGCCTTACAAGTCAAATTTCAAAAACACAGCCGCCAAATGGGCGGAAAACATCCCACCTTTTTGCACATCGGGATTGACACAGTAAAGAAAAGAAGAATTTGACAGAAATCAGTATTAAATGTCAAAAAAGCTCTATTTAGTGGAAAGTTTCCGTTAGATTCTAAACTTTAACTTCGTTCATATTCATAATCACAGGCCATTAGGTTTGAAAATAATAAGAACAGCTTGCAATCGCTCTGATGAACTTTGATAATCTACTGCTCTATGACTTAATGGCCAGGCTCTACCGAACTATCCCATTTCCTTTGATTTTGTTATTTTTAACATTGACTGTATTCACTACATAGCGTAACTCAAAGAGCGATTGATTTCAAAATTAATTCAGTTGTATCAGCAAAAGAGGTAAGTCTAGTGTCAGACGTAAAGTTGTCACCTATGTTAAGCAAAAAGAACAAAGTTTTCCCTTCCGAGAGCATGTGACACTTCAAAATAAACAAATTATGTAAATGCCCATTTGTCTTATGCGTAATCTGTAAACAATTGATTGCTATTAAACTACTCAAAAAACGCTACTGCCGAAAAGATTTATTTTTGACAGGGCTTAATTGGCGTTCCTGGGTGCATATAAACTTCCTATAGATAATGTCATCTCGAAAAAAGTGCCTCAATATTGCAGATATCAACTATTGCATTTATCAAAACAGAGTAAGTAATTGCTGCCTAAAATAAAAATTACCGGTCTCGGCAAGATATGTTTGAATTTAAAATGCCAACCAAGACATAAAAATATTTGGTTTGTTTTTGAAACAAATGCCAACCTGCCACAAAAAAATCTTGATTTGTTTTTGAAACAAAACTGGTCTAAAAAATCAATGGTTTAATGTACTGCAATTGAAATATACATCAAAAAACCACAAACATGTCCCAATCTATCTGCAAAAAAATTGATTTTAGCTACAGTACTTAATATTTCAAAGAGCGGTCTGAAGAATATACAACTTTTATAAATGGCAAACAGACTATCTATGATCATCTCAAAATTTACCTTGAAATCAAAATAGTTAAAATCAATTTAGGTATATTGTTCCGAGATGTTTGATTGTAGCTGGTTGAATTAAATTAATTTCACAAGAGGGTGCTCCAATGATGACGGTACAGATTAACAAAATTATACTTGTCATAGATGAACTGCGGAAATAATTCGAGATATAGAAGGAAACCTAGCAGTTAACATGCAATATTCAAAACAAGAATCGCAACAGTTCACATAAAATGCACGAAAATCAAAGACCGATCGAAACAGCGCACCATTTCAGTGGAAAATACTTCTTACGTACTTAAAAAACAGTGACACTAAACATAGACCAAAATTTAAAATAAAAAAAAGCTAACAAATCTGTGGAAAAGCTTTAAAATTGATTTTAAAAACCATTGACCGATTCATAGTAAATGCATTGAAAGAAGTTTTATGATCCAAATGACTGGGTACATACGCAATCCTAAAGAGCTGGCACAAAAAGAACTGATTTAATAAAAACAGTATTTTACATGGCCTGAAGAAAATTTAAAGAGAAAAACCTAATTTTCAGCCTCACAAGTCAAATACCAAAAACACGGCCGGCAAATGGACGGAAAATACCCTACCTCTACGCACATCGGGATTGAAACAGTAAAGAAAAAAAATTTGGCAGAAATCAATTTTAAATGTCAAAAAAGCTATATTTAATTGGCAGTTTCTGTTAGATTCTAAACTTTAACTTAGATCAGATTCATAATCAAAGGCCATTAAGTTTCAAAATAATAAGACCAGCTTGCAATCGCTCCGATGAACTTTGTTAATCTAAAGCTATATGACTTAATGAACTGGCTCTATCGAAGTATCCCATTTTTTAATTTTATTTTAAAATTGACCGTATTCATTACATTGCGTAATTTAATGAGCAAAAGATTTCGAAATTCATTACGTTGTATCAGCAAGTGAGGTAAGATTAGTGTCAGACGTGAAAGTTGTTACTTATGTAAAACAAAAAGAGCAAAAGGCCAAGCAGATTAAAAAAGGAGAGCGCCTATATAAAAGTCATTGACAGGCTGATGGCGGCTATTAAATATACTTTTTCAGAATTTGTTTAGACTTAGGGTGGCTAGATTCACTAGGTGAGAGGGAAGCTGACCAAATGGTGGATAGAAAAAGATGAGGGTCCGAACCTATAAAAAAACTTTACACGGCGATTAAACATCTTGAACATAACTGAACCGCAACAATGTCTTCGTGCTTTTGTTTTTGCCTAATGGAAGTTGAGCGTTCGGGGCTACGGTTGGATTGAGGCTGAGGAGGGTGGATTTGAGGGTTAGCGGGGTGGTGAATGGGGAAGGGAGTCAAGAACCGCCTATCACAGCCATTTTGTGTCTCCTCTATACTCTCCGTGAATCGCATAATTAGAGACTAATAAGGCGAGAGCTGCTCATACACCGTTTTTTAGGACGAAAAGTTGGTTAGGGATAGACAAAAAATTGGTCAAGCGGAAAATCACTTAAAAAAGACCATCAGGACTAACATGAATGCTACAAACTTTCTTTGACAGCAAATTGACACTTTTCATCAAAGATTTCGTAGCTCAAAGACCTTTCAACTGATACTGAATAAACTTTTTTGTGAAAGATTTTGACAAATTAGAGAAAAAAGCTGATAGCTCCTACTGAAAAATTATCAAAAAAATTACGTTTTCTTCAGTTTCACTTATTATCTGTCCAACACTTCGTTCAATTTTCTGTTTCATCATTTAGCTCTTTTCTTTTCTGTGCCATTAATTGACTCATCGCCAAAACGGTCCAAGAAACAATCTATCAGCAAGACTTAAATTATTTAAATCCAAATACTGTTGAATAGACAGACGCATTATACCATGAACTCTCTTCTCTCTGTACTTCCTCCCTACCTCTCTTCCTTATGTCGTTAAGAAGCAATTCAGTACAACAACCATAACTTATCACACATTACTAAATAAACTGACGAATTCCCAACGCCTTACCACAAATACCTTACCCCAAAAACCCTAGCAGAACTAATTTGCCCCGCTAAGCTGTACAAACTCAATACCCCATCAGTTAACTACTCACTAAAATAAGTTCGAAGTCAGTGTGTTGATATTTTCAAGCAAGAAAGTCAAGCACGACTGCTCCTCCCCCATTAGAATTAACTAATCACAAAAGAAGAAAAATTGAGACTGAATATGGTGTTTCACTCACACGCACCCCCCCCCCCCAACCACCACCCCCGAACACACACACACACACACACACACACACACACACACACACACACACATACATACATACATACACACACACGCGCGCGCGCGCACACGCACAATAATACACGCCCTTACACTTACTTTCACACACACAAACACTCTCTCACAACACAAAATACATACTATAGATACTAGAATATAAGCAAAAAGAACAACACAACAAAAATTCTCGGAACGATAAAGTGCATCTCCATTCCTAGATTTACCAGAAATGGTGTTTTCAATTTTTCAATGATTTCATTGTAGTGGACAAGGTCATTTAGATACATAAATCTTTAAACATTGTTGCTCTAACTATGAACCGGTTTCAATTTTTTTTTTCAATCCTGCTAAGACGTCAAAAAACATTAAAAGATTATTATTGACTCTGATCTGACTGAAACAGATTTGTATCGCCTCGTTTCATGTTTTTCCGTTCTGCTTATTTCACAGTTCAAGCTCACTTCTACTATTATTTTTTCAAGTGAAAAAAAACCGCGCGAATTTGTTCGTAATGGCATTTAAAAGTGGAATGTATGAATAACCAGGCCATAGTTGTAATAATAATCGAAGACAGTTGCAGTGATACTTATCTATTGGACATTAGTGATATGCATTGTTTTGTGGACAAGGGAAAATTAAACGCATCGCAACACAAACACAAACCGCCACCAACATAAAAGGATTTTCCTAAAGAGACAAATTGTGCCTAAATGACGTTTCATACGCACTCAAACATACATAGCCAGAGATAAATAGCCAGTACAAAATTCAAGACCAACCAAGAAAAAAGAAAACAAACAGAACGAAAACAAATACTTAGAAACATTCAATGACGAACGTTGAAACGCATTAGACAAAACGCAGCAATATCTTTAAGTGGACCACATTTAGGACCGAGATTACTAAAGCGTCAAATTCAATTTCAATTCAGAGAATAATTCCCTGGATAATCGAAAAGTTGGAAATAAATTGGACTCCTATGATAAAATTTCATTTATCAGTCATTTTTCTCTAAACAGGGCACAAGAATAGCAAATTTTTGATATGGCGAGGAAATCAAATTGTTGCCATATTCATTTGACCCAAATTGAAAAGCTGTTCAAACTTTAAAGACCCCAAAACCCGTCCCTGTTCCCACAAGAGAATAATTATCAGAGATGTTAAGTTTTTCGACTGATAATGATTTTGACATTTTAATATCAATGGCCGTTGCCATTTTTTAAATATTTTGAGTCAGGTTCCTATTACAAAGAAGTTGATACTGATTGAATTAGTGTTTGAATGAATGGTCAACTTACTCAGATCCCGTGTAGAGAAGGTAGATAACGAAAGCAGCCAAACTGTTGAAAGCCATGAACACCATCTGAAACAAAACACATTCACCCTAAGTTGCTTAATCTTTTGGTTTCATTCCCAATTTTGGGTGCTGGGTCTTTACGCCAGGGGAACTTTTTTGTTAACACGCATGTGGCCAACTGTTATGTTTTGCGTACATAATTTTTGAAAAAGGTATAATTGTAAAGCTCGTAAAAAACTGAATAGATCAGGTCAAATCAACTTTTGCAAAATTTGCTTACTTCGAAAATTTTTTTGCCTTTGACAAAGTGAAAAAATACTTTCGTAAACAGCAGTTAAGTATGCTACTGACCAATTTCTTAATTTTTTCCATTTGGCGTTGATTGGCTTTAGGGACTCAACGAATCGTTCTCTAAGTATGTGTAACTGGCAGCATTGTTTTTGAATTCTGTCCCCTTTTGTAACTTGGGCAACTTTTATTGAAGCAAACGCCTGGGTTGCAACAGTTGCCCTGTTTTGGACAGCGAATCGAGGTTTGCTGTCCAAACCGCGGCAACTGTTCCAACCCAGACAGATTTTACTGAACAGCATTTGAATATTTCTGACATTTTTTTTGAAACGTACGTTAACATTTTGAAATCCCACGCAACTGTTTTCCTCAGTTTTATAATATTTTTAAAATGCCGACTCATTAATGGTTACTCAACGACTCAACAGACGTAATATGCTAAACATCGCCAGATGCAATGCACAAAAAAATCAATGAATATCAGTATCAATAGATCCTTGACCCCAAAGCGATATAAGATCCTCAATTGTGGCAAAATATTACATTGTGTATTCTATTCTTCGTCCTAAAGTTAATAATGCAATCCAAATTCCGATTCATAGACCGAAATCAAAACAAATCTGCTGGCAAAATTCGATTTTAATTAGATCAAATTGCAATTGTGAGATATCAAATCTTTCAGTGAGACAACGAACCAGAATTCTGCCGGTGGTGGTCTGTGCTGATATGAGGATTCCGGCCCAATCTTTGAGCGAGGTGAGCCAGCCCACCTCCGCCTTCTCCTCCTCCTCGCCCGGTGGCCCTCCCCCTGGACTGTCCCTGTGTTCGTTATCTGTCTCATCATCGTTGTCTTCTTCATCCTTTTTGAACATGACATGTGCCCGACATGCCAAGATGACAAATAAACCTGGCACAAACAAAAACAACAATAATTACCATATTATTGAAACACTCAAATTTAAACACGGTATTGTAAAACAGAACTTGAATCATTGTAGTTCCTCAATTATCACAGTTTTTGGAAGAAAACTGCACTAAGACAACTTACTAGATAAAAGCCTCCAAATACACCAAGTAAATCATATCAGCAATCATCTTATCACGAAAACAAGATGAAACCCTTTTACCCTAAAAATTACATGGAATTAAAAGATATGAGATCTATCCTTACTGAGACTCCATAAAAATGACAACAGAAAGGGTAAAGTTTCAGTTTTTGAAAAACATTATTTTCTAAGTGATTAAAACTATTAGGTATCAACTGAAATCAATAAACGAATTATTTATACCTCTTGATATATAAATGAAGAAGCAATTGATACCTGTTAAATTATACCTCATAAGCTGGAACAAATTCAGACCAGTCATTATCTAGATTGTCATACGACTAAAACTATGTCATACTACAAAGGCAAAAATTTCTTCATAAAATCAAAAAATTCAACAAGAAAACCGTGTCGCAGCCGTTAAAACGACAATCATTTCACTGAAAACATTTAAACAAATCAATTGCACTATTTTCAAACGCCAATGAGACCTACTCATTAGTGTGATGCCGTGGGAAAGAGGAAAAACAGCCTCAAATGAGAATCGTAGTATCAAAACTACGAAACCATTGGTTGAAAACAAAACAGTTAATAAGACTGGATTTTGGCTATACAGCCTATCTTTACAGAGACTAAGCTACCTATTGACATAAGGAAGATGAGAAATGACAAAGATCAATAAGCCATAGATTTTAAAACAAATACCTTCAAAAGTCAAAGAAAACATCCGCTTTCAACTAAAAAGAGAAACATATTAACCTGCAACAGCCTAAGAAAAAATTTGGGCTGATTATTAAAATCATTATGTTAGAACGATTAGGCTACAAAAAACAATAAACATCGACAGAACTAAAAATTTTACAAACAAGTTTACCACAGTATTGAAGCCATTCAATTTTGAAAACCAGGAAAAACTATGGCAAAATGCATGTATTTTAACTCTTCTCTTGGGGTCTATTTCATCATCAATGTGTCCTTTTGGTAAAAGGTCAATGTTGAAAAAACAAAATGAACATGAAATATTGACCAGTAAAGAAAACTCATAAAAATTCTCATGAAAGTCTAAGCCCTAAAGACATCAAGAACAAAGAAAGGCAAGGTTTACAAATTTTTTTTTTTGAAAAAAATTTCATCTGAAAGTCATTAAAGCCATTAGCAAAAACACGAAATCAATGACTTTGATCACTTATACATTCGGAAGAAGCTAATGAAAACATTAAAAATCTAGAATATTTTGAACAACAAAAAAAAAGAAACACGGTAAAATTCAAATTTTGCGAGAGCGGTGTCGCAGCCGTCAAAACCGAAAGAAATAGTAACATAGATAAATGATAATTCAAAGTAAACAAACAGTGACAGTTAGATAAGTAAGAAGCTGAAAATGCTAATAAAATCATTTCCATACTGAACACTCTGTTCTGATGTCAGAATGCTGAATGAAACCTTATCAAAAACTCTTGCGTAATCAAATCAAGGTAAATGGAGTAGAGTTTTCTCTTTAGCTTCACTTTTAAAAAGATTTTCATTAAATTTAACCAACTGAACGATCGCACTTATGAGACTGAAAGCTGAATTGTTTCGGATAAAGCTTATGGCATAGAAAATTGAAGATAACTTGCTCAAAAGTGAAACGGTAGGAAGAAGTCTTATTGTTCTCAGTTAGCAATATCATTTTCAGATTCCTTTAGTGAAGAGGTCTTACATATAATGTATTCCAAACAATTGGAGAAACTTTGATTAAGAGTATTGAGCAGGAAACGGGATACAGCAAGTTGCAATAGATATCACGGCATAATTTTTTTTGAATTTGGACTGGTTGAGAACCATTTGTATCGCAAGATGAGTTTTTGTCAGCAAAATAGTGCTTTTAATTTTAGCAATGAGGAGTGGTTTAAAAAAAGATAAGAAAACTGTCGGCGTGACTTCTGATAATGTCGGGTTTTAGGTAGTCTCGTTAAAGTTCCAGCAGAAACACGATTGAAAGTAATTGCCACAAAATTGAGTTCTGTCGAAATCGCATTCTTTATTTTGCAACTGTTTCGAAAACTGCCGTGTAATGAACTTAACATTTTATATAGGTCATTTTGATTTGCAGCTAAGGAGCCATTTAAATAACAAATTTTATCAAATTAAGCAACATTTTCCTGATCCAACTTGAGGCGAGTCAAATATGTTCATGTTGGATTTCAAACAGGCTTCCGTTCGGCTGTTTTCATAATAATTAAACGGTTGATTTTCAAAGACGTATGGTAGAACGGGTTTCACAGCCTTTTCCTGGTTTTCTACTTGAGGAAGTGAACAATTTCCAAAGCAAATTGCAAAATTTTTCAACTACATTTTCAGGATGGCGTTCGCAACAGATACAAAAAGCGTTAACAAAGTTTGAAAGACAAGCGATTGTATTTTTGTTGAAAAAATTTAAGAGCGTGAAATTTTTCGGGCAGCTTTTCTGAATGAAGGGTCATCAAATAGAGATAGTGGTCACTTAGAGACAAAAATTCAATATTTGCCAAGATGTTATCTAAAAACGTTTATACCAAATTTTGCAAATGCATGCTCCATTTTAGATCTGAGGTAACAGCGACTCAGATCTTTGTGCTCTGTGACAATTCGGATTATTTCATTAGTCATTTTGACAGTTCTTGAAAATTTCAATTGAACGAATTTCCGTTTCGTTTTAGCAGCGTTCAATATCGTGCCAATTTGCAAGTTCCAAGGGGCTATTTGGCTCAGGTCAATTTCAAAGTTTAAAGAGTTGAAAACTAGTTTCAGGTCATCCGCAGAAAGCCATGAAATCGCATCCAGAAAAATTGAGGACACGTCAGTATTGGAAATGTCGAACAGCAAGTGGCCCGCGGCAGACACATTTCAACAGGTAGTTAACGCAGATGAATGATCATTCAAAGTAAACAAAATTTGACAGTTCCATAGGTAAGAAGCTGAGAAATCTAATAAAATCAATTTCCAGACCAAACACTCTGTTTTGATGTCAGAATGTTGAAAGAATCCTTATCAAAAACTCTTGCGTAATCAAGGTAAAATGGAGTAGAGTTTTTTTCTTTGGCTTCATTCTTAAAAAAGAATTTCAATAAATTTAACCAACTGAACGATCGCACTCATGACACTGAAAGCCGATTTGTTTCGAATAAGGTTTGTGGCATAGAAAATTGAAGATAACTTGCTCAAAAGTGAAACGGTAGGAGGAAGGCTTATTGGTCTCAGTTAGCAATATCATTTTCAGATTCCTTTGGTGAAGAGGTCTTACATATGCTGTATTCCAAACAACTGGAAAAAGTTGCTGTATTGCAAACAACTGGATTAAAAGTATTGAGCAGAAAACGGGACATAGCAAGTTGCTACAAACATCAAGGCATAATTTTTTGAATTTTGACTGGTTGAGCATCATTTGTATAGCAAGATGAGTTTCTGTCAGCGAAAGAGGGCTTTTAATTTTGGCAATGAAGAGTGGTTTCAAAACATAAGATAAGAAAACTGTCGGCGTGCCTTCTGACAACGTAGGGTTGTAGGTAGTTTCGTTAAATTTCCAGCAGAAACACAATTGAAAATATTTGCCACAATATTAAATTGTCACAATCGCTTTCTTTACTTTGAAACTGTTTCGAAAAAAGAGTCGCGTAATGAAGTTATTATTTTGAATGAGTCATTTTGATTTGTACTTAAAGAGCCATTTAGAAAACAAACTTTACGAAGTTCAGCAAATTTTTCCTGATCCAACTTGAAGGCGAGTCAAATTTGTAAGTTGATTACAACGGATTTTTGGAACGGGAGTGAAAACGTTTTCCTGGTTTTTTCTTGAGCAAGTTTAAGTTTTCCAAAAGAAATTGGTAGTCTTCAACTACATCTTCAGGGTGACGTTTGCAGCAGATTCCACAAAAAGCGTCAACCAACTTTGAAAGATTAGTGCTCAAGTGTTTGTTGACCTACTCATTAGTGTGATGCCGTTGGAAAGAGGAAAAACAACCTCAAATGAGAATCGTAGTATCAAAACTACGAAACCATTGGTTGAAAACAAAACAGTTAATAAGACTGGATTTTGGCTATACAGCCTATCTTTACAGAGACTAAGCTACCTATTGACATAAGGAAGATGAGAAATGACAAAGATCAATAAGCCATAGATTTTAAAACAAATACCTTCAAAAGTCAAAGAAAACATCCGCTTTCAACTAAAAAGAGAAACATATTAACCTGCAACAGCCTAAGAAAAAATTTGGGCTGATTATTAAAATCATTATGTTAGAACGATTAGGCTACAAAAAACAATAAACATCGACAGAACTAAAAATTTTACAAACAAGTTTACCACAGTATTGAAGCCATTCAATTTTGAAAACCAGGAAAAACTATGGCAAAATGCATGTATTTTAACTCTTCTCTTGGGGTCTATTTCATCATCAATGTGTCCTTTTGGTAAAAGGTCAATGTTGAAAAAACAAAATGAACATGAAATATTGACCAGTAAAGAAAACTCATAAAAATTCTCAAGAAAGTCTAAGCCCTAAAGACATCGGTCAAAAACCACATAAAGCAGAAAATTATTATACAGTTCAGTAAAAAGCTGATGATACTGTCAAAGAATGAGATTAACTCTGGTGATTGCAAAATCAAGAACAAAGAAAGGCAAGGTTTACAAATTTTTTTTTTTAAAAAAAATTCATCTGAAAGTCATTAAAGCCATTAGCAAAAACACGAAATCAATGACTTTGATCACTTATACATTCGGAAGAAGCTAATGAAAACATTAAAAATGTAGAATATTTTGAAAAACAAAAAAAAAGAAACACGGTAAAATTCAAATTTTGCGAGAGCGGTGTCGCAGCCGTCAAAACCGAAAGAAATAGTAACATAGATAAATGATAATTCAAAGTAAACAAACAGTGACAGTTAGATAAGTAAGAAGCTGAAAATGCTAATAAAATCATTTCCATACTGAACACTCTGTTCTGATGTCAGAATGCTGAAAGAAACCTTATCAAAAACTCTTGCGTAATCAAATCAAGGTAAATGGAGTAGAGTTTTCTCTTTAGCTTCACTTTTAAAAAGATTTTCATTAAATTTAACCAACTGAACGATCGCACTTATGAGACTGAAAGCCGATTTGTTTCGAATAAGGCTTGTGGCATAGAAAATTGAAGATAACCTGCTCAAAAGTGAAACGGTAGGAGGAGGGCTTATTGGTCTCAGTTAGCAATATCCTTTTCAGATTCCTTTACTGAAGAGGTCTTACATATAATGTATTCCAAACAAATGGAAAAACTTTGATTAAAAGTATTGAGCAGGAAACGGGATAGAGCATGTTGCAATAGACATCACGGCACAATTTTTTTGAATTTGGACTGGTTGAGAACCATTTGTATCGCAAGATGAGTTTTTTTCAGCAAAATAGTGCTTTTAATTTTAGCAATGAAGAGTTGTTTCAAAAAATAAGATAAGAAAACTGTCGGCGTGACTTCTGATAATGTCGGGTTTTAGGTAGTCTCGTTAAAGTTCCAGCAAAAACACGATTGAAAGTATTTGCCACAAAATAGAGTTCTGTCGAAATCGCATTCTTTATTTTGCAACTGTTTCGAAAACTGCCGTGTAATAAACTTAACATTTTATATAGGCCATTTTGATTTGCAGCTAAGGAGCCATTTAAATAACAAATTTTATCAAATTAAGCAACATTTTCCTGATCCAACTTGAGGCGAGTCAAATTTGTTCATGTTGGATTTCAAACAGGCTTCCGTTCGGCTGTTTTCATAATAATCAAACGGTTGATTTTCAAAGACGTATGGTAGAACGGGTTTCACAGCCTTTTCCTGGTTTTCTACTTGAGGAAGTGAACATTTTCCAAAGCAAATTGCAAAATTTTTCAACTATATTTTCAGGATGGCGTTCGCAACAGATACCACAAAAAGCGTTAACAAAGTTTGAAAGACAAGCGCTTGAATTTTTGTTGAAAAAATTTAAGAGCGTAGGGTCATCAAAAAGGGATAGTGGTCACTTAGAGACAAAAATTCAATATTTGCCAAGATGTTATCTAAAAACGTTTATACCAAATTTTGCAAATGCATGCTCCATTTTAGATCTGAGGTAACAGCGACTCAGATCTTTGTGCTCTGTGACAATTCGGATTATTTCATTAGTCATTTTGACAGTTCTTGAAAATTTCAATTGAACGAATTTCCGTTTCGTTTTAGCAGCGTTCAATATCGTGCCAATTTGCAAGTTCCAAGGGGCTATTTGGCTCAGGTCAATTTCAATGTTTAAAGAGTTGAAAACTAGTTTCAGGTCATCCGCAGAAAGCCATGAAATCGCATCCAGAAAAATTGAGGACACGTCAGTATTGGAAATGTCGAACAGCAAGTGGCCCGCGGCAGACACATTTGAACAGGTAGTTAACGCAGATGAATGATCATTCAAAGTAAACAAAAGTTGACAGTTCCATAGGTAAGAAGCTGAGAAATCCAATAAAATCAATTTCCAGACCGAACACTGTTTTGATGTCAGGATGCTGAAAAAAACCTTATCGAAAATTCTTGCGTAATCAAGGTAAATAGAGTAGAGTTTTTTCTTTAGTTACATTTTTAAGAAGGCTTTCAAAAAATTTAACCAACAAGATCGCAATTATGAGATCAAAAATTTAACCAAAATAAGATCGCAATTATGAGACTGAAAGCCGAATTGTTTCGAATAAAGCTTGTGGCATAGAAAATTGAAGATAGCTTGCTCAAAAGTGAAACGCTAGGAGGAAGGCTTATTGGTCGCAGTTAGCAATATCATTTTTAGATTCCTTTAGTGAAGAGGTCTTACATATGCTGCATTCCAAACAATTGGAAAAACTTTGATTACAATTATTGAGCAAGAAACGGGATACAGCAAGTTGCTATAGACATTACAGCATATTTTTTGAATTTTGACTGGTTGAGAATCATTTGTATCGCAAGATCAGTTTTTGTCAGCGAATTAGGGCTTTTATTTTTAGCAATGAAGTGGTTTCAAAACATAAGATAAGAAAACTGTCAGCGTGACTTCTGCTAACGTCAGGTTTTAGGTAGTTTTGTTAAAGTTCCAAAAGAAACACGATTGAAAATATTTTCCAGAATATTGAGTTCGTCACAATCGCTTCCTTTACTTCGAAACTGTTTCGAAAAAAAGAGTCGCGTAATGAACTGAAAACTTTGAATGAGTCAATTTGATTTGTACTTTAGATAACAAACTTTACGAAGTTCAGCAACATTTTCCTGATCCAACTTGCAGGCGAGTCAAATTTGTAAGAATTTGTAAGTTGATTCTAACGGATGTATAGAACGGGAATGAAAACCTTTTCCAGGTTTTCTTCTTGAGCAAGTGTAATTTTTCCAAAAGAAATTGTTAAAGTCTTCAACAACATCTTCAGGGTGCCGTTTGCAACAGATTCCACAATAAGCGTCAGCAATTTTTGAAAGGTTAGTGCTCGAGTGTTTGTTGAAAAAATTTGAGAAAAGTGATGTTTCTTGGACAGCTTTTCTGAATAAAGTGTCAACAAAATGGTTTAGTGTTCACTTAGAGGCAAAAATTCACTATTTGCCAAGATGTTCTCTAAGAACATTTCTACCCTATTTTGCAAATGCATGCTCCATTTTAGATCAGGGTTAACAACGACTCTGAGATCTTTGTGTCCTAGGACAATTCGGATTGTTTCACGGGGCTATTTGGCTCAGGTCAATTTCAATGTTTAAAGAGTTGAAAACTAGTTTCAGGTCATCCGCAGAAAGCCATGGAATCGCATCCAGAAAAATTGAGGACACGTCAGTATTGGAAATGTCGAACAGCAAGTGGCCCGCGGCAGACACATTTCAACAGGTAGTAACGCAGATAAATGATCATTCAAAGTTAACAAAAGTTGACAGTTCCATAGGTAAGAAGCTGAGAAATCCAATAAAATCAATTTCCAGACCGAACACTGTTTTGATGTCAGGATGCTGAAAAAAACCTTATCGAAAATTCTTGCGTAATCAAGGTAAATAGAGTAGAGTTTTTTCTTTAGTTACATTTTTAAGAAGGCTTTCAAAAAATTTAACCAACAAGATCGCAATTATGAGATCAAAAATTTAACCAAAATAAGATCGCAATTATGAGACTGAAAGCCGAATTGTTTCGAATAAAGCGTGTGGCATAGAAAATTGAAGATAGCTTGCTCAAAAGTGAAACGGTAGGAGGAAGGCTTATTGGTCGCAGTTAGCAATATCATTTTTAGATTCCTTTAGTGAAGAGGTCTTACATATGCTGCATTCCAAACAATTGGAAAAACTACAAATATTGAGCAGGAAACGGGATACAGCAAGTTGCTATAGACATTACAGCATATTTTTTGAATTTTGACTGGTTGAGAATCATTTGTATCGCAAGATGAGTTTTTGTCAGCGAATTAGGGATTTTAATTTTAGCAATGAAGAGTGGTTTCAAAACATAACATAAGAAAACTGTCAGCGTGACTTCTGCTAACGTCAGGTTTTAGGTAGTTTTGTTAAAGTTCCAAAAGAAACACGATTGAAACTATTTTCCAGAAAATTGAGTTCGTCACAATCGCTTCCTTTACCTCGAAACTGTTTCGAAAAAAAGAGTCGCGTAATGAACTGAAAACTTTGAATGAGTCAATTTGATTTGTACTTTAGATAACAAACTTTACGAAGTTCAGCAACATTTTCCTGATCCAACTTGCAGGCGAGTCAAATTTGTAAGAATTTGTAAGTTGATTCTAACGGATGTATAGAACGGGAATGAAAACCTTTTCCAGGTTTTCTTCTTGAGCAAGTTTAATTTTTCCAAAAGAAATTGTTAAAGTCTTCAACAACATCTTCAGGGTGCCGTTTGCAACAGATTCCACAAAAAGCGTCAGCAATTTTTGAAAGGTTAGTGCTCGAGTGTTTGTTGAAAAAATTTGAGAAAAGTGATGTTTCTTGGACAGCTTTTCTGAATAAAGTGTCAACAAAATGGTTTAGTGTTCACTTAGAGGCAAAAATTCACTATTTGCCAAGATGTTCTCTAAGAACATTTCTACCCTATTTTGCAAATGCATGCTCCATTTTAGATCAGGGTTAACAACGACTCTGAGATCTTTGTGTCCTATGACAATTCGGATTTTTTCACGGGGCTATCTGGCTCAGGTCAATTTCAATGTTTAAAGAGTTGAAAACTAGTTTCAGGTCATCCGCAGAAAGCCATGAAATCGCATCCAGAAAAATTGAGGACACGTCAGTATTGGAAATGTCGAACAGCAAGTGGCCCGCGGCAGACACATTTCAACCGGTAGTAACGCAGATAAATGATCATTCAAAGTAAACAAATACTGACAGTTCCATAGGTAAGAAGCTGAAAAAGCTAAAAAAAATCATTTTCCAGAAAGAACACAGTTTTGATGTCAGAATGCTGAAAGAATCCTTATCAAAAACTCGTGTAATCAAGGTAAAATGGAGTAGAGTTTTTTCCTTGGCTTCATTCTTAAAAAAGAAGTTCAATAAATTTAACCAACTGAACGATCGCACTCATGACACTGAAAGCCGATTTGTTTCGAATAAGGCTTGTGGCATAGAAAATTGAAGATAACTTGCTCAAAAGTGAAAGGGTAGGAGGAAGGCTTATTGGTCTCAGTTAGCAATATAATTTTCAGATTCCTTTAGTGAAGAGGTCTTACATATGCTGTATTCCAAACAACTGGAAAAAGTTGCTGTATTCCAAACAACTGGATTAAAAGTATTGAGCAGGAAACGGGACATAGCAAGTTGCTATAGACATCACTGCATAATTTTTTGAATTTTGACTTGTTGGACTTGTTGAGCATCATTTGTATGACAAGATGAGTTTTTGTCAGCGAAAGAGGGCTTTTAATTTTGGCAATGAAGAGTGGTTTCAAAACATAAGATAAGAAAACTGTCGGCGTGCCTTCTGACATTGTAGGGTTGTAGGTAGTTTCGTTAAATTTCCAGCAGAAACACAATTGAAAATATTTGCCACAATATTAAGTTGTCACAATCGCTTTCTTTACTTTGAAACTGTTTCGAAAAAAGAGTCGCGTAATGAAGTTATTATTTTGAATGAGTCATTTTGATTTGTACTTAAAGAGCCATTTAGATAACAAACTTTACGAAGTTCAGCAAATTTTTCCTGATCCAACTTGAAGGCGAGTCATCTTCAGGGTGACGTTTGCAGCAGATTCCACAAAAAGCGTCAACAAACTTTGAGAGATTAGCGCTCGAGTGTTTGTTGAAAGAATTTGAGAAAGAGGGTGATGTTTTTTGGGCGGCTTTTCTGAATGAAGGGTCATCAAAATGGGATAGTGGTCACTTTACACTATCGAAAGGATACCTGCTTCATATGAAATAGGACAGTTCAATTTAGCGCAGTTGCACTAGGCAAGTTGAAGTTCCCTAAAACGTAGAGGTTGGTCAATCTACGAGTTTTGGAAAAGTTTGGAAGAGAGAAAAGCAGCTGTTCAGACATTTTTAAATCAATTTTGGTAAAAAAACAAAATTTGATAGAGTGGGGCGGGGCGGTAAATAGAGAAAGCTGAAAAGAAGTGACATTTCATTGATTGTTAGGACGGCTGAGGAGCAAAAGTCAAAGTTTCGAACAGGCATATTGTTTATTTGGTTGCCAAAGGTCTTTCTCCCGGTCCGCTCGTGAGACAACTGCATACTGTCCAAACAACGAAAGAAGAGATTCATTATGGGTGTTATTGTGCCAAATGATTAATTTGGATAGCAACATTCTTTATACAACAATTTGAAAATCCAATAAAGATCAAAGGAGCATGAGAATACTTTTAAAAAGCGACAAAACTAGCGCGTACCCAAAGAGTAATTAATTGTTTTTCAAAATTTAGTTTTTCTTTACTTGAGTAATAGGATACCCGGCTGATATATTTGAAAGCTGAAAAGGGTTTATCGATAGTTCAAAAAATGCTGATTTCAGAGAAAATCATACAATTTAATGAAAGTGCTTCAAAACAATAACAAATTGATGAAAATCGATGGTTAAACATTTTGAAAAATGAGTTTTAAACATTTATTGTAAACCAGCCAAAAAATTCTCAAAACTCCTTGAATCACGAATCAGCTGATTTGGACTAATGAAAGCTATTTTTGTAACCTGGTGACAAATATTAATCAGAAGGCGAAGCAATAAACGTCACTCCTCGATAAAAAAGAGTTTAGTGAATTCTTTTGGAAGTAAACTACAATACCTAGAAACAACATACTCAAATAGTAAACACTCCATTAACGGGTTCTTCTGAAAAAACTAATCATTTACAGGTACTTTTAAAAAGTAAGTTCTAACTGATGAAATTTCTTCAGTGGTCATTGAGTACATTTGAGTAATTGACAAACAAAAAAGCTTCACTTTATAAATGAAAATCATAATCTTTCTCTACATTTTACTTTTGTCTACATTTGAGCACTTCACTTTTTTCTCGTAAAACTCGAACTTATGACTGGGTGTTAACTGTAAATGACACCTTATATATGGACAGGACTACCATCAACAGAACTTACCAGTGGCGAAAGTGATAACGGAGCTGGAGATGAAAGCGTACCAGAACTTTTCATCGTTGCACTCATCTTCTAAGACTTGGTTGACGTTTGGTGCCTGAGTAACTACAGAAGGGCTACAGCAGCACGTTTCTTGGGTCATAACTTTTCAGCAAGACAAGATTCTCTTCTTTTGTTTCAATCAAAATACAATTTCTTTCGTCTTCTGCCCCTCCCGGTCACAGAAGACATCAATAAAAGGGTTCAATTCACATACAAGATAAGATACACTCAATCACGTTGCCAAAAGAATAATCATATTCGTTAGGTCATAAAATCCTAATCTGAAAATGGAAAGGTGTTCAATCTAAGGACTATCTCATCAAGTTTTTGCTGGACCTTTTCCGGTATTGACTTGCTGTTGTTGTTGGGGATTTACAGTTTTCGCTGAGGGGATTTTCGTCCCAGTCGTCGTCTTAGAAAATTGTCCTATTATTTCTGCAGATCTGACAGTCACAGCATAGATGCCAGCTACAGATGTTATTTTCGTCGAATCGCTCGTTTACAAACTTCCACATGAAATTTAAAACTCAATTTTTAAGGCCTTTTTTCGTATTAAATTCAATGTATTTTTCTATTCGATTTGCTAGTCTGCATGTACGGAAAAAGAAATCATTTCTAGCCTTTTCAGTTCTGGTTTTCAGTTCTGGTTGTTGAGTATGTTACGCAAATCTAATTTACACAAGCATGTCGCTATATAGAATCATGGTGCCGTTGTTGAGAATTCAGAGTCTGCTGTAGGGCGACTGTTTCCCGGTCGTCAGTATAAAAAGATTGTCCACATATTTCTGCAAGTAGAGCAATCACAAAAGTTGCCAGACGTCCGTTTTCTGTCAATATAATAAGTGCTTGCGGGTTGCAAATAATAACACCAAATTATTCTGAGGGGTAACGAACCAAAAGATCCGAACTGCACTCGTTTTTCAGTATTTCTAGTATCTCTGTGGGATTTCTCCCGTGGTCAATTCATTGCTTTGCACCAAAGATTTATGCGGTTTCAAGTTTCATCTCAGTATAATCAAAAGCTGTCGCAAGCCCCTACGATTAAAATGATTGACTAATTAGAAGAGAGAATGCAAAAGATATTTACGCTAACGCTCTGCAGGATCAACGCGCAGCTCGACTGGGAGACTGCATTAGCTCGGACGTTACATAATTTTTGTCCTTGAATTGTAGAAATCTCGTGAAATTGTAGGCAAGAATGATTATAAACCTTCACGGACCAACAAACGGCACGTAGTTCATAAAATTAATAATAATAATAATAATCATGAAGAACAACAGGTCCGGGGGTCAACACACACCTACAGATATTGTTGTTGTTGTTGGGGATTTTCTTTACAGAAGGGATTTCTCCCGATCAAAACAGTTATAGAAAATTAGTCCATGTCTCTCTGCAGAGTTGACAGTCACAACAGATCTGCCACGTGCAAACGTTTTCTGGTTTGTACCGCATCATGATATCATTCCACATTTGCTTTAGAATTCTGTGTTTTAGGCCGTGTTGATTTCCGAAGTCAATGCTGTGCTGAAGTCTGTTGGCTATCGTTTGGGTGCGAAAGAAGAATTCGCCGCGAGATTTTTTGAGTAGTTTTTTCGTTAAGTCAAAGTAATCTTCTCTTCTCATTGTAGAGATATATGTAACTTTTAATCTGTTTATCAAGTTCAGTTCATTCACATCTTTGCTATTTGAACATCCAATAGTATACACTATGTGCAGGACTCTTGTTCAACCTACTTTAATTTGAAAACTGTTTGTAGATGAGAAGCTTCTTCTTGTATTGAGTCATTGAAAAGTGTCATTTTTGAAGAAAACATTGCAGATATTTGCAAGTTGACTTGCTCTTGTCCAGATATCAGAATCACACTTTTTCTGTCTAAACCTAGGATAGCTGAAAACTCTCAATTATTATGCACAGAGTTCGAAACCGTTCGTAAGAAAGTTTTAAATTTCTTGATCAAATTTGTCAATTCAACAAGCCGTTGCCCAGGAAGGGGCAAGCTGAGTTTTCTATGTCATTTTAGCTTTATCAACATGGAACAATTACAGATGGTGCATATTCTGGCGTTAACTTCGCTTTTCCATGCATTAAAGCCGAAAAACAGCAAACATCCAAAACTGTTACTCCCGACCGTGAGGGCCATTCCAGGTCTTTCGTTCAACCAGAATTCCAGAAACGCCGAAAAAAAAAATAAGAAACGCCTGGGACAAGGATAACTTGAAAGACCGCAGTTTCGTGATTTGGCACGACACCTTGAACAACTGCATCACCCCTCACAAACGATAAAACGACAACAGACCGTGTGATGCTGAGGAGTTGGTTGCTTTTTTACAACGTCTTCCGGAGAGAATCAAGGCGATAGTTTACTTTCACAGGTATGCCGCAAAAAATATCTTAAAACAGCTGTTAAAATCGGGAGTTTTAGTGATCCAGTCAACGAAGCATTTGTTGTCAAGACGGAAGCAAAAGAACACCAACATCATCAGCAGATATTTCCAACTAAACCAGGACCCCGAAATTGAGCTTAAATCACTGGGGTTAGTGTTGAAACATCAATCTATCAAAGGAAACTGCTGAAAAAGAACAGGGGGAAAAGGAAACTGAGCAAAAATCAACGTGAGGCAAAAAAAAAGCGAATGCTTAGTGGTCAGTGATAGCATCTCTTGGTGTTCGCTCACCGGAGGTCTTTCACAAACATTCAGCTATGCTTAAACTGCCAAGATGTTGGTTGAGAAACATTCTACAAAAAAGAGATTGTTGGAAAACATACTTGGACTATGAAAACATTGTTTGTAAGTATGAAAGTAGCAGATGCAGAATAAATTTTCTTAAAACTTACCTTAGCACAGATATAATACCGGTTTTTTTTGAAATTTCGTGTTCCGAAAACAGATCGGAACACAGCAGCTGACACGCATCATAAATGTGAACAAAAGCGAGCTGCTAGTCGAAAAGTTCTCCTTAAGATTTTAGATAACCACATATTGCCTTCCGTAATTTTTGTTTTGCACAACCGAGTTTGCAACCCTGTAGTTAGTTCTGAACAAAGATTGCAGGCAAAACTTGCCAAACTTTCGGAGAGGCCAGACAAGCCGCTAAGATCATCAAATGAGAAGACTGTAGTGGCTCTTGATAAAATCTTTTTGCCGGGATTCGCCGGGGACTTGCTCGCTTGTGGTACAAAGCATCCATAAAAGGACAAGTTTGAAGAGTTGTATTTCTTGGCGAACTTAGACAGTTGAAAAAAAATCTACCTGAGAACAATGTACCAGTTCAAAAACTGTTCGCAATTGAAGCAGCAGCAAAATGAATTTCACGAAACTTTAGAGAAACTCCTTTAGATAGAGCATTAGCAAAAGAGCAAAAATATCTGGGTGAGAACGCCCTGATTGCTGTTCTTTTTGATAAGGGTGTAGAGTTTTGTGCTATGAAAACGAGCACGTACGCGGAAAAACTGGAAAAAGTATTAGATTGCGAACAGTTCAGAAAACTAGAAAAGAGTTGTGATAATATCGTAATGAAAAATGAAAAAGAACTAAACAAAGAACTTTTGGTTATGAGGAAAAAAAGGGAAGATACCGGTTAAAGCGTACAAAGCTCTAAGGTCCACTGCAGCACAACCGGCAAGGTTGTATGGATTAGCTAAAGTACACAAAAAAGAAACTCCTCTGAGACCTATTCTCTCTATCTCGGTATGTTGTTACCATAAACTTAACAAGTTGCTAACACCCTTTTTCCAAAAGATTGAAAGAGCAAACATAGAAACTAACACCAATGACGCACGAAAGGCTCTGGAGCAAATAAAACTTGAAAAAGACGAACAAATCCTATCATTAGATGTAAAAAAAATTACACACCAACGTTACCGTAAAGGAAGCCATTAACATTAACCTGTGATCGCTTTATGCTAGGGACAATAAATCAGACATAACTACAACACTAGAACAACAATGAAACGTCTGCTTGAATTAGCCGTCACCAACGTCCATTTCAAAGGCAATGAAAGTTGGTACTGTCAGAAAGACGGGTTGGCAATGGGTGCGTCCTTGGCAGTGATTTTGGCAAACCTTTGGATCAAGTCGTGGGAGCCACAACTAAAAATACAGACACCTAAATGTAAAACAAACTCACATTAACATTGCCCTGTGATCGTTTTTTGCTAGGGACGATAAACCAGACATATCTAGAACAACAATGAAACGTCTGCTTGAATTAGCCGTCACCAACGTCCATTTCAAAGGCAATGAAAGTTGGTACTGTCAGAAAGACGGGTTGGCAATGGGTGCGTCCTTGGCAGTGATTTTGGCAAACCTTTGGATCAAGTCGTGGGAGCCACAACTAAAAATACAGACACCTAAATGTAAAACAAACTCACATTAACATTGCCCTGTGATCGTTTTTTGCTAGGGACGATAAACCAGACATATCTAGAACAACAATGAAACGTCTGCTCAAATCAGCCGTCACCAACGTCCGTTTCAAAGGCAATAAAAGTTGGTACTGTCAGAAAGACGGGCTGGCAATGGGTGCGTCCTTGGCAGTGATTTTGTCAAACCTTTGGATGAAATTGTGGGAGCCACAACTGAAATTACAGACACCTAAATGTAAAACCAACCCACAATCTATCATTTGTCGCAATTGCGAACACCGTTTGACAACACGTTCAGGGTTGTTGAGAGTGAAATTTGCAAAAGATGTTTTCAGGCAAAATGTCAGCAAATCAGTAACACAGAATATGATAGCATGAAAAACCAGTTCTGGATGTGCTCATTCTGCCGTAAAATTGATCAGACTGACATTAATCAATCGTCCGAAACTAAAATTTTTCTTAGATATGTCGACGATATTGTGAGAACAGTTAGAGGTGAAACAAAGGAACTGTTAGATGCGGTCAATAACCTCCATCCAAATCTCCAATTTACATTAGAAATAACAGATGATAAAAAACAGTTTGCCATTTCTGGACATCTCAATTAACGTACAACCGGAGGGGACCATTTTTTGCACATGGTATCAAAAACCATCAGATAATGGAACAATAGTGAACTATCGTAAATGTGCACCCCTACAAAATAAGAAAAGCATAATACAGGGAACAAAACACCGCCTGTTCCGAGCCGCCAGCAGTTGGGAAGCGTTCCATGAAGCATTGACAAAAAAAAGGAAACTTGGGAACGTAATCAATATCCTAGGCATTGGGTAAGGAATATTGTCAGGGATACAATTAACCAGCTGCGAAGGAAAGAACAAAGAAAAAGATTTAGATATAACTCGGGTGTAGCCGTGAAACAACAGGAAAATACTGAGAAATGGCTATTTGTATTACAGTACAGAGGCAACATCTCTAAAGAATTTGTAAAAAAGCTGAACAAAATTCATCCTTTACAGACGATTTTCAGCACTCGGAAACTTAAGAGCTGTTTACCTAGCCTTAAGTTTATTTTGATAAGGATCTCAAGTCCCACGTGGTTTATGAACTTACTTGTAACGCATGCAAATCAATCTATGTAGGGCAGACATGCCAACATATCACCACAAGGGTTGCAGAGCATGCCAAGGCGGACTCACCAATGGGATTACATGCAATCGATTGCAACGGTGATAAAACAGCTTTCCAGTGGAAGATATTAGACCAATGCAGCAGCCAATCTAATTTTTTGACACTAGAGGGGCTCTATTTAAAAACACTGAAACCAGCCATCAACACGCACGACGAATACCGACCACGAGAATTGACACTGAAAGCTTAGTTTGGAGATGAAAATCCAACTTGAAAAAAAGACAAATTGTGAAACAAAGTTTTCAACTTAACCATTGAACAAAACCAAAGTAAGTTTACAGCAATATATGTAGGTTTTTTTTTAATAAAAAACATGTCGATATGCATCTGCTACATCAAATCGAAAATGTATATTTACTTAGATGTAAAATTTTGTAGATACAACTGTAGATATGTAAAAACTCGTTTTAAATTTCCTTGAATGAGTGATTTTAGTGATTCGCTTTTTATGTTCTGGTTTTTCATTTTAGCATTTTGTATTGTTTATAACCTGACGATGAACTCAGAGTTCAAAAACGTTCGTAAGAAAGTTTTAAATTGACAATCCTTTTTTAAATCTAGAACAGTCTCATAAAATTCGCGGAAAAGCTTTTTCTCCATACTAAACTGGGTTTAGACATGGAAGTTAAGTTGTAAATAGAGTCATCATATGTCTCGAGCACATGAGTGATGAAGTTGACCTGTAAGACAGTTACTTAAGGCATAATTTGTCCGATAATAGTTCAGAAGTTGTGATCATTGATGGTCTTTCTGGCTCAGCAAGGATTATACCAGGAGGCACGTGCTAAAAACTTTGACTTAGAAACGTCATATCAAAATGTTTATTTTAAAGATGTAATTCGATGATCAGGAAATGGATGACATTTTCACGGTAGCAAAAGAAGATTTGTGAAGCAAATCTCACAAAAGAAGTTTCAACTGTTGGCAAGGCGCAACAGTGGGTAAAGGGTAGCCGAGGCATATCGTGCCAAAAGAAAAAAATCAACGGTCTTTTTCGAAACAGCAGCAACACTGGCGTCAGTGATGCAAACTGATTAGCTTGATTCTCTGACTTCGGGCCACAGCACCAGCAATACCACACATTCAATAATAACTGACGGCGGAACACCACACAGTTTTTACTGGTGACCCACCCAACAAAGCTCGGACGCAAAAACTCAAGGCAAAGGCAAAGACAAAGACCACAAATCAATCCTAAAGACCAAGACCCCACCGGATAATAAGGCCGCCAGCACACTCTCGAATTCCACAAAGCCAAACACAAAGCAGATTACCAACCGCTTGACAGCAGTGCCGAACAAAACCATGCTACTATACGTTTTGAAAACAGAAATCAGGGTTATGGGGGAGAAAATTGAGAAGAAATTGCAAACCATGAGCAAATCGATTGAGAGTGAAAACATAAATTCACCAAATAATGTTCATGAAAGGCAGCGGAAACATTTTCTGAGTTCGAGGAAACAAGATACGAGTTGATTTCACACCTTGATGAAGATCGACATGAGGAGTATTTCGGCAAAATTATTGAAACGTGTAACAACATCGATGAATGGAAAATTAATATTCAGACTCACTCTTTGCAAGAAAACACCGCAACAAATTTCAATACACAAGATAACAACAAGACATCAGTAGCAGCCAATTGGACAGCAGTCAACTCAACAACCAACAACAGCATCAACACTAGAGCAATTGGACAATAGCAAACATTTATCTACAGACAATCACACAACGATCAACCGGAAACCATCAATTTTGCTCAATGTGACAACCTCAACAGCTTTTTGTATAATAGACAAGCTTACTCAAGCAGAATAAACGACCAGCAGAACAGGGTAACTGGAATGGTGGACACACAAACATTCAATAGCGCAACCGCAACAATTGTCAATACCGATTTCAAAACCAGTTCCACTCTAAATGCCTTACGTTGAAGCTCTTCCAAATATGAATCGTCAGAAGCTCAACTGTAACCCAAGGAGTTTGCTTCTGCCCTTTCAGCATCATGATTGGAGATAATCATCTCAGTGTTGGAGACCAGATCGCCTAGCGACAATGAATTGCGATTGGAAACACCAAAACAGCAATTGAAGTATTTGCCTTCAACGGGCACCTGTACAATTATGCAGCAAACGAGTTGAAACACCTTTTTTGTAACATCATTTTCATCTTAATAAAAAAGCCAATTAACTACAGGCCACCAACAATATTTCTACTTTGGACATTTGTAAACTTTGCCACTTTCATAACTACTATGACAAGGACACAGAAAGAGCTTAATTTCGTAGCCGTTCACCGTTCTCAACAGCACAACAATCTTGAAACATGCAACCGACAATCTACCTTACAGCAAAAAATTCAATTGGAATTGTTTTGCGACTATGAATTCAATAGCCGGCAACTGTTTCAAACAAAAAAATTAAGCGATAGCAACAAACAGCTTTCGCTTTCTTTCTTCAGCGATGGTAACGATCAGTTATTCCATTGTCAAAGGTTTATCGCAAAAATAAACAGATGAAGGACTGCAAACATTTCATCAGTTGAACTTTTGGCGAAACTGTTTGGGAGCCGACTATTGAGCCAATATTGACCAATTGTCCTTCGAACTCTAATTTTAGGCAGCACGAACGCTGGCAACGACACAGCAATATCCTACACGGTGCCAACAACATGTTCGGACGAACAATGATCTCACTAAAACTCGCAATGGAGCAAAAATGCAGGAAATGGCAACTCATTTGCAGTCATCAACAGCAAAGATACAACCACAACAAAGGACACAACAGCACCAAAAAAAGAACAAATCTTCTTTATATCTTGCCATTTATTTTACATAACAAAAAGAAAAAAAATCGGAGATACGCGTTCATTGACCCACGAAGCAGCTTGACAATATTTTTCTCAAGGACTGCTGATGAACTATCCCTTTAAAATGAAACTCTTCAACAATTTGTCTTGGAACGAGCGAATAAAACAGACACAAAATCGTGTTACACAACATGAACGGAAACTTCAAATTTGGATAACGCTACAATCCCAAACAATTTAAACATCAATTTACCAGAGTTGTTGCAGCTCCTGGGAGACTTTGCCAGAAACTATGCCCATCTTAGACATATCAATATGTAATTTCTGGATAATTACTAAGTCAATTTGTTGAATGGGAAGGACAACATTAACCTGATCTCAACAGTCAGAATGGAACAATGACCATCGTCAGCATCAAGCGCAGGTCTTTTCTGTCTCGCTGGACAAATTCTGGACCTCATATCTTGTTCGAAGACAGCAAAACGCAACATTCTCTGCATCATACTGCTTTGTTTTGCGGCAATTGCATGAAACAAGACAATTATCTCAAAAAAGAAGATTCCCGTTGATGGAAAGCAGATGCAAAACCGTTGGAATCCAAAAGAAGAACGAGTGTTCCAGATGTTTTATTAGCCAACAAGATACCTAATAAAACATGATTGAGACAAACAGATGGAGGCCATGAAACAGGACTTCTCTGGAAAAAAGACGACAGCAGTTTACCAGACATAGGGACACAAGCCTTGACTCACCTGAATCATCTTGTCAACAGACAACAGAAGAAACCAGAGCAATACAAAAAATAAAATGAGGGCATTCAAGCAGACCTAAGAAAAGGCGACATCAAAAAAGTATTTTCCCAACTGGAGAAAGATACAGGATAGTACATACCACACTATGGTCTTGTCCGCTCAAACAAACCCGATAAGATGCGGAGAATTTTCAATGCCAAAGCACCACAAAGCCGAACGAGCCTAAATGAAAAATTTTTAGCAGGATCTGTCCTCTCGGGAGTATGCTTGGAATTTTGCTACGATTCCGACTGGGAGCCAATACACTTCAGGGAGAATTTGAAGCGTTGTTCATGCAAATTATATTATGACAACAGGACCGAAGTTATCTGCGATTCATTTGAAGACAACCCAACACTCCAGAATAAATGGTGTACGATTACCAAAGACACATTTTTGGTGTCAGGGACACAGGGGCTTAAGCAAATTTTGTTTTTCAACAGACAGCCAAAGACGAAATCGAAGATCACCCAACTTCTATGGAAACCATTCAAGGGGCGTTTTTCAAGGATGAAATGAGTGCATCTTCCAACGACGCCATCACATTTTTCTCTGCAGCCAACGATGTCAAGGAAATTCCGAAAAAATTGAATTAAATCAGACAAAATGGCGCAGCAATACACTTGAGCTTGGTCGGCAGATTCAGTCCAAGGGCTGTTCAGTAAAAGTTTTCATCAACGGGTAGAGTACTTTGAATTCACTGGAGCCTGGATGAAGACAAAATAATGTCCAAAGCAAAAGACAAAAAGAACCTCGACAGGAAACCTTGACAAAACGCTGGTTTCTGTCTTTTGTGTCAATTGTCTACGATTCTTTGGGAATCATATCTCTTTTTCTCATCCTAGCCAAGATTCTACAGCAAAAACTGTGGAAAGATGGATGCGATTGGGACAAAGCCATCAGTGGACAGAATGGAAATGCCATCAAGGATTTAGTACAGGAATCGCAACCGTTAGGCACGGTAGGGCTAAACAGGTTGATATCTGGTTCAGCACATGAGGACACAACGGAACTTCATGTATTCTGCGACGCATTATTGGAAGCAACAGCAGCAGTAGCATACATCAAGACAACCAGGAACAAAGAAACCACATCTCCTTTTCTTATAGGGAAAACAAGAGTTGCAACTTTTATTCAAACAACAGTTTCCAGGCTAGAAGGGCAAGCAGCGGTTTAGGTAGCAAGTTTGAAGAGAACAATCAAGGGTGAAACGGATTTCAAGGATGACAAAATCTTACTGTGGAGTGAAAGCACGACTGTTCTCACAAGCACTAATCAGTGGAACAACGTCAACACCAAGGAAAACCCGGCAAATCAAATATCCAGGAGACTTACCGCAACAGAGATGACCGAAAAATTGTTTTGGTTACAGGTAACACAGTTTCTTCTATCTTCTAGCGACAACTGGACAACCTACAAAAATCAACACGAAAATATTTTCTTGAACAGCGCATAACAGAAGTCTCAGGGAACACAACGACAGCATATTGACAAGGGCCTATTTGAATCCAACAGGTTGGTCCAGTGGTTGAAACTCAGAGCCGTCATCATCAATAAAAAAAACCTACGAAACAAAATAGGAACACGTGATTAACGATTCATAGATGCAGAGAACTTCCTCTTCCGTCTCTCTGAACATCAATCGTTCAATGAGGATTGAAATCAACTAACACAGCAAGCCAATTCAGAAAAAGAGTGGATTGTTTCAGTTCACACCTTCAATAGACGAAGACGGAATCATTCGCACAAACAGCAGACTGGCCAATGAACCAATTACAACAGCAACGAAAAAACCAACATTCTCGGAGGGCAGGAACAGGATTATACGTCTTTTCTGGAATTGCAGCACAAAATCAATGGTCCTAATGAATTTGAACGACAAACACACAGCATTCAAATGAAATATTGTGTTCTTCAATGCAAAAGAGCAATGAAGAAGATCTCGAACAGATGCTACGAATGCAGACGAGAGAGACAACTCAACAGCCAACCTCAGAAATCAGACCTTCCGAATTACCGATTCTCAGTCAAACCTGTAGACCTTTTGGGCCCTTTGAAGTATTAAGCCAGACCATCACAGCCATGAAATGTAACTGTCGACTTTTCAGTTGTCTTACGATACGAACGAATTCAAATCGAAGTAGCCACAAACTTGTAAAACGAATTATGCATAATGGCATTCCAACAATTCTTCAGCCAACGAGGACTACCGGAAAGATCTCACAGTGAAAACATTTCAAGTTTCACCAGTACAGCAACGACTTTCGAGGAAATCAGTTTCACAACTACAGGGATACAGAATTCCCCAGAGTCCAAAAATATTGCATGGAATTTTATTCCACCGGGAGCAACACATTCTGTTCGACCATGGTAACGCCGCATTGGGACGAGCAAACAACTGTTCTTCAAAATTGCCGATTCTAAGAAACTCCAGGATGACAGATTCTCACACTTATTTGCCAAGTCGGAAATCTACTCAAATGCAGACGTCTAAAATCAACCAGTGACATACGCGTTGCCATGAACCTGATACCAGGACAATTTTAGCAGGAATGACAACAGGAGTGCCATCAGATACTACAATTAGCAGCAATCACAGAGGAACAGGAAAATTGTGGAAGGACGTCAACAGTATCGTGAACGAATTTTGGACACGTCTTTTAAAAGACGCCAACACTCAGACAACGTCGAAAATGTCATTCAACAGTAGACGTGATAGAAGTGGGGGACTAGAAAACAACACACCAAGGGATATTTGGCCGGTAGGTAAGGTACAAAAAGTAAATAGAGGTAAGGATAATGTAGCATGGATATTAGAAAACAAGACATCATGGGGTATTTGGCCGGTAGGTAAGGTACAAAAAGTTTATAAATGTAAGGATAATGTGGCGAGGTCTTGCTTGAACCATCTATTGAACTTAATCTGATCAAGGAGATATCAAAGTAATGGTTACCGAGAGTAATGAGGGAACAGTAATTTTAAGACAATCAGAAACACTACCTTAGGCATCATTCAGTTACAAGTAGCAATTTCATTTGTATCCCATATGGCTACTCAAATTATCAAAGCTTATCGTATATTAAAAAAGTTTTCAATGGGAAAATTGAACAAGGTGTGCTTAACAGAAAGACAAATTCAGGATAGACATTAGGTAGGTTTTGGAATTCAAATGCACAATTAATCAGCTTATTGCGCTACAGCAGAGGGTTAAAACAACAAGACAACAGTTTTAGTTTTGGCAGATGACAAAAAACAGCTTAGGTAAAACCAAACAACAGAAATACAAAAGTGTTACAAAATATTTGGTATTCAGGCGTACTAAAATTTGCGAGAAACAGATAATTGGTAGGCAATAGTTACAAAGTATCCGTAGCTTTAAGAAAAGTAGGGAACACAGGGAGCGTCAGTTTGTCAACCAACAACTACAAAGAGCAGACCAGCAACAACAACATTTCCGATAATCATTCAATATTAGGCATTCGCCAATCAGCCAATACAACTGTCGGTTCAGAACAACTACATCTGTATACAATTAAACGCAACCATTACAATTACCAATTGAACTTTCCAGCATACAGTTTTCATATAACACAACAATCAGGACGTTGACAACCAACACAAAGCAAAGATCTACAGACGACACAGACGTAGGAAATTAACAGAACTTTCATGAGAAGAACAAACATTTCATCAAAAATTACTTCAGAAGAGGCTGCAGAATTATTTGAACAGCAGTCAAAACATTATAAGCAGACATCATCAAAGTCACGCTAGACAAACTTTTAGATATGGACAAGTCCACGGCTCCGAGATCAGCGTCTTACTGAGGACACAGCGCAATACAATATTTTTAACGAAATCAACAGCAGTTGAAGCAAAAAAATCCAGTTTGGCTACACCGAAAGCAATAACCAAGCAAGAGTGAACGCAACAAGGCGACGAACAACGACTTCAAACAGACTTAGAAAATCAACAGATTGGCTACAGATGGACTACTTTCTGATTTCTGCCCAATAATGGGGGCGGAGTGTACCAGAAGCACGGTCTGAAAAGTGTAACGTGGAAATAGCAAGTCATGATGTTGATTATGGAGATGTAATTCAATGATTAAGAAATGGATGACTTTTCACAGTAGCAGAAGAAGATTTGTGAAGAAAATCTTGCAAAAGTTTCAATTGTTGGCGAAGTGCAACAGTGGGCAAAGTGGAGCCCAGGCATATCGTGCCAAAGCAAATATAACTCAAGGGTCTTATTTGAAACACCATGAACACTGGCTTCAGTGAAACAAACTAATTGGTCTGATTCTCTGAAGTCCGGCCTCAGCACCACCAACGCCACAAATTCGAAATTAAGTGACTGTGGAGCACTGTACATGGATCTTTTGAATAAATTCTGGGCATGATAAAACAAAGGTAAAGACAGAATCAAGATCGAAGTAAAAACTGGCCTGCTAACAGTGCCACTGTTTCATTTCAGTGTAGAAAGTCAATAAGTTACACAGATTAAATCTCGTGGAATTGTCTTCTCGTTTACGGTTCAAAACACACAGGCCGTATTTGAAATTTTGATCGCTCTGATGAAAAAGACTCTGATGAAAAGCTTAAGAAAGGCGACTGCTCTGGATGCATTTTATACAGCAAAGCTCACCTTACAAAAACCTCTCCGCAAAAATTTTGTTTCAATCAATTCTTTGGTCTCTGCAGCTGTGGTGCCCGGGTTTGCGACCGATCCACTCGCAAGGCGAGCGGGCGTAAGTGGGTTCCCTACTGTAACATACCACAAAATCTACCTGCCCCCTTCTATGGCACGACTGTAAGCCCACCCAGTCTCTGGCTGTTTGGTCTTCAGAGATGACTTGTTCCTACCACTGAGGGCATACGAAATGAGCCCCATATTTGCTAAAGAAAATGGTTGTGATAAGCTAAGCGAGGCGAAAAAATCTCACTGGGCCCATGTGGCAAGACAGACTGTACCAGGTGTCTGGCTCCATCATTCTACCACATATGCATTTGTGAGGTTAAGAGACCCTGGCTCCCAGATGTCAAATTTTAAAATTCAGATTTTAAATTTTTTGTGGAATTGCTCTACCAATTTCTAACATACTCATTTCTGAGATCCACAGACGCTGTCAACAAAGCAAAAACCTATTGAAATTCATAGTTGTTGGTTTTATTATTTCGAATTAAAATTATGAGGGGTAAAACAATTACTTCAACCAGTCCATTTGATGTTGTCTTGTCTGCTATCTCTTTGGACTTTGTCTTCCCATTCCAGCTGTCTAAGCCATGTTTTTAAATTTTTGAGTCGGTTCAATAATTGTAGCGATTTCTTGCCCAATACGTGATTTTCTTGCTCAATACGTGGTTTTTTGCCCCCATTTTTTTGCCGAATGCGTGATTTAGTGTCGCGTGTGCGCCAACTGTTAAATTTAAAAAAGCAAGAAGAGCGCTAAATTTGCGTATAGGTGACACAAAGTCCAGCTGTTGACGGGGGAAGACTGATATTCGAAACGCATTTTCACACATATTTGCATTTATTACACTACTTGATAATCGATGGTGGTAGGAGGATTTCTTAAAAGAGCTTTCTTCTAACACTTAGATTGTTGCTGACAGGAATCCATCTAAGTGTTTTGCTCTTGGCTCCTTCAAATACAGTGAAATCGGAGAATTTTTTTCCATAGTGTAAAAGCATATCTGTTGATTGGTTCAAGATGACTAAAGAACACTTTTCTCTTATTTAGCAGAGTAAAGTTTGATTAAAAAAATTGAGCTTCATCCTGAAAATGTCTCTGCGTGCCTTCTGTGATTAATGTTGGTAAAATTAGATCTAACTAAGATAGCCCAATACAATCAAGCGCAAATCATTTTATTTATCTATTGAGGACAGAATGATTTGAAAAAAATGCGAGCCTTTTAGGAAAGCAGTTTAGCTTTAGGGAAGATTAAGGCCTGTTGTTACCTTTGCACCACCGTAAAATTTTTTTGAAGTCAACATGGAGCGTCACGAGATTTTTTCCCACGAGTTTGTCTTAGACCAGCAAGTCGTCGGCGTATCAATAATTACTTGACAGATAACAATCAGGAAGGTCTTTGACAGATACCCAGAAAACAAGTGCAGTGAAGATCCATGGAGCACATTACAATGAACACAGATTTCAGTTCAGGTGTCATTTTTCATTCTCAATTTATTGTGTTTTTGAAGAAAGTCACTGCAGGAAAGACTGAGGAAAATTCCTTCTGTTCCAGACGTACACAGTTTCTCATGATTTACCTTGTTAAAGGCTTTTTTAACTGCACCAGAAAACAAGTGCAGTGAAGATCCATGGAGCACATTACAATGAACACAGATTTCAGTTCACGTGTCATTTTCCATTCTCAATTTATTTGTTTTTGAAGAAAGTCACTGCAGAAAAGATTGAGGAATATTCCTTCTGTTCCAGACGTACGCAGTTTCTCATGATTTACCTTGTTAAAGGCTTTTTTAAAAGCAACGTACATGCTAAGTAACCATGTAGGTTATGCCCTTAGAACTATATTAAAGATAGGTTTGCTGCTGCTATTGATTGAGGTTGCTGACTCTGGATTATTTTCTGTGTACGCCGGTTTGCGTTGATGACAGTAGAGGGTATAATATTGAATAAAGCTTATCAAAGATCAAAATATTTTTTTTATTTTGAATCTGTGGTGGAGACAAATTCGACTGTAGCCTGATGTTAGCTGACCGTCTCCGTCGTCGGCAATTGAAACTTCTAATTTTTCTAAGTGTGAAAACGACACATTTTTTTGGCCGTTTTGTTGAAAAGATTGTACATTGTTGTTCGTATGTAAGAAGCAAACGATACAAAGACAATATTGCTGATTCTGCCAGGCCCCTTGGATTTTTGAGATTCCAAATAACATGCTCGGCTCGTTTTCCTGTTCGCTAAAGTGACGACTCTTTAGAATTGATTGAGTTTAAAAAATGGCATCCTTTATGTCTGAACGATAGAATAAAAAGGCAGATTGAAGTCTTTAGGTTTAGGTAAAAAATAATGGAGTTTGAAGCGTGTTTTTCTCCGAGAAGCAATCTAGACTGGCATATAGTAATCTAAAGATCACCATAGAAAGAATTTTGTCAAGCGTTACCAACAAATACAATTCATAACTATTTGAAGCGAAAGACGTTTCTTCATCAATCTTAGAATAATTCAATATGCGATTAAACAACAAATAAAAGGCAGATTTAAATTTTACCTTTTTTTCAGCTTTTATTGTATCTACTAACTGTTTTGTATCCAACTGAAATTCCAAAGCCCTACTTATTTGAATTTTTTTAACTTATGTTACAGAATGAGGACCAATTCCACTTAAATCAACGCATTGGAATATTCTACGTTATGAAAATAGACAAAACCCCAATAAGAAACATCTTGCTGGTACAGCTCAGAGAATTTTGAGACTGCCTGGGCGCTGCCGTCAAAGCACTGTCATAATCATAAAAAACTGGTGGCGAGCACGCTATAGGTGTAGTTTTCTTCAAAAACTGCTTCGCCAATGTAAAGCTGGACAATTTTTCGCAACGGTTTACTTTTGCTCTGATCAAAAGGTAATGAACGTAAATGTTGACAGACCATGCTGACGTTGAATTGTTTTCAAAAATCTCATCCACAATCTGTTTCTGTTTAAATGCTCCACAAAAATCAATAATATCTGTGCCACAAATTGGATTACTGATTTGATAATGCTATCAATGATTTTGTGCCAACACGAATTCAGCTCCGACAGTCCTTTCGCGGATTAACCCCTCCCCCAGCCCCCTCTCAAGTTTAATCTCACAAAACGGCTCCACACACACACAGAAGAAGTTACTCGAAAAAAGGCCAACAATTTGCCCGTTAATTGAGGCTAGCGGATAGGAATATTTAATGTACCACGACAAGAAGCTGCCTGGTTCGTGGAACACAGCTAATATTTTTAAGCAACTGCTGAAGAGTTTTATAAAATGAAAAATCTCACCGAAAAGAGAAGCAGGGACTAATAGTTGCCCCACTTGCTTTTGAGAACACATATGAATCAACTATATCTTTCAATCCGCGTTTTCTCTCAAAACAATTTGGGCATAAACAAGATCGAATGCGAAAATCTGACTCCCACAAACTTAGAAATCTCAGAATCTTTCAAGAAATCGATATGATTAAAACATGTGCATCGAATGGCTACCCGCCAATTTTCTTTGCCCATTGTTGCCGTAGAATGGTGAAGGCACTTCATACTATCAAGAAGAGCACAAAACGTTTCGAGAACATTCCACCTATTTGCAAAACTGCCGCCATCTCGTCCATCCAAATGAGATGAGAGGGTGCATAGTTGGAAGATTTATACCACTGTCATTGATGGACCACGGCAGCAAAGTCTTAGAGAAATGTCTTCATTAAACTTTGGACAATTCATTACCGCGCGTCCACATGGGTTAGTGAAAAAGAACTCATTCAACTCCAACCCGCTTTCATTTTTAAAATTATTGTACACTTTGATGAAAAATAGTTTCGAAATCGAAATGGTAACAGTTTTTACTGATTCTTTGAGGTCGTTCGACAAGTTGACACACCTTGAGCTCCTAGAGAACGTCGCTAAAAATGGAGTTGGTGACTGCTTAATTGAGGTTCTCCTCAAACTAACTATGAGCCCTGTTACCAATGTTCAAATTCAGGGTTCCTTACTTGGGCCTGTGTTGTTCTGCATCTACAAAACTGTAATTCTCTCGGGCTCTATCTTTTGGCTTCTCTTGCAGGCTGCACGATCTCGAGAGATACCAGAATATAATAGAACAATGAGAATGGCAATTGAGTGGCAAATTCTTATAAAACATAGGGTTTTTAATGTTCAGCCATTTTTCCTGTAGAAATGATTCAACTGCTTCATCACTCAGCAATGATGTGGAGTGAAGACAACGATGTGATTCATAACAAGAGTTGCATAATTTCGCCACCATCAGAAAAAAACTTCTTTCAATTCCCAGAAGTCACATCAGAAAAAACCGAGCTGGAAATTTAGTTTAAAACTGAACAGTATTGAACACAAAAGCCGCTTATACACTCTGATAAGTAAATTTGTTGATGGAAAACTCTCAAAATTGAATGCCCGCACTTCTCAGATGCAATTTGATATCAACAACAGGAAGTCGTTCTAATTGACCTCAAGGTGCAAGCATCCTCAAAAGATTGCTGTGAATTCCAAACAACCAGAACAACAACATCAAAAACAACAACTACAGATCAGTCAATGAATGCATCTCTCAACACACAAATTCAAATGGCAACGCAAGTAGTCAAATGGTTGAACTGAAAACCAAAAATAAGGCTAGGAACCTTTGATATAGACCTGAAATAAGGAATTTGGTAAAAATAAGAATCAAAATATCGATAGTAATTTCTATTTCCAAAATCAAACTCGCGGTTGTGTACAATTAGTTTCAGTTGAGCTGACTTTCTGTATGGAATTGCAATTGCCAGATTCTCACAGAACGGATAACGAAAAGCACTTGACTTCTGAGTACCAAATTGTGAATGTGAATGAATATTAGAACGTTTCTTAAGTAGCTGTCTTACTCGTCCAATTCATTTCTCGTGTGCCCTAGCCATACTGTTGCGGTGCAACATTAGTTGAATCACTTGCTTAGAAATGCTTCATAACGCTGTATGCTTAAGATTCTCGAGCTCCAAAAGACCAAGTGATTTTGATAATATCGCTAGAAATTATAAACATTTGGTTTCAGCACATGGTTAATTATCATGGTTTTCCTCATCTTGCTCGGATTGCATTGAAGGTCATTGTAACAAAAGTAATTTTAAATCGTATTATACCTGCCTCCATGGGCTGGTTCACATTTATTACTGTATTAATCAAACTGGCCTTTTGATTAACTGGTCAGTTGCGTCAAATAGTATTTCTCAGCAACCCATCAAAAAATTATTGCTACCTTCTTAAAATCAGTCAACTGTACAGTTTTGTGCAGTTGTAATTTACATTTTCTTGCATTAATTCCTCGATTGTACCCTGTGTTGTTCAAATTTCATCTGTGTCATCTTGCTTTTTGATCTTACTGAAGACATTTCAATATCCTCTTTCCTTAACAAGACAAGCTTGTTGACTGGTCGTATAAATAGTCCAGATGATGCCTCCAGTTCAACAACTCGAACTCTTTTATCGTTTCCGTCAAAGACCCTTGTTATTTGTCCCCCGGTGCTGACAAGACTACCTGGGCCCCGGCCCTACCTGTACCTAGGGAACTAGTAGAAAAACAACTCGTTTCATCATCTGCGCCCCCGGCGCTGACAAGAATACCTGGCCCCGGCCCTACCTATACCTAGGGAACTAGTAGAAAGAAAAAGAACTCGTTTCTTCATCGGCGCCCCCGGTTTTGACAAGACTACCTGGCCCCCGCCCTACCTATACCTAGGGAACTAGTAGAAAAAGATCTCTATTTTTATCTGCGCCCCCAGCGCTGACAAGACTACCTGGGCCCCCGGCCCTATCTGTAACCTCATGCGTAATGGCTGAAATTGAGCACCAATTTTTCCCGCGCCCCAGGCTCCGACAAGACAACCCGGCCTCTGGCCCCATCTAAACGTAGAGGAGCATTGGTAACTAAAGAGATCCCCGTGCCTTGCCAATCCTGTTGATGATGTAAGCACCTTGGCCACCGGCCCTACCTTTACCTACAACCCCCTCTGGTCCAGTAGATTCGTTACGTTGCTGAACGTCTTGTTGTGTCGCGTCTCTGCTGTTGTTGCTTTCATCTTCAGTGGGGTGATTCTTGATGTTCTTGCACTCATGAAGAAATTTTCGCTGTATGAAGCTGTACAGTTGAAGTTGACCTTCGTAGTAATCTTTCCCTTGTAATGAGACTAAATTATAAGCCCGGATCATTGATTGAGACATAGACTCATTACTATCAGTCCTTTCGTTTGGCGTTGAAGAGCACGTTTTTTTCGTTTCACAATTCTTTTTGTTCGCTGTTTCACTTTTGAAAATCGAATTCTTCTCTTGATGCTGCTGATGAACCTTTGGACATAAGTAAATATCCTTGTAACCTTATGTTTTGACGAATGCTGTTTTATCATCAATAAGATTGCGTGATACTCTTTTGATGAAATCATAGTCACCTTTTCAGGTTGCACCTTTACTCCTTTTTCGGTCTCTTCTCCTGTAGGTGACAAGAAGTCAAGTGAAGGCCAAGAGTTTTCAGGTTAACGCAACCACTCTGGTCCATTTCATTAAAATTTATGGTTCAACAAATTAGCTGCTGCTAATCTTCTTGAAGCACAATCCCCTGGGTTATCTTCCATTGGAACAAATTTCCAACTACTCGCTGAAATAATTTCTTGTATTTTTGCTACTCGGTTGGCGACAAATGTTTTCCATTTCCTCGGATAATCTTGTAGCCAGGCAATTGTAACCGTAGAATCTGACCACGCAAAAACTTTTGGAGTTGGAAATCGTTCGTCACTAATAGCATTCGTCACTGCCGCAACAAGCTTAGCTCCTAGCAGTGCAGCACAAATTTCCAACTTTGGAACACAAACTGATTTGATTGGTGCACCTCTTGTTTATGCTCTACGCATTTTTGTTTCAATGAAGTTGTCTCTCTCCTCTCTGATGAAAAAGACAGCAGCATATGCTGTAGTTGAAGCGTCGCGAAAGACGTGCAACTGCAAATCTGATTTCTTGGCTGGCTTAAAAACCTTCTGTTGATGGCTAGTTTTTTCTAGATCCTTCAGTTGTGCTCGAAGTCGCAGGTACTGCTGTAGAATTGGGTCCAATAAAAGTTGATCCCAGCTGAGTTTGTCCATCCACAAGAGTTGAAGAAAGGATTTGTGTTGAATAGTCGTTACTGATTGCCATCCGAGTGGGTAAAATAAACGTGATATTTCTGAAAAAATTTGTCGTTTAGTAAATGGAGTTCCTTTGTCAATATTACTAAGAAACCAAGTTGATTTGGATTTTGATTCTACCTCATTCCAAGCGCCTTAATGGCGCAGCCTCCAATTTCAATTACCTTCTCGTCTTCCGTTTCTCTGAAAGTGGCAGCCAGCCTTGATACAAGTCTCGAGTCGCTGTATTCCAAATCAAAACTTGCTTAAGCAAGAAGCGTAATAATGGCGTCTTGAAGCTTCTCTGCGCCTTTTGAATCTTTGTATATCGTGTAAGTAGATCATCCACATACATATCAGTTCTTAGTGACAAAAAAAATTTAGTGTTGGTTGTTTCTTCGGCAAGAACTTGTAGGGGTCGAATTGAATAAAAAGACGAAAAAGCAATGTTGTATGTTACCCGAGTCCTACGATAAGTTTCAATCGCATCTGATTTTGCGTCTTTTCACAGTAAATGGTGGTAAAATTTGTCTTTCTTGTTCAATTCCACTTGTCTGTACATTTTTGCAATGTCAGCAGAAAGTGCTACTTGATGTAGTCGAAATCGAACAGGAATGCTGAAAAGGTCTTTATGAATTGTTGGTCCCACCATGAGTCTGTCGTTAAGAGATACGCCCGTTGTCGTCTTTGCCGATCCGTCGAAAACGACCCTCATTTTGGTGGTAGTGCTTGACTCTTTGAACACAATGATGACAAAGATAGTACCTGTTTTCGACAGGCTTGATAAATTCTGATGTTGGAAATTTCTCCATGTTTCCGAGGTGAAAAAACTCTCCAACGAATTCTGCGTATCTTTTATAAGGGTTGGGTTGTCTTTCCAATCTGAATAGAGGATTGCGGAGTCGTTTTTTGGCTTGTAGAAGTGAATCTCTCAATGCTTTTGTCTCATTCTTTAAGGAAAGTTTCACTATGAAGCGACCTTCAGGGATTTTTCTAGTTGTTTCCTTGAAGCAACCATTGCAGCGTTTTTTGGTTGTCCAAAGCTGCATTGCTGGAAATTCTTCTATTTTTCATAAACGCTGCATTTTTTCTGGCTCTGAAGAAACAAAGAAAGTCTGCAGATCGTTTGTATAGGTTTTTTCTGTCTGTTCTCTTCCAATAACGACACAACGGGACAGCCTTTTGAAAGCCTATATGTTTTTCACAGTTAGGCTTTTTTAATCGATTGTTGCCAAACATTATGTTTTCATAATGAGATGTTGCGATGAAGAGTTCAATTGATGACGGCTTGTTGAACTCTGGGTCAGCAAGCTCCAACTCCTTTACTGTTTCCCATTGGCTGGTGTCAATGACCCGTGATGGCAGATTATCAGTCATTTTGTCAAAACTGACGCACTAATATTGATAGTTGACGATTTGTTCCTTGATGAAAAAAGAAGGTGCACTCGACCTTTGTTGTCTTGAACTGTTCCACCCAGTCCAAAATTTTCTGCGTTGCCGCTTTTCTTCTACAATTATTAGCGCTGTACTGCTGCTTCGGTTATAAGGTTGTTTTCTGAAGCTGAGTCTAGAAGTGCCCTAAGTGAAATTGTCTGGCCATGAACCTTAGAGGAAACAGTTGCGGTTCGAAGAAAGACTTCTTCTGAAGTTCGTTGAGACATAGGTCCTGTGAACTTGTTTTTATCCTTCGATTTCGCGATTGCTGTTGTTGCTGTAGCGTTCTTCTTCTGTTTCTCATTCGCTTGAGTGCTGGTTGTTCCGCTAGTTGTCTGCTAATTGGTGTTTTTGTAGTGAATTTTTTCACGATGAAGAAGAATATGATGCTTTCTACCACACTGCTTGCATTTCGATCCATCACAATCTATTGATCTGTGCCCCGGTTGCAGACAATTGAAACAGAGTTTTCTAACCTTTATCAGCTCTGCACGTTTCCTTACTGAAAACTTCTTGAACTTTCCGCATTTAAAAATTTTGTTCGTTTCTTCACAACATTCGCATTGTTGCTCGGAAGTCGCCAAATATGTGTGCAAAGGTCGTGGATTGCCGTTCACTTGAATTTTTGTCGCTCCAGTTCCATTTGGCGCTGAGTCCTCGTGAGCTTGTGCACGTTCCTCTAAGAAACGTCTGAGCTCTGCATACTTCTGAGGTTCCTTGCCCTTTGAAGATAGCTCCCATTGCCTTCTTGTCTCTGTAGGCAGCTTCTCACTGATCAAGTAGACAAAAAAATGTCTTCAATGTTGACTGGTTCTTCCAAATGCTGCAAGGCAAGTCGATGTTCGTCCAATGCTTCAATTAGGTTTCTTAAATCCCTGGAATTATTGGTTGTCAGTGATCGATACGAAACAATTGAATGCAAGTGTGTGCGAATGATGATCCTCTTGTTCTCGTATCTGTTTATCAGAGTATTCAAAGCAATGTCGAAGTTGCGATCGGTAACTGATATCCAGGCAAGCAGTTTGGCAGCATCACTTTTTACAGATGCATTTAGATACAGCAAATTCTAACTTCCTTGAATGGAACTGTTGTCGATGACTGCTCCTTTGAACAAATCAAAGAACGAAGTCCATTCCATATAATTACCCGAAAATACTGGCAGGTTGAGTTCTGGTAACTTGATCACGGCTGAGTTTCTCATAGTATCGGAGAGCGTTAAAATAGATGGTGTTGAAATATCCACCGCTGTTGAAGGTCCCTCAAAATGTTTCGTGAAGCGTTTGATTGCATCAATGTTCCGTGGCAACTTGTCATCAACTTCCTTGGACTCTAGAATATCATTGTCCAGTGCTTCAGCCTCCGTCAAGTTCTGTTGAAGTTTTTGTTTCAATTTTACCAGAAAATTCTGCTTCTGGATGAGAAGTGTCGCTACTTGACTTAGCCTGTTGATGTCTGCTTCTGAAAGGGTGTCTTGATCTTTTGATATGATGTTTTCAGCCTCATTGTTAAAACTTGTAGCAACGCTGCGGTGTGATCCCCGATACTGTTTCTGCATTTCAGGATTGAACATATTCTTGTCTTTGTTGTTGGTATTTGTTCGTATCTTTTTTGTTTGTCTTTTTTGTGGACTTTGCTGTGCTGAAAACTAAAAACACCCAAAAAGAACGCAAAAAATCCCCCTTCAAAAAATGCGGCCAATTTTTACGCGCAAACTTAGTGTTAAAACTTCAGGGGAGTGAACCTAAACAAAAAATTTCGAGTTCTCCGAGAGAACTGAGAGAGATCCCCCCCCGATGTTTCATAAAAGTTTTTGTAAGCCTTGATATATATATTTCTCCCACTAGGTAACTTTACTGGGTCTCAAAATTAGGTTAATCAACCTTGTTATGCAAGTTAATCAACTTGTATAAGATGAGGGGGGATGTGTTATCTGATGAGGGGTCCACTTTTAACCTCCCCTTTAAATTTCCACTTTCAGATTTTTGCTAAAATATTTGAAAGAGTTAAAGTTTTGGTGCCTAATGCTTGGAATATTTTATCCTTAACTTATTTGTCGTCGGACCAAATGTTGCGGTGCAACATCAATTGAAACACTTGCTTAGAAATTCTTTATAACGCTTTATGCTTATGAATCTTTAGCTCCAAAAGACCAAGTGATTTTGATAATATCGCTAGAAATTATGAATATTTGGTTTCAGAACGTGGTTAATTATCATGGTTCTCCTCATGTTGCTCGGATTGCCTTGAAGGTCATTGTAACAAAAGTAATTTTAAATCGTATTATACCTGCCTCCATAAGCTGGTTCAACTTTATTGCTGTATCAATCAAACTGGTTTTTTGGTTAACTGGTCAGTTGCGTCAAATAGTATTTCGCAGCAACCCATCACAAGTTTATTGCTACCTTCTTAAAATCAGTCAATTCTTGTTTACGAATTTTGTACAGTTGTAATTTACATTTTCTTGCAGTAATTCCTCGTTTGTACCCTCTGGTTTTCAATATTCATCTGTGTCATCTTGCTTGTCAGATCTTACTGTCGGCATTTCAATATCCTCTTTCATTAACAAGACAAGCTTGTTGACTGGTCGTATAAATAGTTAAGATGATGCCTTCAGTTCAACAACTCGAACTATTTTATCGTTTCCGTCAAAGACCTTTGTTATTCGTCCCATTGGCCGCTGCATCATTTGTAAGCAATTAAAAAAGTTTAGAACTTATTTAAAAAATACGAAAGAATTAGCGATATTGATACTGATATGGAATTTTGCTTCGGATTTAATTTTCATCAATAGTGGAGAAGGATGATGTTCCTTTTAGAAGAATCTATGATGGAAAATTATTTGAGAAAGTGAGATGATTGAAATCAACCATCACAATCATTTAGGTGGCGCCATCACTGCTAGAACAAAAACCCCAACCTGTTGATTGAATGTGAACTATCGTGGTTTCTAAAAACAAAAAAGAAAAGATGCTGGCTGGTACTGCAAATAACAGAGGCCATTGGTTTACTAAAAAATTAATATATTAATTTATTATGATTTTTGTTTTATTAGGTTCAAATTGGACTCGCAGAACAGCGTGTTATAACACCTCTAGGACTGTACAAGCAGACAAGTATTCGTTTGGAATTAACTTCTGCGCCAGGAGATTAGTAAAACTTAATAAACTTTTATTTGCGAGTCTCTGTTGCAAAAAACCTCTCGTTTATTTAGGCGCCGCATCGTTTTTGGGAGAACTTTGAAAATATCTAAAGCGGTTAGAAATAATTGTTCAACGGTTAGCGGCGACTAGACTTGAATTAAAAAGGCCACACTGCAACTTTCTCCAAAGGCTTGTTGGCTTCTTTGGACGCATTTTATCTGAAAGTTGATTCGTTTTGAAACAAGAAAATTTAAGAGATGATAAAGGAATGAAAGTTTTCTTTAAAAAAAGTTGAGTCGTGTTTTTGGCGTCATCGGCTGTTATCGATTGTTTATTCGGTTTGATTAAAAAAACTGAAGAAGTTCTCTACATATTACTGAACCAATCAAATAAATTCAAATGAACCTCAGGGTTCAAAAATGCAGTATCTGAATTTAAGAAAAACCTATTGAAGGCGACAGTTTTATGATGACAATAAACTTAGTGGATAAATGATTTGTACCAACAAACAATATCTAGTTTCATCGCAAGTAGTAATATGTCCGAATTAAAGCTCAAAAAATGTGAGGAAATTTTTTTTATAGCTCGGATGACAGAACATTGAGAAAATTAAAAGCAGTAATAGAATCTAATTCTGAGTATCACACTCTCGCGGCTGTGCACCAGCTGTCATTTGCCTGCTGATTTTATCGTCTGTACCGGTTTGCAAATCTCGTCCAGTTCAATACTCGTGTAACTGAGTAGAATGGTGACTGGTCCCATTCCCCGACTAGAATCTAACTCGGATCTTTTCCGTTTGTGCCCCCCCCCCCCCCAGCTTAGTGGGCGCATATTATTTGCACCCCCCAGACGCACGTGCCATATTTTCACATAGTGATTTACTATGTAATGGCACGTTCTCTGTAACTGGGGGGAGCATAACGTACTGGGGGGGGGCACAAACGGAAAAGATCCTCTAACTCCTTCTGACAATATAACTTCAATTTCTGAGAAGGGAAAAACTGAAAATTTCCAGGACAAATTTGTTAAATAATTTTAGATAATTTTGTCTTAGAGTTCAATTTGTATGCTGAGAGTTTTTCTGAATAGATTTGAAAATACACTCGATCGTTTCAAAGAGTCCTCACCCATCATTTTCATCCGGTTTCCAGAACTGTAATTATCTCAATTTGCCTTGTTGATTTTATTTCACCGTTCAACACCTTGAAATTTTTTTGGCGAGTTGACGTTGTTTTTTCTTTGATTGAGGAAATTAACAGCAGCATGCTTTGACACTTAAAATAGATCGATAAGCGAAACCGTTGTCATTACGTTAACCTACATTTTCATCCAGAAGTCACAATGTCTAATTCATAAGAAATTGTTTCATTTCTCTTGAAATTGTTCAAATCGCATTTTTTAGATTCGTTCAATCTCTTTTCACTCAATGTCACTCAGAAAGCACAGTCGTAACGCATAGCTGATGATAAACAGACGCATCGGTTTGCGTTTTTCATATTTGCTATTACTGATATATTTCTTTCGAGAAATTAGAACGCTTTCCAGGCTTCCAATAACCGGTTATCTGCACTTGCGTTCCAAGATAATTTAATGCACCTCAAAATTCCCATATATTTTTGTTCTTGTTAGGTTATCATGTCCTGCTGTGTTCTCAAGTAGGTCTGATTTAGTTTTTCATCGGGTCATTAAGCAGTTTAGTTTGCAGGAGGGAGTTTTTTCCCCAAAAAGAGCTTTTTTAGTTGTTTAACACCAATTATCAGTTCTGTCTATATCTTTCCATAATTTTTCAACACCATGGAAAACCAGTTGTATAAACCAGTTATAATGCCGAAAATAATAGAAAAATCCAAATATGTGAGTCACTCAGTAACGGTTTTTGGGCCAAGAAAGTACGGTGAAAGTGTAGGATCGGTTTTTTTGTTCAAAAATGCACCATGCTGTTAGCAAAAATTACCAAAATGTTTCATCATGGTTATTTAATTGCTCCAAGTGGCCCGCTGAAGCCAGGGTCCTTAAATTAATACAAAACGCTTTTTTATCAAAACGGCAAAACAATGAAGACTTTCAGAGACCATACAGATCACACGCACAAAAAATCACATGCATATAATGACTAATATATACATGAACATGTTTTTGTACATCCGCAATAAAAAAGGTCAACATACTAGCAAAATTCGTCATAACATTAAAAAATTATCTATAGAGACGCTCTCCAAGATTTGGATGAAAATTCAGCCGCGAGATTGTTTTTTATAACAACTAGTTCAAACAAAATTTTTTTCTCATATATGAATAAACAGTTTTTGAAAATATAAAAAACAAAGGTTTATTTACTTGGCTAAAGTATAAAAATATCGGTTTTTAAATTTTAAGGATGGAACTCATTCTTCATTTTTAATAAATCATTTTCCTTTACTGTTCATTTATTTATGATTAATCTTTAATTTAGGTGTTACTGAGTAAAGCGAGAAATATATCAAATTGCGTCATTTTTCTTAGCCAATCAGAATCGAGTATTTAAATACGCATAGAAATCGTTTCCAATTTAGGTACAAAGCTCGGAAAAAGTGCAAATAACATAATTTCGTTAAACCCAAATAACATAATTTCGTTAAACCCCGTTTGAACTTATTAACTTTCGGTTTTTTGCACGGTTTCGGATAGAATGGTGACCAGCTTTGATCTCAAGTATCAAAAATAGACTGAGACCAGTAAAATGGGCAAAGGACTTTGCCGTCTAAAAACACTTGTGGCTTTGAACGGAGCAATCATTTTACGTTGTCTTATTGAGACTTGCTTGAATGAAAATATGTTGATTTATATACGATTCTGAATCGAAACTTCGAAAGTCTGATTTTGTCAGCTTTATATTGGCGCCCCACAAGCGACTTTCAAATATCCCGCTTCGCACGCCTGTTGTCAGTAGCAACCATTTGTATATATCGCTCTGTCTGTACAATAACATCTTTATAACAATCAAGTTTCAAAATCAACAGCCTTCGTCCTTACCACGACACTGCAACACAATACGTATTATTGTTTGCTATTGTTGACAGAGTACTGCTGGATTAGCAATGGCAGTTTAGTCGACAATTTCGGGCACATTTACCAGCCTATTGAAGTAAGTAATCGTAATAAAGGCGCGCCGGAAACACCACCCACATTATGGGCAAAATTGTCTAACGCAAAATGGGAAACACGGAGAGAATATCCAAAAAGTTCCCGAAACACCTAGTTAAACGGATAGTTTATTTCGCCTGATTGAGGAAATAACCGGTCAGCGCACCTATTGGATCCCTACCAGAACCAGAGGCAACACGAAACTGGAGCTTATAAAAAAGTAGGAAATCTCATTAACCTGGACCGGGATGTTCCTTGGAAGTGGGCTGACTGTGCGGGCTGACACGGGTTATACTGTTTCACCAAAACTGTAAGACAGAAGCGTTGAACATTTTTGTGAATTAATAACTTTTAGACGGCAAAGTCTTCCAATCTTTGTAATTATTTTTGAACTTGAGCAAAAGTTATAGGAAGGCTCTTGAATGGTCATTATACGGATGACCGGTCACCAATAACCCCCCACAAACATAATTTTTGAGATGACAAAACATCGATTTTGAAATTTTTTGGTCGAATTGTCGAAAATTTGTAAAAAGTGATTAAGTCGGTTCGGATATCAAAAATAACCTCTGATATAGAAAAATAGAGAAAACATTATGCTAAATTGTTCAATTTTGAAAATTTTTTGGTCAATTTTGATGCAATTCTAAAAAACTTCAGAAAATCAATACCGAATATCGATAAACCGTATTTTCGAGCTTAAAACCGTCCATTTTACTGGATTACCGTTCCGTAATCAAGAATTTGCAAAAAATTGACAAAAAAATTGAAAAAATTTGACAAAAGCATAAAGTTTTGACAAATTTGTCAAAATTATGATTTTTCAACCAGAAGGTTCGTTAATTGAGTGAAACTCAATACGGAGAAAAGGTGTGAAAAAAATCACTACCTCCGGCCCACAACAAAAAAGGCTACCTTTTCATTCCTTTTTTCTGTTTGCTCGTTCAATACCGTACCGTTCGCGTGTTATTCGTTCGTTCCGTGTTCCGTCTCCTCTGTGTCCCGTTTTAGATCATCGTCGCTCTCCCAAAACATCGTTTTTCGTATTTCTCCACTCGATTTATTCCTTCAATGTAATATGTTGTCACATGTGATGAAGTATGTTTCTGTTTTTGTTGCAGTATGTTGATTATGCTAGTATGCTGGTTAGTTGTTTTAGTCTTGTTGCTTTCTAGGGTGTGACTTGAGTTTTTTCTAGAGTTACGGCTAGTTAGTTCCTGGACTTTTCCAACTTTACCAACTAATTTACTAGCACCCCTGTTGTAGTATAATGATTTTTGCTGCTGTATGTTTGCGTGTAACTCTATGATTGTTAGTTGACTTGGGTTTTTGCCTTCTAGGGTGTGACTTAAGTTTATTCTGGAGTTATGGCTAGATTGTTTTTTTCACTTTTCTAGTTTTCATAGACTACAAAAGCACCGCATATTAATTAAATTTTGCTGTCGTTTGTTTAATATTGTTGGCATGCTGATTGGTTGTTTAGGTTTGATTAATGCTAGGGTGTGACTTAAGTTTATTCTGGAGTTACGGCTAGTAAATTCCTTGCTCTTTTCATCCATTTAGTATACTACTGCTTTGCCGTAAATTAGTTCGTTATTTTTACATATTAAGCCCTATAATGACTTGTGCTAATTTGTCTCTTGTAGTAGCATCTCTCCTCCTTCCTAGGGTGTGACTTAAGTTTGGAGTTACGGCTAGTTTGTTTGGTTGAGTTTGTTGCTGTGATCTGCTAGCATAGTGGTCCCCGACCTCCCCGCTCGCTGCTTAACCGTCCCCCGCCCGTTCCCCTCCGGCCTTTCCGTTTCGTTGCGCTCTACTCGCTCAACGCTTGCGTTCTAACCGTCCGTTTTCCCGTCGCGTCGTGAGCCCGTCGCCCAACATTTCCATCCCGTCCGTGTCGTTTCCCGTTTGTTCCTACGTCGCTCGTTCCGTGTTTCCGTCCCGTCCGTTGCGTCGCCCGTTTCCTACCGGCGTTTTTGCCCGTTCCGTTCCGTTCCGTTTCCCGTTTCGTTGTGCGCCGTTCACCCGTCCTTCACGCCCCGTCAATTTCGTCTACCATTTCGTTGCGCTTTATCCACCCGAACCTCTTTCGCGGTTTGCCGGTCTTTCTGAGTCTCACGTTGCGTAAAAGCACAATAGACACTTTCTGACTTTCGTTGCTTACTTTAGCCGAGTAATTCGTTACTCGGTAACTTCTTTACTGCTCTTCGGCGGCTTGATTATCAAGTCGTTGTCATTTGGGTTCGGTATAACCCTCATTCCACGTGTTTGGTTGAAAGTTACTTTACATTGATAAATTATCCATTTCAAAATCATGGCTGAACAGCATGAGAAATTGAAAAAGCTCTTCAATGCAAGATCTAATCTAGAATCTGAGTTACGTAACATCCATAAGAACATCACAGATGCCATAGATCGTCAAGACAGGAGGGTTAAAATTGAACGCTTGGTTTCTAAGTTGAAGGATGTTTTCAGTAAACTAGTGCAGAAGAATTAAGCACTATTTGACTTAGCCAGTAAAGCGGAGAACCCAGATTCAATTTACCCTGTCCTTGAGCAATGGTTGGATGATGTAACCAAGAACCATGATAAATTCTTGCTTGCGGCTAGAAGCTATATTGACTCAGTTGCTGACCGAGACACCGTATGGGAGGGCATTAATCCTCAAGGGCAGTCTAAGAGAAGTTCACGCCGAACAACCTCATTAATGTCCAGCCAGCGTAAACATGACTTTCTCATGGCAAAACTAAAACGCGAAGAAGCCAAGAAACAAGAACAAGCTGCCATGCGCCTCGCTAAACAAAAACACGAAATTGCCATGAGAAAAAAGGAGCTTGAAATACAAATGGAACAGATGGCACTTCAAGAATTGGAGGAATACCACCGCCAGCGGGTTGCAGAAGCTAAATTAGTTGAGGCTGAATTAATAGATTATCTTTCATTGTTTAGTCACACTCAAGTGAACTGAATTTGTTTAAAGATAGGGGATCAGATAGAAGTCAGGGAATTGCTCAGGATTGGGTAAATTCGTTTCCAGCAGGTAATTCAAGTGAGTTAAACTTTTATCGTCCTGGTTCAGCAACCGCCGACCCTCCTGTTAAAGATACTGCCCCTAGTAATCCTCCAGAAAACACAAATAATTTTGCCGATAACTTACATCATCTTGAAATGCTTTCTCAGTACATACGGCCAGGAGTTGCAATTTCTGTTGCCCAGCAGGAAGCTTTGTATCGGGAATATCTCCAGGCTCAACTGCAGCAATCACTCAGTGATCAAAGGGTCGAGCAGGCCCACAGTCCCTCAGGAAGTGGTAAGGTGAACCCAGTGAACCAAGTACCAGTCGACGTACAAAATGTCGCACTCCGACCACTTCAGCCACCTCGGCAACCTCCGCGACCACCGACACCCATTATGGCACCAAGGAACTCCATTTTTGTACCTGATTTTTCAACAAACCCACAAGTAAATCAGTTTTTGGGTCTGAAAAGCTCCAGTGTGCCTGGTCAATTACACATGTCGATGCCTCATGTTCCGAAACTACTGAATCCATCTCAAAGTAACACTCCACACCAATTACAAGTCCCTATTGCGCATTTCCCGCATAATGTCCCTTCACCTCTAAACACACTCGTGAACCCGCCTCCCGTATTCCCGCCTCAACAGTTAATTAATACTCATCCTTCCGTGATTCCGTTACCCATTCCAGCGACACAGCAACTCACTTACCAGTCCCCATTATTCCACAAGAAAACATTGTCCAATCACCTCAAGCCCGCCTGGTACCGTGTCCTACCGCACCGAAACGTCCCCTTAACCCTAACCCCGATTTAAATTTGTGGCGTTTTCCTCAGAACACTTCCCCAAATGTAAACTAGGTGAAAAACAATGCAACCGCCTTCAACAACGGCCAACCGAACCTACCCCCAAGCCCAGCTAACCCCGTCATCAGCCATCCCCTTTTGCAATTGAATGCACAACAAAATCCTAATAGCAACAACGCAGCTAACTGTAGCATCCCTGTTAATCCCCTTAGTACAGCTACTAACATCGCGCCACCTTTTGTCACGCCAGTTATACATCCATCATACAGGCATACTGCACCGATACCATTGTGCTGGGGTGGCCCACCGCATCTCACGCCTCCAGCGCCAATAACTGAAAATGCAAGCCTGATTAAGGCATTCACTGACGCCTTAACTAGCAAAAAGAATGATCCGCTACCCGAATGGAAGTTGTCCCAATACAATGGGGACCCCTTACAAGTGGCACGAATGGTATGGTCAATTTAAAAGCGTAATAGATTCTCAGTACCTAACTGATGATGTGAACTTGACATAACTTAGGACCCTCGTAACTGGTAAAGCTGAAACAGCTATAGCTGAGTTCGCCTACTGCGGCGCAATGTACAAAGACGCACTGAGGACCTTAGAACGTAAATTTGGCCAACCACAGGCGGTCGTAAGTGCCCATTTGGACAAACTCAGCAGCTTTCCACCATTAAAGATGCACAATAGCGACAACGTCATTAACTATTCAGGGTGCATTTCAAGTCTTGTCGGGGTATTTAAATCGCTGTCATATGATTCGGATTTAAGGAGTGCTGCGCTTCTCAACACTGCCGTACAGAAGCCAGCACCCAATATGAAGGAGTCATGGTCACTCTTCACGGTCAAAAAACATTGGGTGAAAACTACTCTTCTGATTTCAACGACTGGTTAAAGGAGAAGGCTGAAGCGCACGATTTAATGAAATTACCGCAACTAATCAAGGACTGAGGATACCATCAACCCAGTAACAAAGTCAAAAGTTGCATCAAAAGCATTTGCTGCAAATATGCAACACAAGAATAATCTTAAGCCGCAACAAAGTTCGCCGTCAACATCAATCTCCAGTTGCATTGTATGCAAAGGCAGCCACCGGCTGTGGGAAAGCCGTGTTTTTAAGGAAAAGACCCCCACGCAGAGAGCCAAGGTCGTGGCTGAAGCAAAGCTCTGTTTCTCTTGTTTGCGCGATAAACACATGTTTAGGCAATGCCCAAGTCCCCATAAATGTAGAAAAGATGGTTGCAACAGCTCCCATAGCACCTTACTTCACGGAGCTGAAAAAGTTTTTCCAGCTAAACCCTCAACCAACAACAACATCAATATTTCGAAGTCGAACACAGGCACTAGTAGGCCATCTACCGGTCTACAGCAACCAAGCAAAACAACCACTTTGTCTTACGTGACGGATGTCAAAGGCCTGCTTCAGGTCACGGAACTGAAACTTACTAATTCTTCTGGTACTAGTACTACGGCGTTGGCTTTATGCGATACCGCTTGCAGTAACTCTTGGGTGTCCGATAGTCTCGCAGCTAGACTCGGTTTGCAAGGTACCGCATTAAAACTGACCGTCAAGGGTATAAACACAGAAAAACTGATCGACACAAAGGTGGTTCAATTGACTGTGACACCTCATAAAGATCAAAACTTCGAACCTTTCACTGTGCGTCCCTATGTGAGGGAAACATTAAACGTAGGTTCCAACATCATTGACGTTAAGTCCATGCAAGAAACTTACCCACATCTAACCGTCCTAGATCCAGTAAAGTATAGCTATGGGAACATTCAGATGATACTTGGACAGGATGTCTACCATCACATCCGCCCGTTAGAGTACTTTGCAGCCGACGAAAAGTGCTCACCGTTCGATGTTCGCTTGCCCATAGGTTGGGTTTTAAGCGGCTCACTTCCGTCAAGTTCAAGAAGTTTGGTCTCAACGTGTTTCAAAGCCAATGTCGAACAGGATTATGAATTAGCTTGCCAGGTTAAGTCTTGGTATTACATGGAATCGTACGGCGCGTACAAGCAGGTTGTCCCACGATCCGCAGCGGATGCTCGCGCGCAGGAATTACTTAAAACAACAACTATTCTCAACAGCCAGGGATACGATGTCGGTATGCTATGGGCTGATGACAACATCCAGCTCCCGAATAACTACTTTTCGTCACTGGTACAACTCAAGTCTCTCGAAAAGCGGCTCTCAAGAGATACATCTTTAAAAGAAAATTATGCTAACACCATCCGTGAAGACTTGGAAAAAGGTTACTTAATTACAGTCCATGATGCTCACAAGGTCGAGCAACGGTCGGATAAAGAGTGGTACCTACCACATCATCCCGTAACCAACCCGAAAAAATCGGGGAAAGTGCGTAGAGTATTAAATGGTGCAGCAAAGTTCCACGGTGCATCTTTGAATAAATCTTTGCTCACTGGCCCCGACCTGCTTCAAAACCTAATCCACGTACTACTTAGGTTCCTCAACATCAATTCGCTGTGTCCGCAGATATCGAGGGCATGTTCCTCCAAGTGGGTGTTTCCTGACTGTGACCAGCCATCACTGCGTTTTTTGTGGCGGGAGGACCCCACAACAAATGTTGCAGTGTATCAATACACGCGCCATATATTCGGGGCTAAAGATTCGCCCATATGCGCTAACTATGCATTGCAACGCACAGCCCGAGACAATGTTAGTAAGTACCCGGAAGCAACCAAAGCCGTCCTAGAAAACTTCTACATGGACGATTACTTCGATTCGGTGGAGTCACCCAAGAGCGCTCTCAAAAGGTCGAAGGAGTTGGTGCATCTTCTCCATCTCGGTGGGTTCAAGCTAATTAAGTTTGTAAGTAATGTACCAAATCTCGCTGATCGAATTGATGGGTCACCTCAGTCCACCGAACCAAAAGTAATTGCCGAATCTAAGGAGGAATCTTCGCATGTGCTTGGGTTAAAATGGGATCACAAAAATGATACTCTAGTTGCGGGTCGGGGTACCTCCAGTACAGTAACTAAGTCTTTAACACAACGCTTGGTCTTGAGCCTAGTGTCTAAGGTATTCGATCCCATCGGCCTAGTGGCACAATTTACTGTTGTTGCCCGATTGTTACTAAAGGACATCTGGCGTGTCAGCGGGCAGCACTGGGATGAAGAATTACCAATAGACACAGTTGAAAGGTTCCTCGAATGGAGTGTAGAACAACCCAAGCGTGTCAAAATCACTATACCAAGGAGCTACTTTTCCGGAAACTTCGAACACCTGGAACTACACATGTTTGGCGATAGTTCTCAAGATGTCTTCAGCGCTGTTGCATTCCTCTGAGCTCAAGTAAACACTTCTAGTGGGCCAAAAACAGAGCTTGCATTCGTCCTGGGTAAAGCTCGCGTAGCATCTATGAAGGTGATGACAGTTCCAGAGCTAGAGCTGCAAGCTGCCCTACTGGCCGCTCGGTTGAAACGAGACATCTGTCGACCCCTATTGTGCACGCTAACCAAGTTTTTATGTGGACCGATAGCACTATTGTCTTGCAGTGGCCTAACTCCACAAGCAAGCACTCAATATTTATTGCAAACCGTATATGCGAGATTTTAGAACACACTAGCGTTGACGAATGGAACCACGTTGCCTCAAGCGATAATCCAGCAGATGCTGGTACTCGTGGTATGTCCGCTGAGGTTTTGCAATCAAATAGCTGGGTGAGAGGTCCAGATTTCTTAAGAACCAAGGAATTCCTGTTCGAACCAAGCACTGAAGTAGTTAATTACATCAAACTCGGTATAGTAACTAAGGAAACTGATGAAACAAATACATCATTGGCCGCATCCGTAACCAAGTCAACTAAAAGAACCGCCCCCGCAACTAATTCCCTTCGATAAGTACAGTTGTTATCAGAAGTTGCTACGGATAACAGCGTACGCACTCTGCTTGTTACTTTCTCACGAATGTTACCGTAATGCCGATGGTAGCATCATAGACCCCACGGAGCTTGACGAAGCCGAGCGTCATCTCCAGTATCTTGTCCAAGGGGAATTAATTAATGCGGAGAGAAAAGATCTCCTCCAAAACAAACCCGTTAAACTGAGTAGCCGTATTGCCCCGTTTTCTCCCTTTATTGGGCCAAATCGTCTAATCCGATCGGCAGGCCGCATCAAGTGGTTGGTCGAAGTTGACTTTGATGTGAAACATCCTATCATTCTTGACGCACGCCATGCATTTGTAAAGTTGTTCCTTAGGCACACCCACGTTAAATATCATCATCAAGGCATTGACCAGCTGCGGGCTAAAGTACAAGAACGTTATACCATCCTCAAATTACGACCTTCACTGCGTTCAGTAAAATCCAACTGCGTCACGTGCAGAATGATCCGCGCTGCCACTATTCAACCCATTATGGCTGAACTCCCAGTAGAAAGACTCTCATACCAGTCTCCTCCCTTCACGAATACCAGGGTTGACTACTTCGGCCCGTTTTGCGTTACTGTACGTAGGACTACCGAGAAGAGGTGGGGTTTCCTCTTCAGATGCTTAACATCCCGTGCCGTTCATGTTGAAATCGTTCCGTCCATGGACGCCAGTTCGTGTGTAATGGGAGTGGAGCGGTTCGTCTCCCGTCGGGGCACACCTGCCATCATTTGGTCGGACAATGGCACTAACTTTGTTGGCGCCGAAAAAGAACTACGCGAGAACATTGAAAGGTGCAAAACTATCAATATTGCAGTGGAACTTGCCCATAAAGGCATTAAGTGGAGGTACAACCCGCCCAGTGCGCCACACCAAGGTGGCATCTGGGAGAGGCTGGTACGTAGTTTTAAGCGAATACTTTACACCATCCTCGGCACTCGTCGTCTCACGGACGAAGTTTTGAACACTACTTTTTGTCTCGACGAACACGCACGCCCGTTAACGCTCGTGAGCGCCGACCTGTCCAACCTAGTCGCAATAACACCTAATCATTTCCTACTTGATAACCAAGCAACAAAAATTCCGTCAATAGTTGGCGTAGACGAGTTCGATCATCGTAAACAGTACGCCCGCGCACAGTCGTATGCTAACACTTTTTGGTCACGTTGGATCAAAGAGTACGTACCGGCGCTGAACCGACGTTCCAAGTGGCAAACGCCTGCCGAGCAACACCTAAAGACTGGTGACTTGGTCTGGGTACTTGAGGAGACTAACCCAAGGGGTTACTACCCTACTGCTCGGATCACCGAACTTCGTTACGGTTCCGACAGCGTCGCACGCTCCGCCGTATTGCGCACGTCCTCCGGATGGCTTGTTCGCCCGCTTCCAAAATTAGTGCCGATTCTCCCAACATCTTCTTCTGGGCCGGAGGATGTTACTGAGTAAAGCGAGTAATATATCAAATTGCGTCATTTATCTTAGCCAATCAGAATCGAGTATTTAAATACGCATGGAAATCGTTCCAATTTACGTACAAAGCTCGAAAAAAGTGCAAATAACATAATTTCGTTAAACCTAATAAATATACCTATCAAGTAAGGCTCGTTTGAACTTATTAATTTTCGGTTTTTTGCACGGTTTCGGAAAGAATGGTGACCAGATTTGATGTCAAGTTTCAAAAATAGACTGATACCAGTAAAATGAGCAAAAGACTTTGCCGTCTAAAAACGTGGGCTTTGAATGGAACAATGTTTTTACGTTGTCTTATTGAGACTTGCTTGAATGAAGGTATGTTGATTTATTTACGATTCTGAATTGAAACTTCGAAAGTCTGATTTTGTCAGCTTTATTAGGCAACTAAAATTTTAATAGATGCTACTATTGATGCGAAATCTCGATCCCGTAAAGTTAACACGAGAGTACAATCAATAACACAAAACCAGCCTTAAAAAACTTGAAGGTAAAGTGTCCTCAAAAAAGTTTGCTGTATCAATAAAAAAGAGAGAAAGAAATGTTTTCAGGATAAGACCCAAAAGAGAATAATAGATCTTTTGTTGTTCAGGACCAAAAAAGAAAGAATTGTCTGAATTTCACAATCCAAAAGTTATTTAGTCATAGTATTGAGTTGAAGCTAAACTAGAAGATACCTTGAGATCAAGATTAAAAAAACCAATTTTCTCTTGTTTTTATTTTCAGACCAAAAAATTGTACTGAAATTTTTTTTTTCGTTCAATGAAATAAACTGAGAGAGGCCATCAATCGCAACTGTGATCATCTTAAGACTGGGTAATGAAAAGTGATATCTGAACATTGTCCGAAAGTGTACCCCTTTGAGTGCTACGTTTTCTCGAATCAGCAAAACATCCACAATAGAGTTTCTGGCATGCAAACTTTCGGTCCCAAGTTTCGCAAACTTGAGTGACACTACAGAGTCAACGCATCTAACTAGCACAAACTTTTCCTTTCATAAAGACTCAATTTAGAAAACAATTGAAGATCAATCCGAATAAAATTAATAAAGTAGCAAAAGAGTTTTTGATTAAATTATGCCCGAATTGTAAGACACTGAAAGCTAAATTACAGGCAGCTGCTGACAAAAAATGCCGAACCAGAGAAATGATCTTTTCTTTGATGCGAGTGGTGGCAAAACACGATGCGTCTAAGAAGGGCGGAACCTCAGAGGAACTCTAAAAAGATGATGGCCGAATGAGATCAGGGCGTAGGTCAACGTCTGGAAAATTACACTCAAAATTTGATGAATGCATGCGGGAAGAGTTTTTTCCGGCGGAATAATACACTATAAAACGAAAGAACAAATGCTAAAGCCACCGGATCAAGTCAAAAAGCACTACAATAAAATGAGTTAATTTAGGCACACCGCCGCATGTGTCGAGACAATCAACTGTGATGTTCAAAATCTACCAAATGTTGCTACCATAACCGATCTTCACACCATGAAAATTTCTCCTCAAAACAGTTTTGCTTGAATTGCATTCTTAAGTGATTGTTTATGCGTAAGGTTCTAAAAGAACTTAAAATCCTCCGAGCTTTACCTGTCTATCCCGTTTTTTAGGATGAAAAGTCAAATTGGTCAGACAAAAAAATGTTCAAGCGAAAAACCACATTAAAAAGACCACATGACTAAGATAATTGCTACAAACTTTGTTTGAGTGAAACTAATTTTATGATATTTTTTTTTCTTCATGTGTATCTTTTTAACAACATTGACGCAACTGCTCTTCAAAAATTTTTAGCGACCTTTCAAGTATGGTGTGTTTTTGCTTTTGTTCTCTTGTTCTGTGTCTTACTCTCATTAATGCCAGTTCTGATTGGCTGTTTAACAGGGAAAATTTGAGATTGATTCATGATTTAGGTTTATTTTTTGTTTTAGCAATTCTGAGGCAACTACGTTTCAATCAATAATTTTTTGGATTTTTCTTCAGTTTAGTTTTTCTTTTTCTGCTGCCATTTAGTTGCTAATTACATTCATTGTTAACACTTTAAAAGTTCATATGTCATTTTATATGGTTGTTTCTGCCTTTATCTAACTGCTTTAGCAGTTATTTACTCCGTCTTTTCCAAAAACTACTATTATTCTTTTTGAAAAGTTTTCAGCGGTTGAAAAGTTTTGTAACCGTCTAATTTTTGTAGGTGTCAATTGGTCCCTAATTAGTGACGCAAATTTATTTTGCTCAATATCTCCAGTTTTTGTTGAACTGGTTTTCATTTGATTTCAGCTACTTTCGTTTCTGATTGTTGCCTGAATTTATTATTATTTTTTCACTATAACGGTCCGTTAATTGTTCTCGTAGAAGTTGACATACAATTTCTAGTAATTGATGATTAATGAATTCGCTTATGTTCTCAAGGTTCAATTTCATTTCACATTGACTGAAGTGCCATGCACTTTTAATACATCAGTGCAAATGAAATTTTAACAAATGGCTAGTGTCCTGTATTTTGTTTCGCTGGTTTTAATTTATTCAAAGTTTTCGTTTGTAGTCTTAAGTTGATATATTGTTAATCTTTTTAGGCTAAATTTCAACCTGATAGGTTTCATATTTTTTGCAGTAAGAAAATTTAGAGATTTGTTTTATTTTGTTCGTCTGTTTGAGTTCGTATCTGATTAGTTTGCCATCAAAAATTGCCCTTCAAGATGTCCCGCTGTTTTCTTTTTCACTTTCTTAAACAAAAGACTTTAAATTTGACCATTTTTCGCCCCTTTTCGACTTTTTGTTCAAAATCTTTGGTCTTTTCGAGGCTGTAACAGTGTTTGCTCATTCTACTCTAGTGCTTTAAGCATCAATTATTCGGCAAAGTGCTTTAAGCATCAATTACTCGGCAAATGACTACAATAAACGAATTTTGAATCGCAAAAAAAGGGGAAACCACATATCAATTATTTCTTCCAGTTGCTCGAAAAAAAAATTTAGACAAAACCTATTTTAATATCGATTCAGTAAATAATTTGTTCTTGTTTTAAAACCCATTGAAAAGCATTTTTTTTAAAAAAAAACTGACTTTAACGTCTCCTCAAACTATTTTTGTCTTCGATGCGTTAGGAATTTATTGCAATGTGTAGCTTGTGTTTCTCTGGCTCCTGAGCTGATATCGGAACTGCGTCAACCAAGTATAATTTTTTAACTTTCTGTGCAACGCACAGTACCAAGCGAGCTTCTTCAATTAGAATATTGTTCCCGATTCCATGTTTCAACGCATCCGCAAATTTGACTGTTTGGTGAAGATTTTTTTCGAAGTTTACTCAAAACAGTCAGAGTTAGTGGTTTTACTATTTTTCGGAAAGTAGACAAACTTTGATGGCAAAGTTGTAAATACTGTCTATGTCCAAACAGTATTAGCTGGTACTAAACTTACCTGGTAGATTGTCAGAAAATAGCCGCAATAGCTTTGTAGATCTGCTGTCTGAAAAAAAACAGTGAAAGAAAACAGGCCAAAAAATTTGTCTTTTTATTGAAAGCTGATATGTTATATCTCGATTAAAAATCTGTATAAGTTTTTGCTGCCTGTATTAGCTGCTCTCAAATAACTTTCATATAGAGCAAAACACACCAACTTGACTTTATCTCTTTGAACTAAAGTGAATAAAAGTCAATTTCAAAGAGAGAAAGTCATTTTTTAAAGTGAGGTCAGTCAAGTATGATCAAAAATGTAGTCACGCGAATGAACAAAACATAGCAGGACAAGTCCTGAAATACAATTCAAAGGACTGAATGAAAAACTCGGAAGTACTCTACCTGACCAGCAGATCAATTGAACAATGACAGCCAGCACACAAAAATCATCAAAGAATTGAGAAACTAAAAGAATCAAAACTAAACAAGAACGAACTCATTGCTAAAACTCTTGAAGCTTTTAAACCTAAGGCAAAAATTTCTCCCTTCAAAAACACCTATAACAAAAATATGTTCAAAACCAATTTTTAATTCTGAAATCGGTCCAGTATTACATCTGCAAGACCTGAAAAACATTCATTGGCTCTTGAAGATCGATTAACTCGAAAATGACCAAAAAATTTAAAAAAGAAATCAATTGCAAATTATAAGGAAATGTTGCAAAAAATCGTGATATAAATATCTTCAGAATCTTTTCTGTGTGTCTCAAGGCTATCCAGTAACCCAATTTCAAGCTTTAAAAAACTCATTGGCTCATAGATCGATAGGCAATAACTTTTAGAAAAAACTTCAAACTTCAAATAGAAATTCGTTCAATTAAAATGTTGAAAGTCATTCCATTGCCCCAAGCAGCTATTTAATAACATTATGTCAAACCCTGGATAGGGTTACCTGGCTACTGACGCAAGAAAATATAAATAAAATACAAATTTTTAAAAAAACTCGAAAAAATTGCAATTTCTTTCAAAAAAACTTCGGAAAGTCGAAACGTTAAATAGTTGAAAACAAATCCATTGAACTAAAAACCATGCAGTAATTTTTTATCAGAGTTTGGAATAGGTTTTCTAGCACTTGAGAATGGATGAAAATCAAAAGCTGACAAAAATTTTAGGAAACATTAAAAAAATTGCAGATCTTACAAAAAAATGCTAAAATTCTAGACATTAAAAAGTTAAAAAGCATTCCATTGTTACTAGAAACCTTATTATTCAACCCCTAATGAGGTTTTCTTGCCCCTGGGACTCAAACAACTGGACTGATGAAAAGAAATATGTCAAAAAACATGAAAAAATTGCAACTTTTGTCAAAAATGCCAAGATTCATGATGTCAAACAGTCGAAAACCAATCCATTACCACTAGAAACAGTGCATATTTTATCATCAAACCCTTTATCAAAACCTAGAGAACGTTTCGTGACACCTAGGGCCAAAAAACTCAAAAAATGACAAAAATTTTCAAAAAATCTGAAAAATTCTGTAACCGTCTAAATTTTGTAGGTTTCAATTTGTCCCTAACTAGTGAAGCAAAATTATTTTGCTCAATATATCCAGTTTTTGTTGAACTGGTTTTCATTTGATTTCAGCGAATTTCGTTTCTGATTGTTGCCTGAATTTATTGCTATTTTTTTCACTATAACGGTCCGTTAATTGTTCTCGTAGAAACTGACATACAATTTCTAGTAATTGATGATTAATGAATTCGCTTATGTTCTCAAGGTTCAATTTCAAAGATAAAGTTCTCATTTGTAGTCTAAAGTTGATATATTGTTAAAATTCTTAGGCTAAGTTTCAAGCTTATAGGTTTCATTTTTTTGCAGTAAGAAAATTTAGAGATTATTTTTATTTTGTTCGTTTGTTTGAGTTCGTATCTGATTAATTTGCCATCAAAAATTGCCCCTCAAGATGTCCTGCTGTTTTCTTTTTCACTTTCTTAAACAAAAGACTTTAAATTTGACCATTTTTTGTCCCTTTTCGGTTTTTTGTTCAAAATCTTTGGTCTTTTCGAGGCTGGTAACAGTGTTTGCTCATTCTACTCTAGTGCTTTAAGCATCAATTATTCGGCAAAGGGCTTTAAACATCAATTACTCGGCAAATGGCTACAATAAACGAATTTTGAATCGCAAAAAAAGGGGAAAACCACCTATCAATTATTTCTTCCAGTTGCTCGAAAATAAAAATTTAGACAAAACCTATTTTAATATCGATTCAGTAAATAATTTATTCTTGTTTTAAAACCCATTGAAAAGCATTTTTTTAAAAAAAAACTGACTTTAACGTCTCCTCAAACTATTTTTGTTTTCGATGCGTTAGGAATTTATTGCAATGTGTAGCTTGTCTGTTTCTCTGGCTCCTGAGCTGATATCGGAACTGCGTCATCCAAGTATAATTTTATTTAGCCTTCTGTGCAACGCACAGTACCAAGCAAGCTTTTTCAATTAGATTATTGTTCCCAATTCCATGTTTCAACGCATCGGCAAATTTGACTGTTTGGTGAAGATTTTTTTCGAAGTTTACTCAAAACAGTCAGAGTTAGTGGTTTTACTATTTTTCGGAAAGTAGACAAACTTTGATGGCAAAGTTGTAAATACTGTCTATGTCCAAACAGTATTAGCTGGTACTAAACTTACCTGGTAGATTGTCAGAAAATAGACGCAATAGCTTTGTAGATCTGCTGTCTGAAAAAAAAACAGTGAAAGAAAACAGGCCAAAAAATTTGTCTTTTTATTGAAAGCTGATATGTTATATCTCGATTAAAAATCTGTATAAGTTTTTGCTGCCTGTATTAGCTGCTCTCAAATAACTTTCATATAGAGCAAAACACACCAACTTGACTTTATCTCTTTGAACTAAAGTGAATAAAAGTCAATTTCAAAGAGAGAAAGTCATTTTTTAAAGTGAGGTCAGTCAAGTATGATCAAAAATGTAGTCACGCCAATGAACAAAACATAGCAGGACAAGTCCTGAAATACAATTCAAAGGACTGAATGAAAAACTCGGAAGTACTCTACCTGACCAGCAGATCAATTGAACAATGACAGCCAGCACACAAAAATCGTCCAAGATTTGAAATTAAAAGAATCAAAACTAAACAAGAACAAACTCATTGATAAAACTCTTGAAACTTTTAAACCTAAGGCAAAAATTTTTCCCTTTAAAAACACCTATTACAAAAAATATGTTCAAAACCAATTTTTGCTTCTGAAATCGGTCCAGTATTACATCTGCAAGACCTGAAAAATATTCATTGGCCCTTGAAGATCGATTAACTCGAAAATGACCAAAAAATTAAAAAAAAATAAACTGCAAATTATAATGAAATGTTGCTAAAAATCGTGATATAAATATCCTCAAAATCTTTTCGGCGTCTCTCAAGGCTATCCAGTAACCCAATTCCAAGCTTAAAAAAACTCATTGGCTCATAGAGCGATAGGCAATAACTTTTAGAAAAAACTTCAAACTTCAAAAAATAGAAATTCGTTCTATTAAAATGTTGAAAGTCATTCCATTGCCCCAAGCAGCTATTTAAAAACATTATGTCAAACCCTGGATGCGGTTACCTGGCTACTGACGCAAGATAACATAAATAAAAAACAAATATTTAAAAAAAAACTCGAAAAAATTGCAATTTCTTTCAAAAAAACTTCGGAAGGTCGAAACGTTAAATAGTTGAAAACAAATCGATTGAACTAAAAACCATGCAGTAATTTTTTATCAGAGTTTGGAATAGGTTTTCTAGCACTTGAGAATGGATGAATATCAAAAGCCGACAAAAATTTTAAGAAACATTAAAAAAAATTGCAGATCTTATCAAAAAAATGCTAAAATTCTAGACATTAAGTTAAAAAGCATTCCATTGATACTAGAAAACTCATTATCCAACCCCTAATGAGGTTTTCGTGCCCCTGGAACTCAAAAAACTGGACTGATGAAAATAATTGTCAAAAAACATGAAAAAATTGAAACTTTTGTCAAAAAAAGCTAAGATTCATGATGTCAAAAAGTCGAAAACCAATCCATTGCCACTAGAAACAGTGCAGTAATCTATCATCAAACCCTTTATCAAACCCTAGAGAACGTTTCGTGACACCTAGGGCCAAAAAATAAAAAAAAACTGACAAAAATTTTCAAAAAACCTGAAAAAAATGCTATAAATTAGTATCACATTGTGTGTTTGTGTTTGTAGTACCACAACATATAGCTCATAAATGGTCATAACCAGCAATTTTGTCTTGCAAAAGGCCTTCAACAACTTTTAAAAACTTCAACCTAAGACTAATCAAACAAAAATCTCAGAAAAATCACAAAAAACACGAAAACTTTCACCATTTTGAGCCGAAAAACTCATAAAAATGACCTTTTAACCTTAAATTAAGGCCATCCCAGCACCTGCACCACTCTATGCACTTGAAGGACTACTAAAGCCCACTTTGGGACTCTAATGAAACCTAATAGCCGCTCGGCTCTACCTCTTTATCCCGTTTTGAAAGCTCAAAGCCATTGAAAAATGTGTGCACACATCTAAAAAAAAAGCGCACCAATACAATTCAAATTCTTTGAATTGTAAAAAACTTGCTCCACTAAGAGCAAAAAATGACGTCATGCACGCTATTTAGTTGAAATTGCATGAATGATTGAACAAAAAGCAGATTTGGTTGACACGTCATATAGTCTTAACAAAAATCTTGCCGACGAAGAAAAAAAAACATAGCCGGATGAATTCCGGAAGCGAATCGAAGCGTAAAAACTTCACAAAACCGTACCGTAGTTGCAGCAAAAGCCATTACCTTTTGTATTAAACCATTAACTTTTTACCTCCCCAAGTCTGATCTGAAAAATGTTGAAAATTGAACCACTGTCACCAAAAACAAAACGCAGAAAAATTTTATTTTATTGAAAACGTTTGGTAACGATAAAAAAAGTTGGAAATAATTAGAATGGTCCGAATACTGATCAATTGCCCTCAAATAAATCATGATTCAAATCTCAAAAAGATCGCGAAAGCAAACGGCAGATAATAATCTTGGAACTAAGTTAAAACTATAAACAAAGAATGCTCAAATTTAAGAATTAGAAAACCACTGCAATTAGGTTTCTAATCACTCCATTTAAGACAAAAACAACAGATACCTCTGACTTGCTGTATTTATGTTAGACATGATTCATATTAATTCAAAAAATAAATTAACCATAGGAAAGACAAGCAAGCATAAAATTCAAAACAAAAAAATTTCTTAAAAAACAAAACCAAGGCCGGCCAACAATTGCAATAACTAAATATCAGTAAACTTTTTGGAAAATTCTGAATGTTTAATGGAATTAATGGCAAACCAAAAAAAAATGACGAAAATCTAAGAAAAAGCTGAAATTCAATTTTTTAATAAATATAGAATCAATATAACGACTATAAATTTAGGTGCCAGAATAAAGCTAGAATGATACAAATAGAATGCGAAGAATATGGACACAGTATAAGATACACCGTAATAAAAAGACTATTTTTGGATTCTTGAAGGTTAAAAATCAATATAAAGCAATCAAGAAAAACGAATACATTTCATTGTTCAGCATTCGAGACACAGAAAAGACAACGAGTCCACCGAGACGAAGATCCATCCTCTTGACCAGAACAAAAAAAAGAAAGAGCAGAAGTTAAACAAACGAAACATAGATACGTATATGAATATATGAATTATTAATGGGAAGTTGTCATACTAACTGTTTTTTGATAAAAAGACGACTGAAAAATCCAAAAATGAAATTAATAGAAAAGCCAAAAATTAACAAAAAAAATCATAAAACATTTGCCGATTTTGAAATTGAAACGATTTTTAGGCTCCGCAGAACACTGTGGTATCAATTTCCGAGGTTTTCATTTCAATATAGCATCGAATAAAATTTATTTCTACAAAAAAAATAAATTTCAAGCAAAAAAACTGGGACACTTAGACGAAAAAAACGGCTAAAAACAGTTATCAGTATCCGCCATTCAGTCAAAAACTACTTTTCGAAGTCAAAAAGTCCTAAACGCAGCGCATGATCAAAAACTTTTCTTGCTCTGAAACATTCAGTTCACGCCGCAATTTTGCTCTTTCGCTTTTAGGTCAAAACAGCGTCCGAACTAAAAGTACTTCCGGTAAAAAAAACCTTAAGAAAACCAATACTCGTCTTCGAGTCGTAAAAACCAAGAGAAGGCCAGTAATAGCCCCAGCTATCGCTGTGCGGCTATTAATAAACATTTTCCCTCACATTAGGTGCATGAAATCCACAACGATGACACCGCGGACTTAGGTCAAATAAGAAATAGATGTAAAGACGGCACATTAACTTACGGTTCAGGCTTGACCTAATTAATTTCGTTAAGATAATGAATTGGAGACAAAATACGTATTAAGGAAGAAAGACAAAATCAGAATCCGAAAGACAGAAGAAATAGAATTCGAAAGACGAAATCAGTATTCCTGGATTTTTGTCTTAATTGATGTCTCTATTTAATTTGTCATTTAATTATTCTGTGACGACTACAAAATGCGGCTCCAGGAGTTTATAGGTTTATCATTCTCTGGATCTTTTTCTCCGGAACACAGAATTTTAGCTGATAACTCATTCAGCCAAAAACAATGCATTAAAAGAATTCCAATTATCAAGAAATTTACAAAGTTGGGTAACTTTTCCACCGGCCCATAATTAAATTTCAGCAGAGAAAATAAAATTTTGTTCTGATATGTCTTTTGTTCTTTTATAGTTTGATTCTTGCCATGGTTACTGTACGGCTTCCAGATATTTCTTCTGGAATTTGGTGTCTATCAACCTTCCAATCTGATCCTTGTACCTCTTCTGGTCTGACTCAGTGTAGAGTGCCCAGTCGTAGTCCTGCATCACGTGACCCATAGTCTCCCTCTCCGCCTCCCTTCTCAACTCTTCGTAGTTACTCAAGTAGAGGTTTGTACTCACGTCCAGGTCTCCAACGTTTCCACCCGTCACTACACAAATGAACAGGACATTATTAATAAAATTCAATTAAAATTATGAAAAGCAGAATTAAACTTGTACTTATGTGCTTAAACTATAGAATAGTTAATTCAATTGTACAGTATTGGACAACATTTCAATCAATCATATCCAAATAGAATCCAATTAGGACACAAAAAGAGCAAATTGCTCTTAAAAAATAAGGAAAGATTAACTTTATATCAACATACAGAGAAAATCATGTCTTCGAGTTAAATTGATCAAAAAAGACTGAAGTATACAGAAAATCCGCCATTTCTGTTTTCAATCGATTCTATGATCAAACTACGGAATCGATGATAGTCGCTGTAACCTGATAAATTTATCGATAACCTGCTATTTATCGATTTATTTGTTTCACCGCTTAAAAAAGTTTATTGTTGGAGAGTGTTAAAGACTTGGGTCATAGCAACCATTCAGGTTAGCTTCATATTTTTACAATTGCGCATTATTTTCTTGTTTTAATTGAAGTTATATTGCTTATCTTTGTTGACTATTTACTTAATTTTTGATATTGATAACTGTGTCTTGCCCCGGTAAATGAATAAACTTTTTAAGACAAATTAAACCGCGTTCCTTTTTAAAATTTTAAAAACCGCGTCCCTTTTTTTAAATTTACGTATGCAGATAGTAAGCTTTGCCCTGTGGACTGACCCTGTGAGATGTCGCGGGTGATGTTCTGCAGGAAGAGAGACATGACCTCTAAAGGTGATTTGGGCTGGTCCGTCACCCGGGCAGAGTTCATTGGGGCATGGAAGCCAGTCAGCAGAGTCGCCTCACTAAAACAAATAAAAAACGATCCAACTGTTTGAGAAATTGGTATCCTCCAACTGTTGACGATTAAGTCATCAGAGTGAAATAATTTTCTGGCTTATAATAAACATAACCGACTAAACGTCGGAAGAATTGCTCTCGAACGACTAGTGGGAGCTCTAATGAATTGCAGCCTCCTTCAGTCGGGGGGGGGGGGGGGGGGAGGGGGGCTTAAATGGGACTAAGAAGTTTAATAGTGGACTATTAGAGGTTAACATATACCCCTATTAAGATTTAAAGTGAAAAATGGCACCAGTTTCTGCGCACTTTTCATTTGACTTTTAGTATTAAATTGCCGCCAATTGAATTCAGCTGCTTGAAATTGTGATTGAGAGAAAATTTTAGATGACGCGAAACGCAAAAAGTCAAGGGCGTAAAAGTCACTCGAAAAGTCAAAACGGTCAAGCAAAAATTTTGCATAAAAAAGACACACACGTTTACAATAATTGCTTCTCTACGAGAGCAATTGAACATAACCCACTAGCGTCTATTAAGTCTCACGTCTAAAACTATCTTACGTAGCATTAATTTTAAACTCTTCGACAGTTTCGGAGAAACGTACACTTTAGAATGAGTACAGTTCTCAACGTACTACACAGAAATTTATGCTCTCGGACCAACCTATCCTGTTTCTAAGAACGAAGGGACAACTTTTTCAGTCGAAAAACAATAAGGCAAAAAATTGCATCAAAAAGCAATCGAGCATCAATGATTGCTACATACTTTATTTGAGGGTAATTATTCAAAAGATGAAAGAAAGGATAAACAATACAGCTTAATTAGAGAAATTTCTACTTAGGGTACTAGAGATCAGTATAAATCTCTTTGCCTGATTTGCGAGTTAACTGCTTAGCAGTTATCCGGTGCACTTTGGTTGCTCTGTATTACTATCACTTCACCTATAGCAGTAAAATTTTACAATAAAATTTTACCTACAGCCGGAAAACCAAAATGCGCGTCAAAGTAAACGGATGGAATTTCAGTTATTGTGATACTGATCGATGCAAGTAATCAACGCAATTTGAATACGTCATTTCCCAGCATAATTGAATTGCTCTCAAACGACTGGCGAGCGTTTGGCTTCGACAATAGCTAACTACGGTTTAGGGAGGCTAGCTTTAACTTAATTGAAGGCGCGTGGGGGAGCACGGTTCGGGGGGGGGGGGGGGGGGGTCATCGCGCTGGTTTACGTATGGAACGCTTTGCAAGGGGTGGGGACAGGGGTGAAGTTGGGGCGCAGGGAAGAAGTTGATGTGCGGGTGTGGGCAGGGGGTCAAACTCTAAGTTTGACTCCGTTTTTGAGGAGGAAGTCAAAAGGGTCAGACAAAAAATTGTTCAAGCGAAAAATCACATAAAAAGACCACATGACTAATATAATTGTTTGGTTCTGTTTCTGACTAATTTAATTGTTTGTGACTAATACTTTGCTAGTGAGCAATTAATAATTATTTTGAAGTGTGAAAAAATCATTCGAAGATTCAAATTAAACAAACATTCCGTTAAACACCGCATTGAGAAAACCACCATGACTCAAATAATTGCTATATCTTTTTGTCGAGAGAAGTTAGAAAAGTGGGTGATACCATAGATCTCCTTCGTATCATTAGACGAAATGATCCTCAAAATAATCCTCCAGCAAAAAGGTAGTGCCTAATTAGAAATCGTTGGAGTGGATGACGTACGCATTAATTACGTATCAACTTATATAGAAATTCAAATCCAATCAACACACTAAATAGGTAAATGAGAATAAATTTGTAAGACCTCTATCACACAGATTCATAATCATCCAGAAAACTTGAAAATTGCACAATAACTCCTCAATGTGAGATTCTATTCTACTCAGTAACAAAGGTCATGATAGAGACAAAACAGTTTCAGCCCACTCAAGTTTTCATATATTCAAGCGGTCAGTTTTTGTTTGTGTTGTTATTTTTCGGCGATGGCGGTGGAAATCCCAGGCTAAAAGGAAGACAAACAGCCATTTATTAGTAAATATTGGTTTTCAAATAATGGATTCCATTGTTAGGTGTTTATCGCAATACTGACCTAGTACGAGAGGGCGAGTTCTGTGACTCGTTGTCTTGAGGGAATACGTTACCCTCGCCTCTTTCGACTGGCGATTGCTGAAAATTACACAATAACAACTAACGGAGAGCTTGAATTGATTTTTTAAAAATTGCAAACATGTAAATTCGGAAAATATAACCAGATAGTTAAATACTTTCCAATAAATTGATCAACTCGACTAAAGATTGGCAGAAAAAACTAATATACATTTGTCTACGATTGGTAATTGCAATTGATAACGGTAATGAAAAAATAAATAGATTCAGATGATACAAATGCAAAAGTAAACAATTGCTGAAAATTGAACACATTTTCAACTACCAGAGATTTTAATTTGAAATTTGAGGCCTCAACTTAAGATTGGCGAAAAAATTAACTGACCTTTGTAAACTTTCGGTAACGGCAGTTGATAATGGTAATGAAATAATAATACACCGACAGTCAGAATAACCGTTTGAAAAATTCTGAAACAAAATTAATCGAATAGCATTTATAACTGATTTAATATAATTAACGTTAAACTAGTTGGCTATGATTTCCAATTTGTAGTTTTCATTTTTTAAAATCGAAATTGGACAACAGGATATTAACCCCTCAAGAAATATTCCCGCCTGAGTTTAGCATCTTTTGAATCACCTCTATGTTTCACCCAAAAATGGTATTTTGTCTAATTAAGTGAAAAAAACGGTGGTAATGATTTTATATTTTGATGATGTTCACTCCACAAGAAAGTCATCGCACCACATACGTGTTTATCCCCTGCTTTTTCATCGCCACCGATACATTTCCCAATCAGCGTTTGGTTTCCCTCTGGTTGGGATCCATTCAGGGTGGCCACACTAGCGGCTCTACCTCCCTCTCCCATTGGATCATTAGTCGGCATTTTGGGAGCAGAGCTCTTCAGCTCATTAGGATCAAATGGCTGGCCAAAGAACAACAATCACTTTTCTCAATAAAAATTGATAAACATAACCGCTTAACGTCGCACGAATTGCTTTCAAACGACTGGCGAACAATTGGTTTCGTCAGTAGCTAGCTATGGTTTACGGACGCTAGCTTTAGCTTAATAGGCGTGGGGTGAGCTTAGCGGGGGGGAGGAGCTTCGATCGTGCTGGGTTACGGTACCGTTAGGGTTGGATGAAGTGGAGGGGGGGTGTTGAAGGGTGTCAGACTAAGAACCACCCTTCACGCTAAGAATTTATGTCTCCAAAACAGTTTCGGTGAATTGCATACTTAGAGCCCAGTAAGCCGAAAGGCTCTAAGAGCTCTTAATGCCCTCCGAGCGTTTCCTGTTCATGAAGACGGAAAGTCAAAAGGGTCAGACCAAACATCGGTCAAGCGAAAAATAGCATTAAAAAGACCACAGGACTAATATAATTGCTACAAACCCTGTGTGAGAGCAATTAATCAAGGCTACCTTCAGCCATTCAATTTTGGCACTTTTCGACACATTAGTTTAGGAATGCATCGGTTTAGATAAGCGAGAACTTAAAGCAACCCCCATTAATTAAAAAAAAACTACAATCGATGACTGCAGATTGATAAGAGATATCAGACAAACGCCAGCGTTTATTGTTTTGTGGTTGCTGAAAACCTTCAAATGATCAAAATTTAACGGCCAGAATATGCAATCATTTACGTCTTCCTCCTTTTTTTATATTCAAGAACAGATAATAAAAATTGCAAAAAGTACGCAAAAAATCAAGTATATTCTAGTTTGTTGCCTAAATAGTTTCAATCGATGTGCCCAAATACGATAAACATAACTAACTAATGCCGAAGATTTCGAATTGCTTGAAAACTGATTAGATGTTCCCAGCTTAAGTTTAGGAAGTCTCGCCTCACTTGACTAGAAAGATAAGAAAATGTGGGGTTAAAAAGGGGGTATGGGGTATCCAAACTTCAAAAAACTGTTCTTTGCAGAATCAATTTCAGCCTCTTGAGAAGTTTCAACGAAGCGTACACTTACAGGCTAGTAAAGCTCTAAGAAAACTGCACCACGACTTGTTGCCCTTGGGATTTCGATTCAAGTAACATAAGACACTAAAAAACATACCAGAAATAACTAAAATAAAAAATGCCAACAAGAAATCAGTGAAGTCATTATTCGCAAATATTGATGTAGAATTTTTTTTAAAAAAGTATGTTACCACGTTCAGCCGAACTGATCAAATGCATTCTCCGAGACTTAGTTTGAAATTTCTGGCAACTTATCTAAATAGTGCTCGGAACGTTAGTTTGTTAAAGCTGCAATTAATTTTGTGAAAAAATTGGACGCTACTTTTCACTATTTTCGTCCAACCAGTATCATATTTCACATAATATCAGCTAATCCAAATAAAACTTCCCTTGACATCCGGAAATTACGCCAACAGCTTGGAGGGGCGTCTAGAGGTTGCAGGGAGGAGGGGTTTGAGTAGGCGTCGATTCTAAGAACCGCCCTTCACATGAATTTATGTCTGCTCAATAGTTTCGGTGAATCTTAGAAACTTTTAAGACTCTTAGAGAACTGTTAAGTAAATAATTTTGGAAATAATTCACTTAATATTGTAATTATAATAAATCTATTTGCTTTTAATGTTAATCTTATTCATTGAATTTCACTCTATAGTAGTCTTTACTTATGCTTAGTACCATTACTTCACATCATTTCTCTGTAAATGGTTAATTCTTACATTTTGCACATCTTATGAGTAGATGTGTCTTTTATAAAAATAAAAATATTAATAACGTGCAGGGGGTGCTATTTTGTAGTACCAACCTGGTTGACGCGTCTGAGTCTTTGCAACTCCGCCTGCAGTTGTGATATCTCAGTCTGTGCTTTCCTCTCAACATCCTCCCTTTTTTTCCTCTCTTCTTCCAATCTCTGCTCTAGATACAGTCTGTCTTCACTCAGTGCCTGTTTCTCATTCTCCGCTTTCAACAGGTTGTTCTTCGCAAGGCTAAGTCACAAATTATCCGAATCAGATACAAAAATAGAATTGTTCGCCAAATACTACATCAAAATAGTCTTGCTGAGTTACAAGAATTGGCTTTATACTTCAGTGCAGCATTGTTTGAAACGATCAGTTTCTATTTCCAGACCAGGAGTAATTAATCAGTGCTGCACTATTTAATTTTCAACACAATTTTCCTAAGTACAAATCCGAGCATAATACTTTGGGTCGACATTGTTTGCGTTGTTGGGTCCTTGTGCACCGGCAGGAGGCAATTCGTGTCTCTGATTGGCCAGCTGCTGTTCCCTCTCATTGCGCAGCTGTCTCAATTTGAACGCCGCTCTCTGTTCCCGTGCCAGTCGTCTGTCCTCGGCCCTCTTCCTCTCCGGCAGCACCTCTTTAGTCCAGTGAATCCAGGGTGCCGGAAGTCCCAGTGCTAAAACACGTTAATGATTTTGTAAAGATTTTTTTTCAAAAGTTGAGCAGCGTTGAACTGCACCCAAAGTTCTTTGCAGACCAATAATGAGTTTATTTTTAAAACAGGCAGCTGTGTTCTAAAACTAATGTTGAGAATATGACGAGTCTTATGTTTCAATTTTTTGTATTCACCAAGCTTTTTATTGACAATTATCTGTCTATACGCATCTGTAGCCCAAAATTATTATTGGGACACTATTAAGAAGAAATGCACCTCAATTTTCATTAAACTGCCGTCTTTAACGTCAGCTGTGCTCAAGTAGAGATAACTTTGAGAACACGCTATATCAAAATAGCAAAATAGTCTTCGCCAACCAGATAAATTATAGTCGCTTCTTCTGTCTTAAAGATTTAATCTATTCCTCTCAATTTGTAGGCAATGGTTTAAAGTGCCAAAAGATTGTGATTAGACATAGTCTCAAATCCGAAGCTTCGCCCGAAATTCTGTAAATTTTTCTGGTATAGAATCGGAAAGAGCGTTTCGTTTTTGACAAGCGGACGCCACTTCAAGTAGATGCATGTGGGATAGACCTGTCTGAGAATGGGCAAAATACTATGAAAGATTATTTTTCTTAACAAACACAATGGTTTTCTAATACATTCAACTGAATTATTATTTTGTATATCTGTTATTAAACAGCGCTTTGATTATCAAAGTCTTTCTGACTTGGCTCAAAATTGATTGGTCATATTTTCTATTGCTAGCGTTAAGCACACAAAAACGTTAGATTTCACTCATTTTTTCAACTGAATTGAGTTTAGATTTAAGTCCCCAATATCAGGCAATTTTTGAATAGGGTGGCAATCAAGAGACGGGATAAAAATATGAAACCCCTGCGCTAAATGAATTTGCATTACATTAGAAATTGACCAATTTTAAATGTCATAAAATAAAACATAAACCGACTAATGTCGGAAAAGTTGCTCTCGAATGAGTGGCGGGGCAATTTAATTCAGGGGCTGTAGCCTACATAAATTTTTATTTATTAGTGCAAGAACAACACACGGAAGTCGGATTCGAACCTCGACCTCCTGAGTCAGCTTCCGTAACCTCGACAGAGGCATTAACCACTCGGCTGTCAGGGACTTGTCATCGTAGCACTAACAATCGGTTTTGTTGGTACAACCAACATTACTTCGTAGTGAAAGCAATTAAATCACTCAAAAATCAAGAAGTGCGTTGAAAAGTCACTTGAGAAGTCAAAGATTACTCTAGGAGAAAAGCGCAAAAACGGTCAAGCCAAAAATGTGCATAAAAAGACACAATAATTGCTTCTCATTCGACAGCAATTAATCAAACTTTTCTCTCAAAAAGACTAGTGCTACAAACAACTTAGTAAATCCGTATCTAAATTTCCAATCTTCAGTTTCAATCCTTGTAGGCTCAAAAGGACTACTGAAAACAACCTCTTGAGCAATCTGTTGCTATATTTTTAACTCAACTTTTGGCTGGTGAAACTCCATAGTCTAAAAAGCAAATTAAAAATTTACAAGCGAAGTTCCGAATTTAAGCAATTGTGGGTATTCAATTTCCAACTACTTTATGAAAATGGATAAGTTACCATTTTTTCTCTTTACAAAATTAACTTTTTATAAAGCTCTCGGTCACAGTGACTTGCTCAAGAAAACAGAAACTTTTCATAAATCAATCGGCTTTTCTCTCGAACGAGGTCTAATTGATGACCATTAAAGCGTTTAAAAAACATTTATTTGGTTTATAATTATATTAGAATACATGAAAAATCGAAAAATGTTGGCAAAAATTTGTGTTTTACAACGGAGGACTCAAACAGTTTACTTGAGTTCTTTTGAGATGATAAACCACGCCTGTCAACTACTATTTTTAGCATTTAGAAGAGTACGCGTTTATTAAGATAGCCGGCAGATTGAGGGAAAACATCCGCCGTTGACGCGCTTGACGCACAGCGTGATTGAAACAGAAAAAAAAGAAGCAACAGATTGACCATTTTATTCTTTTTTTTTCAGCGTCAAAAAATGTTCTAATTTGGCGTGCAGTTTCAGTTAGATTCTAAAACTATACTTAATTCAGCTTCTAAACTGAAAGCTAAAAAGCTTCATATCAATGTCAGCTGGCAAGCACTCTAATGAACTTTAATAACCTAATGTAGTATGACTTGAGGTCTCCTTTGATTTTGCTCTCTTGACATTGACAATATTCACCATATTGCGTAATTGAATACGTGAGAATTTGTAATCCATTCAGTTGAAACAATGAGTGAAGTAAGTGAGAAGTCAAACGTGAAAATCATGGCTTATGTAAAACGAAAGACGTGATCAAAAGGTAAAGCAAATTTAAAAAAATTAGAGCGCCTAAATAATTGGCATTGAGAGGCTGACGACGGCTATTAAGGAGACATAAAAATCTTGGAACCCGTCCAATTTTTTTAAATCTTTCGAAAGTGAAAATCAAACACAGGATGCAATTTTCCGGCAACCTACAGAAACTGGCACGCGTGAGATCACACAAGGCTTCTTTTTTCATTTTATATTGATTTCTATAGTGATAAATTGGGAGGTTCTACTTAAAATATTAACTTCAAATTAATTCTTAATATGCATGGACTAAATCACTTAGGATAATCTATTGGAAAGACTAGTTTCTGAATTCAAAAAGGATTGAAAATAAAAAATGGTACGTTGGCCATAAAACAATGATAATTGTATTGTAATTTATATCTGACTGAAAATCAGATTTTTTAAAATCAGAACTACCGAAAACTTTATTAGCGACTTCAAAGACGGATGACTCCAAATCAAGTCAATCAAACATCAGTGAAAAGAGTAAGACTCGCCATGAAAAAACATAGCTGGCAGATTGCCAGAAAATAGCCGCAATAGATTCGTAGATCGGCAGTCTAAAACAGTAAAACAGACAGACCAAAAAAATTCGTCTTTTCATTGAAGGCTGATATGTTATATTTTGATTTAAAATCTGTACGAGTTTTTCCTGCCTCTATTAGCTGGTCTCAAATAACCTTCATTTAGAGTGACAGACACCCATTTGACATTATCTCTTTGAATTAAAGTAAATGAAAGTCAATTTCAACGAGAGGAAGTCATTTTTGAGAGTGAGGTAAGTCAAGTGTGACCAAAAATTTAATCACACGCATGAACAAAAAACTCGCTCCACTAAGAGCGAAAAATGACGTCACACATGCAATTCAGTTGAAATTGCATGAACGAATGAACAAAAAGTGGCTGTGACGTCATATGGTCGTAACAAAAATCATGACGACGAAATAAAAAAAACATAGCAGGACAAGTCCTGACGTACAATTCAAAGAATTTTCATTGACTAAACAGAAAACTAGACCTAGAACGGACTATGAATGGATTGGAAAAACCATTTAGAAAAAAATCCGATCTAAAAAATCGAAAAAACAGTAAAAATCAAAGTGAAATTGCCGCATGTGAACAAAAAACCACTAGCGAGAAAGCGAATTTTTGTTCAAACACCGTTTTCTCACTCTACTTTAAATTTGGAGCGAAAAAATTTCACGCCGCAAAACTACTCGCTTTTTCGCTCCACTTCCTGTTTCGGCGTGACCAAAATCACTACTCCAATTTGACTTCAAATATCATGAAAATGTGTGAACAGATCTTAAAAAAAAGACAGCGCCCCAATACAATTCAAATTCTTTGAATTGTAAAAAACCAAGAGAAGGCCAATAATAGCCCCAGCAATCGCTGTGCGGCTATTAAAAACCATGAGACCAATAATAGCCTCGATGTCTCGGGGCGGCCATTAATTACTCAACTGACTTGATATAGGGTCGACAACAGGTGCTTCGTGGCTATATTTCTCGTTCAATTTGGCAAACAGTTGTTTGTAGAAGTGCTTGTGAAACTGAAACAATCAACAATTGCAAGATACAGTAAGTTGACTTTTTGCATGAATCATAGTTATGTTAAAATAACAATCCATGTTACCTCATATTGGTAGTTATCGACGGTCAGCAAAATGGCTTGTCTCTGCGTCACTTCTTCTAATTGCTGAGCCTGAAATAAACAACGATAGACCAAATAATCTCGCAACAGCCATGAAATTTACACGAGATAATGAAGAAGTTTTAATAATATCACCCTAGCTTCTATTGATCAGACCGATAGCAGTAATCATAACTTCGGGATCAACGATAAAATAAACGCATCTGAGTGTTAGAAAATAAAAATTGCGTCAACAATTATTCAGACCTCACGGAAACAAGATCGTTTTCGAAATTCAAATCGGTCAGACATCAGACCGCATTGAGAAGGCCAACATAATCCATATAACTGCTACTGTGTTTCAGATGAACTAACATTTGTTGCTCGCATAAGTGGTTCTTTCATGAGTAAGATTGTGAGAGTGGCAAGAGGGAGCCAGACATCATACTCAGGAGTGTCCAGACCCATCAGCCACTGGTCCCACATGTACAACACTACCTCACATTCTACAAATCCTAAAAAGACAGAAGAAAATCACAAAACATAAACAGGAGGACAAACTTTTACCAAAACTTGATATGTTCAAAAGCATGAGCCGGTTGCAATCTGATCTCTTAATTTACAATACAAAATTCTTGTATGAAGCTCGTATGAAGTCCTCTTGTAATTTTGTCTTTCCCATGGTTTTTAATTTAATTGTTTCTGCATTTATGTAGATAATATGGAACTTATTATCCCTATAAGGAATTAATTAATTCATTCATTCAAGTACTATTGCCAAGGAAATTGAAAAAAAAATCAGCAAAATTGCCATTTTCCAGTCTTCTAAACTGCATCTAATTGTTTACTGATACGAACGTTTAATAGGAGATTTATCATTAATCACAATGATATGATTTTTTATACAGCATTTGAATGATTTCACTTCAAGCTGAACTGTTAAGTTCATCATTGCAGATTTTACGGAAAAACTTGACACAAACAAAAGATTCTTCATTTTTCCTCAATTGAGAACAAAATAATAGCCAAAATTTTTTCTAAGCTAACAGTTATTTTTCGTACATTACACACAAAATTTTTTGAGGGCAGCAATTTGCTCAAAGTGTAGCGACTCACCAACAAACATAGATCTAATCATGGGCTTGAGCATAGCCTTCAGTCCTGCAGTGAGAACTTCGTTTGCAGAGTTGGCGTTGGTGGTGTCAGTGACTTTTTCTCTCGAGTAGAGCGATGATATGTAGTCAGTCAGGCTGGAGTCTATCCTGGTCAGTTCTGTTCCCACACTGCGACAGAACTCGTGCAGTTTTGTACCGCCCGTAGTTGTCTAAAAATACGCTGAATTAATTTCCCCTTCCTGCATAGATATAACTCTAATTACAATTAGTCTAGAGTGAAACAACTCATGCACGTCATTGTACAGATCACTGCTTGTTTAGCGGACGGGAGGTGTGAACAATCCTTGAAATTAAAGTCTACACTTGAAAATAGCAAAATATCAATTAAATATGTCCAAGAAAAAAAGCAAAAACCGACACACGCGTTAAAACAACATTTGTTGCTCTATCACAACAAAATAGCTCAACAGTTCGCACCATCAAAAAGTTGTTTATTCACTTAAAACAAGCGAAATTTTTACCTCTCCCCAGGCGTCTCTGACGAAGGATGGTCTAGCCTCCAACAGAGTGATGTACTGTTCCACCAAGTTGGCAACAGAGCCAGGACTGGCTATCTTGTCAATGTGCTGGACCTCTAGACTGGCTTGCAAGAGAGGGATAAGGAGTAGATACTGCACATCTATCAATCTGTTAGCTGTCCTCAGTTTGGAGTGATAGTACGAGAGCACTTTTGACATTGTAGTCGAGATCACTGAAAAGTATCAGGACAAATTAACGTATGTGCCAAAATATTTAAACCAATAGTTCAACTTATAGTTATTGTTTTCAGCAACCGAACCTTACAATATTATAACACACATGCGAGCATATAATGCGTAATGATACTCGTTTATTTGTGATTGCTCTCGTTGTCTTAATGGAAATTGGGGACCATGATTTGGCGACGTTTGGCCTTGAGTAAAATGTCATGTAACTCGCTGAAAGTATCCAGCAAAATGGAACCGAAACGCAAAATCACATCTTTGCAGCTGGCACGACATAAGTGATTCATAAAAGAATTGACAAGAACAGATGAAAAACCTACAAAAAGAATTTGATCTGTTTTTTCATTTACTGTTTCTCTAGCTGGTTCTCCTTAAATTTGACTGAGGGTAAATAGACCAATATGTGGATAAATTAACGTCTAAAGGTTACAGTCCGAACAGCTTTAAACTGTCGAAAGTTTGCTGCACTGTCAGAAAATCTTTTCTACAGAGCCAGAATCCGACGTATAGGTTACATGACTCTGCTTGAAGTCACTGATAACTTCTGGCACTAATCGAAAACTGCGTAACGGCTCGAGATGTTGAGCAAAAATTTCGACGTTACTTCTGCAGTCATGTTACCTTGCTTAAAACGAAACTTTCGTGTCATAAAATGACGAAGAATCGTGGATGTCAACTTCTGGCTATATATCGGGAACCTCTGCCATATTAATTTCTGGCACTGTAACTTTCGACATTTTATAAAGAGCAAGGTTTTAAGCAAGGTTACTTGACTCTGCTGAAAGTCCCTTCCTAATTCTGCCTTCAATTCTCGAACTCCAACGCGTTTCTCGATAAACAATGTTCTCGTTAACTTCAATCAGGTTACGTACTTCATCGTTGGGTAGATAAAGAGGTTATGTGAAATAATGAGGACTAGAGGCCATCAGCCAATCAACCTGGGGACGCCTTCGCCTGTGGGAATGCTCGTGCGAATATGGGCACTGCAGTCAGGAGGGCCTCACACTTGTGAACAATATCCCTCTCGTGCGCACTGTGAACTGATTCGGGGTCCTCAACCAGCAAGTCGCAGTACACTTTACGGGCTAAACACGGCAAACAACTTGTTGGAAAAAGTGATACAACTGCACCCAAACTAAATCAAGTTTTGTTTTCATATTAGCATGCAATGACAAAATAATGCGTGTTTTCGCTTAGGTCATAGATAGTACAGTCTAATAATACGAGAGACTAGCCTTTTTTAATTCCTTGGTTAAAAATCGCATCAATTTAAATCCTTATCAGATAAGTTTTTCATTTGGACACATCTTGAAATTGTAACCCACACAATCGGGTTTTCAATGTTGCAGTATGATCTGCAGAATGTCACCCTGATCACAGTGTTATCATAGTGCCGATAGTTTCTGGTAACAATTTGGTGTAAACCATTCATGTGAAATGGCCAATGAATATGTGGAATGCTATCTTCTACCTATTCGATTATTAGGCTAAGGAATTCGAGTTATTTGCAAAGTATACTCGAATAATTGGATAGAGACAGCAACAACTCGGACAGAACAAATATGACTGAACATCAAAAAAAGGTGTTTAAAAAATCCCGATCTTGATCTCGGTGATCCTAGCATGCCCGGATCTTCCGAAGATCTACACAAGTCTCAATACATTTTGTAAGCTATCTTCATCACGTGATGTATCTTAAACGAGGCAATTAGGTTTTTTCTTCTCTTAATTCCACAGGATTTTCTGTTAAATGCAGAGCTTGCAGCCTTTCTATGTGACGGTACTTTCAAAGCATTCTCAATACTTAATATTATTCAAAACAAAAAATTTCTTACCCAGCGTATTTTGCAGAAACAGCTTCCATGTAATGTATCGGAGGTTCTCTGGAAATCTCTGGTTCAAACACCTGTACACTTTTCCCTTCATCTCTGGCCACCTTTTCAGGAGACAGACTGCACCCTCCCTCACGTGCTCAATCACTAGCTCTGGTTTAGTCTCCACCGGATCCTCTTCCAGTAACTCTCGGGCAACTTCATTGCTCAGGTGTCTGTCCAATGTATAAGACACTTTCTGCATCATTTGTTTATAATGGTCCGCTAAAACACAGCCAGAATTCTCTCACCTGAGCATATCACAAATTTAGGATATGTAGCAGTAGAAATACTGAATGTACACCTCCAACCAATCCGAGACTGAGAAGACACTATTCTCTTTTATATAGCGCTAACTCTACTATCCATAGTCAGTCTATTAGATAGTTGCACAATGTGTATACCTTTGACTCCGGTGTTGTATTACCCTACCAAAATATTAATAGAAATTTATCTTCCTTGTTTTATAGAGTCAGTTAGTCTGAGAGATATAGGTAAGCCTACTTCGCGTGCAGAAATAAGTAGTCCCAGCTTTTTATACTTCAAGGCTGTAAATGGAGCCCACATCGGGTCTGCCTTAGATAATCTCACCAAATTTTGCCTCGTTATGATTCTATTTGTAACCAGGAGGCTCATCCATATTCTTGGCTAAAATGTCTACGAAATGAAGCACAGATAGGAGACTTAGTTAGGATTAGGTTTAGTTTAAAATTGGAAATAGTGGTTGATAATTTAAAATTTGATGAATTCCAAATACGAACGGACGTGCGCACTAGTGAAGTCTTTTTCTTATTCTACCAAAATGGACGAAAACTGAAATCAGCAAAACATTTGGTTGATGAAGTCAACTCTTACACAAACTCAAGAAAAAACTATCATATATGCATTGTAATATGCAAAAAAGAGGACCGCTATAATACCGGCTGAGATGAGGGCGACCATTAAAAACGTATATAGAGTAGAAACATGCGTTCAGGTCAAATTGTCTTGGTTTAATTTTTGAGATATACTAAAAGACATCTATTTTGTGAATTCGCATTTCGTAAACGGGGATTTCACACATGTTTGAATGTGAGCTGTGCCAATTTGATTTCGTATATACAATCTATTAGCTCCGTAACACAAAGGCGCATATGAATTGATGTCACAGAAACATATGCGACTAAAAAACAGACTCACAGTGTTGTATAGACTTTGCGGCTCTGTCCATGAAAAGTGACTTCTCAGCGTCTGTCAAGTCAGTGAAGTAGGTCACGTGACTCTGTGCCAGCTGTTGCTGGATGGCATCGTATAGATCCTGAGTAACATTGGCCCATTCCTCTGAGTCCACTATTTCCGCTTTGCTGTTCTGAAGCCAGGTCGGGAATGCCACCGACATACTTAACTCGCACAAACACAAACGTCTGGCTTTCTAGTCGAGTACGCAAAATTTCACTTATCTTTAGGACATCATTTTTGTCTAAAAGATACAAAATCTAATCGTTTCATTAGATACAAACTTTCGCTGATTACATACTCAGATTTGCACAATTCAAAGTTTGGACAACAGCGGCTAAATTTTAGATGAGTTATTGTAACCAAGAAGTTATTTTTGGCAACCATTACTTAAGGAAACTGTTGAAAATTCTCTGCATATTATCCGAATTCAATAACTCCTCTCTAATTGAGAAAGTCCCAATGAAATGCAAAAAGCAGTGCAATCGGCGAAAATAATCGTCTTATTATTTATACCCTAATACCATTCAACTAAAACAATCCCCAGTTACGAAGCGTGTGACATAAATTTCAAAACATAGCCGGCAGATTGCCGGATAATAGCCGCGACAGACGCTTGTGGCCTTCGATGCATTGCAACAACTAAAGAACTAAGATAGACAGATTAACCACTAGCCCTTTAAAAGATCACTAGACTTTTTGGTTAGATTCGGACTGTCATTTTTATGAGACACATACGCTCTATATGAAAAAATCCCAAAAAGAGCTTTTTCAAAATTAATATTTGAAATCAAAAACTCAAGACCCTAATGCTAAGAATTAGGGTATATACGTTTGACACTACTTAGATGCACACTATTGATCTTTATCTAGTAAATGTTCATAAAAATTAAGTTCATTTAAGCGAGTTTAGAAGTCATTTATTGAGTGATGTAGATCACGCATTTGACCTTAAAAAAATGACGTAAAGAAATTTTAACTGCAAATCAGTAGAAATTACCGAAAATAACTTCCAAGAAGTTAGGTCACATTTCTAGACCTAGAATGGACTAAACAAAAACCAGACCTAGAATAGACTATGAATGAATTGGGAAGACCATTTCCAAAAAAAATCAGATACGAAAAATTAAAAAAAAAAACAATTTCAAAATAGCGCATGTGATTAAAAAACCACAAACCACTAGAGAGAACGAGAAATTTGGTCCAAACGAAAAACTACGCCTAGAATGAATTATGAATGGATTGGGAGAACCATTTAAGAAAATCCGATTCAAAAAAATCGAAAACAGTAAAAATCAAAATGAAATTGCCGCACGTGAACAAAATCACTAGGGAGAAACCGAATTTTTGTTCAAACACCGTTTTCTCACTACTTAAAAATCAGAGCACAAATATTTCACGCCACAAAACGCCTTAATTTTTGGCTCCGCTCCACTTCCTGTTTCGACGTGACCAAAATCACTACTCCAATTCGACTTCAAAAATCATGAAAATGTGTGAACAATCTAACACTAATCCGGAAGAATTTCGGAAATGACACGACAGAGAAAACTAACGCCCCTAACTAACATAAAGCTTACCCTACTGAATGACCACAATACCTAACACTGCTTATCTTGAATAATATTAATTACTATAAAACAAGAACATGAAAAAGAACAATGAAATATCGGACCAGAAAAGACGATAAAGCATGTGATAAAAATTTCACTGAGTTGCAAGTTTAAAAAAAAACAACTTTTGACAAGAACAAATGTGATACCTTTAGTTTTTATTCGTTAACCCACTGCAAACAGAGAAAAAAACGAGAGAAAATGGAGATAAGAGATAGGAAATGAACAAAACCAAAAATCTTCTATGTAAGATTGAAACAAAATTAGGCCACAAAGTATGGATCAACTGCCGTTATGCTGAAACCAAATCATTATTTTAACATAAACTTTTAATACTTCTGCTCAAGCGTCCACCAATCCAAAAAAAGCGTCGATATAGCAAAGTAAAAAAAACGAAGAACGAAAAAAAGAAAGTTAGAAATTTGTAAAATCTGTTATTGAGAAGCGCGTTAAATAAATTCCAAAACATCTCTAGATAAGTTCCTATTAAAAACTACAATAGTAAAAAGTAGCAAAAATCACACAATCAGAACATTTCATCGAAAATTATCAAAAAAAAAAAACGAAATTTCGCTGGAACCTGCATAGAAAAAACTCAATTATCTCTACCAAAACCACTCAAAATAAAATCAAAACCATGAACATGCTGGAAAAAAACAACTAATTTGTACTATAGGCATCCCAAATGCAGAAAAACTTAAGAATACAAAAAGCATTCAAAAACAACTTGGAACAAAATCTAAAATAAAATTAAAAATTTTTTATTTCAATTTTTTATTTCAAGAGCACATAAAGCCAAAAAACGCTCACTGCAGCAAATAAAGTATTGCAAAGCTTATAAAACAATAAGCAAGTAAAATAGGCTAAGAAACTTTTCTTAGATTACAAAAAACGGAAACAGCAAAAAATTAAGAAAAACAAAATTTCTCAACTTCTTGTAATTTTTCTGAACAAAAAAAATCGTTTATTACCGATAAAACTCTTATCACTTGGTATATAAAAACTCCATAACTAACGTGCGTCTATTCAAAGCCCCTACAAAACAATAAAACAAAAGAAAAGCGAAAAATTGCCAAAATTCGACTAAAATTCAGCAAAACAGCTGAAAAACCTGCAAAATTATATAAAATTCATATTAAAGACCAGAGACCAACACACACCAACATCAAAACAATCCTTAAAAAAATATAATATCATAATCAAACTTCTAAACCGAAAAATAAAAAACAGTTGTAAAAAGCCGTACGTGAACACAAAATTTTGCTCGATTACAGAAAATTTTTTCACTTCTCAATTTCTCGCTCTCTCGAGAATAGCGGAATGAACAAAGAACCACTCCTTTTTCGCTGCACTCTTCAATTTTGCTCAGCATCCAAACCACTCCAAAAATTTTCACGCGTTTCATGTCCTGCTTCAAAATTCACTCCAACGAAAGTGATTAAAAAAGGACTTCTCCAACTCCTCCTCTTCGAGTCTTAAAAAAGTTAGCGCCCCAAAACAATTCAAATTCTTCAAATTTTAAAAACCAGGATGTCCTTATTAATAGCCTCTATCGCCTCGTGACTATTCAACATACCCGGCAGATTGCCGGAAAATAGCCGCCGTTGATTCCCATAATCAAGAATGGAAATGAAAGAAGAGAAAAAACAACTGAAAACAAGGATTTTTTTACACAAACAATTTTTAAATGCGAACTATTTTGATGTCATTTTGGGGCTGGACATACTCCTGTTTCGTAGTGAGACAACACAGGGGCTAATATCAATACCAATAAGCATTAGAGATGATAACTAAGAAAAAAGTTCGAGTAACGGGCATCTAAAATTGGTCTTTATGGGTTTATCCCGTTTCTCTTTCGCTTTTTGATACCGACTCTGTTTATTTTGGATTGCTTTGCTGAGCAACTGCTGTCTAAAAACGCTTTTAGCAGAGTGAGAAAAGAGTAAAACTATCCTAGAGAAGTCAAAAAGATTTCACACAAAATGTTGAACAAGCTGTTACTAAGGTAAAGCAAAAAATTTTCTATTCGACGGAGTAAAAAAAAATAGGAGCGCAATAATAGCCGGCTGAGAAGCTGAGGGCGGCTATTAACAATCAAAAGTTTTAGAAAAACTATCCACATTGCTCATTTGCATGCTAGATTGCGTGTTTTGGCGTTTTTCGAACGTTCGATTATTCCAACTTTATGGGACATACTATATTTGATATATTTAGTCGGACACAAATCTCAATCACTTTGCCTGGCTTCGAGCGGCATATGAAAAAAATTAATTCCAAAAACAATTGATAATACAATTTATTTCACCAAAATAAATAAACGGTCGAACCCTAATCCGAACATTCGTCCGATTCATCCGAGTAACCACCATCGGGATCATAATCCGAATCGTCATCGTCATCATAATTGTCTCCTGTAGCACCATTTTGACCTCTCCAAGAGGCAAAATTAGCATAAGAACTGCTTTGATACTCATCATCGTCGCTATCAACATCTGCCCCTTTGCGACCGTAGTCGTAATTCCTGGTCGACATTGAGAGATCCTTCGTTTCCTTAGTTTGGAACCCGCATTTTGGACATGGAATTGGTTGGTTCTTCTCGTACTTGACGCCTTTTCGTTTGACATGTTCGTCACAAAAACAGATCTTGCATCTGAGACAGGAGTACTGACCCAGTTTGTTACAAGACATGCACTTGAGGTTTTCTGCTTCTACTTTCTGACAAGAGGCCTAAAAAGAAAGAAGTCGAATAAATTTTCATACACGATTCCAGTTTCGCTAAATGAGAGTACGCCCGAGTTCACTTTCTTTTAAGGAAGTTTAACTTTGTACTCTATTGTGATATTGAATCAAGAATTCCAGAGTAAAACCCGGATGTTGTGTAGGTCAACTGTGGAGGTAGTAACAGACGCAGTTTGGACTCAAAATCAATTTTGTTCGGGCTTGATTTAGGTGATTTTTGTTCAAGCTCATTACTTGATAGTTGAGGCTATATGCAATCATTGTTCATTAGGGAAAAGTAGACGATTCGGATTAATGTTTTTGAGCTGTCGTCCAAGTTTCAGGGTCAAACATCCAACTTTTTTCGGAATAATTCAAAGTTCAAAACTTGAAGAAATTATTGAGTTTTCTTGGGGACTTTGGCATATCGGTAATACAGCATGCTTGAAATCATAATTTCAAACATTATCATATTCAATATTTTGAGCTGAATTTTAAGAGTAATTTAAGCAAATTAATATTTTAATGGTGCACTGCAGTGGTGTAACCTGATGTTCAAACTGGTCGTCTTCGCAGATGAAGTTTGAACAGAATGAGCACTTGAAAAGTCTGCCCCCGTGTGACCAAACTCCCCTATCACACTCCACACAGATTGCATCCAGAAGAGGACAGGCACACGCATGTGTTTGTAGACACTTCCTTCCGTGGCACACGAAAGCCTCACAAAAGTCACAAATGGCTCCGATCTAAACATTAATGGTATGTTTGCGTCACAGCTGTTGAACGCAACTGTTTTCTTAGCTTTAAATATAACTTATACTATCTTCATGATAGAGGGAGAAGGGAAAAATTTTTTCTTCTATTTTATTTTTTCTTCTTTGAATACTTTTCCTTTCGCAATGGGGTAAATAATACGTGGGGTCTTTTGACTCGTTTATCTGTCCCCTCCCGGTTAAATAATAACTTCCGCTTAAATGCGTATTAAACTAGGAGATAATTTTTTTAATTCAAAATTTAGTTGCTGGGGAGACTCAAATACTGAAAAAAATAGACTTATATTTGAACTGTTATCTATTATCATGCAATGTAAATCTGTACTATGTAAATCTTTTGTGTTATGTTCATGCATGACGACATTTCGGATAAATAAATTCTTTCCATCTTTAATAAAGTTTAAGTATTACTCGAATTTTTTTATTCGTCAGTTCTCAAGAACCTATTTGTTATTGAGCCTGGGCAGTGTTAATTAGGTCTTAGGACCTTGTCTACTGTCCTCTCCGATGACCATTCATGTTACGATTGTGATTTGCAAAACAAATTATACTTAGAGAATAATTTTGTAACATAATTTATCAGAAAAATATATTCTATCTATCCTTCTTTAATAAAGTAAGGCAAGTACCATTTGCATTCCGGTGGTGTAACTTCCAGCATGTTTGATCACACAATCGCCTGTTTTCATCATACATTTAGTCTTCCCACAATGAGCACACATTGGGAGTTTATTGATGGCACTGCAGAAATAGCAGAATGCTCTGTTTTTCTGCTTGTTACTACACTCGTGGCATTCGAACAGAGCATTGCATGGCTCATCAGCTAGGGGTCGTTCGACACATCTCAGCTCTTTTTGCCTCTCCTTCTGCTTCTCTGCCTTCTTTCTGGCACCTGTCTTCTTTTTCGGCATCTCTCATCTGAAATTCATGTACGTTATATAATCAGCTCAATACCCTAGCTTCCTAGGACACGATGTCGGGTCCTTCCCGTTAGTCTCTGAAGCTTAGTGGGCACGTTATGCATAGAACTCCACATTTCCGTATGATGTATACCTTGCTTGAGAGACGGGGCTATAATATCGTGGGTCAGGGGCAGTTGTAATGGGTAAGACAAAAAATCTAATGGCGAGACAAAACAATAATCAAGCTAAAAATCGAATAAAATGACTACCAGAACCCAAATAATTGCACTACTAAACATTAGAGCTTTCAGTTAGTTAATTTGCATTGATTTTCAATAACTGCTGATGTCCTCAATTCAAATTTATAAATTCAATTTTCAATGTGGTAAGGCATTAACAAGTCAGTGAAACACAAGGACAAACAACTAGCACCAAATGACGTCATGGGCAAAATCATTTCAATGAGCATCAGGCATGAATGAAAAAGAGATGCTGTTTAGGACAAAATACGAGAGAATGACAGTCATTTAATGGAGCTGAGGAAGTATAGAGCCACTAACGCACAAAACAGCTGTTAGTTCCTAGCGCTATTTGCCCCTCAAAAATAAATAAACCCATAAAGCACACGAACCTTCAGCTTGACTTCAGACGCAATTCGAAATGAACGCAATCACAAATGATCTCAGAAAATATCCGATAATTAGGTAATCACAGAGCTGAAGCATTGCAACAATTCTTGAAACAGACAAAAACAGCGTAAAAAAAACGAGATTCAAGGCGGCGAAAAAATTGCCTGGAGGTCCACTTTGTAGCCCTGAGTTCTTTAATCGTTGAACTTAAACAATTTTAGCATAGCCTATCACACCACTTTGGTCAGTGAAGGTGGGTTTTGTAACAGGGTGACTTTAACTGAACCATAAGTGTCTGATGAACGCGGTGGGCAAAGCCTGGTTATTGAAATACTCATAATTACTTGGTTCTCGATACTCATGATTAGTGTACTGTCCTCTTCAACGGTTAGAATTTTTATTTCCTCTACCTCGGTAAATTACTCGTTTTCAATATATTTCTATTATTATTTGCTCGATAGTTGTTTCCTCTAAAATTATTTCGTCAGTTATCATTAAAAGTTCTTCCTCGACCTCTGTCCTGATGGTTTTCTGAACTAACTCCCTGTCCCTCAAACTCTCTGCTTAAATCACTAACTTCATTTTGCATAGACTCTTAAAATTGTGACAGTGCAAATACTAAGTTTTTGTTAATAGAGCTTGAGCTGACTTCATTGAAATCTGAGTCACCATATTCATCAATCCTACAAAACTTATTTATGGCGAACTGCTTCCTAGCTAGCAGACAAAGATCCTCAATTGTCTCAGCACCTACCAATGCGTGGGTTCGAAACTCACTACTGTCACCGTGTGGGTTCCAATAGATGTGTGGAGTATTTGTAGTGTTTTGTGGGCATCTATTGCCTGCAATTGTTGCACGTGTTATTGTGTTCAGCAGCTATAGATGGTGGATCGAGAACAGCTGCTCCAAGTGGACTGATAAATTATTAACTTAAATGATTTTTTTCTATAGTTTACAATAATATTCCGAATAGTAGCGTTAATGAAACATGAATTTAAGCAAACATTTCAACAACAATTAGTTTGTTCAAGTAGTGGTGACGTTCAATGTTTGCTTTAATCAGACAAGTGCAATGCGTCTTTAACTAGTTTTTCGGAGAAAAATAAACGAAATGTTCAGAATGATCCTTTATTGTTTAGACAACGTAACACTGGGTAGGCTTAGATAAGTAGCATTGCGGGGGGTTATCATTAACGTACACATTTTCAAAGATAAATTTGCCATGAGACAAGATAAATTATCGCATCTGCACTGCAGCGTAATGCCTTCGCACATTACAAGTTTGTTTCATTTATCGGAAACAGATCAAGCAAAAGATTGCACTAAAAACACCAGTAGAACGGAACACTCATTACGAACTTTATTTGAGTGCAATTAAAAACTTTTAGAAACCTAAAAAATGAGAAAAACCAGACGTGAGCTCATCTCAAGCAAAACATAGCCGGCTAATCGCCGGAAAACAACCACCGTTGACGCGCTTGATGTATATTGGGATTGAAACGGAAAAAAAGAGAAATTGACCGAAAATTTTTGTATCAAAAAGTGTTTTAATTTGGGGTGCAGTTTCACTTAGATTCGTAAGCTATTTTTAATTCAGCTGCTAAAATGAAGGCTATTAAGCTTAATACTAATATGAGCTAGCAATCGCTCTAATGAACTTTGATAACCTAATGCACTATGACTTAATGGCTTTATCGGTTTATACCGTTTCTTTTGATTTTGACTTTTTTTACTTTGACAGCATTCACATTGCGTAATTGAATGCGTGAAAGAATTTAAAATCCATTCAGTGGAAACCCTGAGTGAAGTAAGTCAGAACTTAAGCGTGAAAATCGTGACTTATATAAAAGGGAAAACGTGATCAAAAGGTAAAGCGAAAGATTCTCCGAAGATATCCCCATTCTTCCATGTACTGTAAAACTGCCCTCGAATGACCCTCAATTAGATTGAGGCATCCTCAACATCTGAATTTCTTTCTAAAAAGCGACAGTGTGCTAAAAAACCGATACTGTCAAACCAGACATCGATCAAGGTATTGTGCCTCAAAAAAAGAAGGCGATAACAATTGATCACAGAAAATATCCGATAATAGGTAATCACAAAAATGAAGCATTGCAACAATTCTTGAAATAGACAAAACAGCGTAAAAAGCGGCCCAAGGCGGCGAACAAATTGCCTGGAGGTCCACTTTGTAGCCCTAAGTTCTCTAATCATTGAACTTAAACAATTTTAGCATAGCCTATCACACCACTTTGGTCAGTGAAGGTGGGATTTGTGCCAGGGTGACTTTAACTGAACCATAAGTGTCTGATGAACGCGGTGGGTAAAGCCTGGTTATTCAAAGTTCTCATAATTAATTGTTCCTCGATACTCGTGATTAGTGTACTGTCCTCTTCAACGGTTAGAAATTTTATTTCCTCTACCTCGGTAATTTACTCGTTTTTAATATATTTCTTCTATTACTATTTCTTCGATAATTGTTTCCTCTGAAATTATTTCGTCAGTTATCATTAAAAGTTCATCCTTGACCTCTGTCCTGATGGTTTTTTGAACTAACTACCTGTCCCACAAACTCTCTGCTTAAATCACTAACTTCATTTTGCATAGACTCTTAAAATTGTGACAGTGCAAATACTAAGTTTTTGTTAATAGAGCTTGAGCTGACTTCATTGAAATCTGAGTCACCATATTCATCAATCCTACAAAACTTATTTATGGCGAACTGCTTCCTAGCTAGCAGACAAAGATCCTCAATTGTCTCAGCACCTACCAATGCGTGGGTTCGAAACCCACTACTGTCACCGTGTGGGTTCCAATAGATGTGTGGAGTATTTGTAGTGTTTTGTGGGCATCTATTGCCTGCAATTGTTGCACGTGTTATTGTGTTCAGCAGCTATAGATGGTGGATCGAGAACAGCTGCTCCAAGTGAATTTATAAATTATTAACTTAAATGATTTATTTCTATAGTTTAGAATATTATTCCGAATAGTAGCTTTAATGAAACAACTGGGTTTAAGCAAACATTTCAAAAACAGTTACTTTTCTCAAGTAGTGGTGAGGTTCAATGTTTGCTTTAATGAGACAAGAGCAATGCGTCCTTAACCAGTTTTTTGGAGAAAAACCAACGAAATGTTCAGAATGATCCTTTATTGTTTAGAACACGTCACACTGGTTAGGCTTAAATAAGTAGCATTGCGGGGGGTTATTATTAATGTCTACATTTCCAAAGAAAAAATTGCCGTGACACAAGATAAATTATCGCATCTGCACTGCAGCGTAATGACTTCGCACATTACAAATTTGTTTTATTTATCGGAAACAGATCAAGCAAAAGATTCCACTAAAAACACCAGTAGAACGGAACACTCATTACGAACTTCATTTGCGTGCAATTAAAATTATTCAGAAACCTAAAAAATGAGAAAAACCAAACGTGAACGCATCTCCAGCAAAACATAGCCGGCTAAACGCCGGAAAACAGCCACCGTTGACGCGCTTGATGTACATTGGGATTGAAACGGAAAAAAAAGAGAAATTGACCGAAAATTTTTGTAAAAAGTGTTTTAATTTGGGGTGCAGTTACACTTAGATTCGTAAGCTATTTTTAATTCAGCTGCTAAACTGAAGGCTATTAAGCTTAATACTAATGTCAGCTAGCAATCGCTCTAATGAACTTTGATAACCTAATGCACTATGACTTAATGGCTTTATCGGTTTATACCGTTTCCTTTGATTTTGACTTTTTTTACTTTGACAGCATTCACATTGCGTAATTGAATGCGTGAAAGAATTTAAAATCCATTCAGTGGAAACCCTGAGTGAAGTAAGTCAGAACTTAAGCGTGAAAATCGTGACTTATATAAAAAGGAAAACGTGATCAAAAGGTAAAGCGAATTTAAAAAAAGGAGAGCGCCTAAATAATAGCAGTTGAAAGGCCAACAGCCGCTACTAAACAATAAATTTTTAGGTCATTGCTCTATAGAATGACCACAAGAACTTCGCCTTCATCAGAGAGCGGAACTTTACATTGAACAGGTAAACGGGGCAAATTGCTCTAAAGACGGAAATTTGAAGTTGAATACCCTGTTCAATCATTTTTGTGAAGCGCAAACAGATTTAATGAGTTATATTAGATACTATTGTCAGAAAACCGCTGGCAAAGATTTGTAGATCAACAAACTTAAAACGCTTCTGAAAAGAATGAGATCCAAAAAAACTATAAAAAATAGCTACTACTTATTGTGATGTCTGCAACTGAGTTACACTTACGCATTATAAAGCTGCCCTCAAATGACCTTCATTTAGATTGAGATAATCACGAATTCTCCGAAGATATCCCTTTTTTTTCATGTACTGTAAAACTGCCCTCGAATGACCTTCAATTAGATTGAGGCATCCTTAGCATCTGAATTTTGTTGTAAAAAGCGACAGTGTGCTAAAAAACCGATACTGTCAAACTGGACATCGATCAAGGTATTCGTCAAAAAACTCTTCTGGAACCCCCTAGTTTTCATACTGCATGTCAATGGTTTCAATAAAAAAGGAAAGATGATTGTTTTGCAGTTTGGACATGAGACAGCAACTGTATGTCACGCAAAGATCAGCACACAATTTCAAAGAAAAAACGATCAATTTATGAAGAAAGCTGAAATTGATTAAAGGAAAAACAGAAAAACATTTTCATTAATGCAAAATTAGCAAATGAACGTTGCGTCTAAATTCATGGTCACTCTATTGTGCTCACGATTTCAGCTATCTGACAAACAGACCATATAATCAATTTGAATCCGAAAGACAAAAATAATATCACAAATTTAGAAAAAAAGGCCATAAATTGTGCATAAGAGGCAGGAACAACAAAAAATGAATACATCAGACAAAAATTACATGAAATTGCTTAAGTTCGTGAAGCCTATGTCCTCGCAAACAAGTTTACAGCACAAAAACCTACCCACTAAGCCAAACAAACACCAATAAAAGATAGAACTTTTGGTTTTCAAAAACTCAACGTTTCCTAAAAATGAAATGAATTAATAATTTGAAAAGGCTGTTAAAATTTCCATTCAAAATCATAGTCAAAAAGTTATCCATTAAAAAATGTTAAACTCAGCTTAGAAAAATGTTGAAATTCTCTCTCAGACCCATGAGTCATTATAAGACGAGTGTTCAACAAAAATAAATTCAAGGAATTCAAATTGATAAAAAAAGCAACAAGATGAGCAACATCATAAATTATTGCAGTCAACTTCAAATTTCAAGTCACGTGTAGGGGTATGGGCAGTCACAGTTGAAAATTAAATACTTTCAGAGGACGATAATAATTTTCATCTGAAATAGACAAAAAATGAAATAGGCAAAGCATGACCGAGTTCGGTTGGACATATTTGCTCCGCTTATAGGCTTCAAACCGTTGCTACTGTTGACAAGTGAAGGCGATTATAGAATCCGTTTTTGGCACGACGGTGCTCCACAGTGACAATAGATCACTTTTCCTTCCACTGAATCCACCTAAAACGTCAAGAAAATTGAATTACAGTTAAATATGGACAGGTTAAAAGACCAAATATTATTTAATAATTTGGCGGCTAGAGCTAGTAAAATCAATTTTGACGGAGTCGTATAATTTACAAAGATTTTAAAAATACACAATAGTTTTACGTAGTTACACAGATTAAGAAATACACAATAGTTCATGAAAACTGAATCAATCCTAGAAGCAACGTTTTTATTTTTTGTTTTCGGGGGAAAAGCTCGAAATTTGCAAAAAAAAATCAGATTCAAACACGCTAAGGACTTTAAGAGCCAAAAAAAGAATATCTGACCCATGAACAGATATTCAATTCAATGCTCATTTAATCTAACAGGATGAAAAAAAAAATTCACAGGGTTTCCAAAATTTCTCACAGTAACACGTTTATAAATATTAACTCCAAAATAGCCTTTTTCGTCTAAAGAGTTTAAGTTAAAGGTCAGATCAAAACGTTTCTGCAACTGACATTTAATTGGTTATATATTGCTGATCAGTTCAAATAAAATTTGGAGGGACACCCAAACAAATTTTAATATTATCAGACGGAAAGGAAGTGGAATCAACTATTCAACTGATCTAATCCGATTTAGAATTATAATTCTCACTGGATGCAGCGGAGGGCGAGAATTGTCGTTTTTGACAAAAAATTAAAATTGAGGTTGAAGTTTGTCGAAGTATCAAATTTTCTGCGTTCTATCACAGAGTTTTTTCACTTAATGTTCATCAATAGTAGTCCACTAGTTCAACAATTAACATACCCGGCAGATTGCCGGAAAATAGCCGCCGTTGATTCCAATAAGCACGATTGGGATTGAAAGCACAGAAGATATTGAAAAAAGAATTTTGTACAAAAACATTTTGTAAGTCCGATTTATTTTGATGGCATTTCGTAGTTGAACATACTTCTGTTTCTTAGAGAGATGCTACAGGGGCTACTATCAATACCAATAGGCATTAGATATGGCAACTAAGACATATAGGAACGACGTTCAAATAGCGGGCATCTAAAATTGGGCTTTATGGGTTTATCCCGTTTCTATTTCTGAGTTTGATTTTTTTTATACTGACTCTGTTCATTTTGAATTGTTTTGCTGAGCAACTGATGTTCAAAATCACTTTTAGCAGAATGAGAGAAGAGAGAAACTAGCCCAGAGAAGTCAAAAAGATATCACGTAAAATGTTGAAAAAGCGGCAAAATGAGGTAAAGCGAAACATTTTTTTATTCGACGAAGTAAAAAAACATAGCAGGACAAGTCCTGACGTACAATTCAAAGAATTTTCATTGACTAAACAAAAAACTAGACACAGAACGGACTGTGAGTGAATTGGGAAAACAATTAACAAAAAAATCTGATCCAAAAAATTTAAAAAAAAAAGTAAAAACCAAAGTGAAATTGCCGCATGTGAACACAAAACCACCAGCGAGAAAGCAAATTTTTGTTCGAACACCGATTTCTCACTCTACTTCAGAATTAGAGCGATGAAATTTCACGCCGCAGAACCACTCGCTTTATCGCTCCACTTCATGTCTCGGCGTGACCAAAATCACTACTCCAATGTCAAAAATCATGAAAATGTGTGAACAGATTTAAAAAAGACAGCGCCCCAATACACTTCAAATTCTTTGAATTGTAAAAAACAGAAGCGCTAAAATAGCCGGCTGAGAAGATGAGGGCGGCTATTAATAAGTTGATCAAATTCGGTAAGACAGAAAAAATCAATAAACTTTTGCCGAAACTCGTTCGTAAAAATGTAGCCAAACATAAGCGACCAATATTGGACAAACTGACGTCATCTAGGTTCTATTTCAACCATCCTCGTCAGGAGGATGGTAGTAGAAGCAGGGCAATCGCAGGCAGGCTTTCAAAAAATATTATAGCGTAGGCATTATTGTTTGTAACCGCAAAATTATAAGGGCAAAAAAGTAACCAATTTTGCCACAATTTTCATCTGACTTTTAGCGAAAAAAAAATGCTACCACTCGAGTTTAGCAGCCTAAAGTAGTGACTGAGAGCAAAGAGTGATTTAAAATTCAAAAACTCGACAAGTCACTCAACGATTCAAAAAGCGCAGCAAAAATTTTTATAGACACTTCAAAAATTGCCTCAAACTTTGTGCGAGACCAATTACAGAGCGTATGAACTTCTTTTACTGCTCATGAGTCTTCAAATATTTTTTTTGAAAACAACCATATAGCGATGAAAATTTGATAACAGCTTAAAAATCTATGCAATTACTGATTTTGCAAAAATGTATCTATAGAATTCTTGATTGATAATGAACGATAAACCACAGTACTTAAATTGACTTGATAGAGAAGTCTCATCACGCAAAACTCATGATAATGGATTAAATTTTGAAAGAAATTTTTCTTGCAGTTTTACAGTTGGTGGTAAGATCATGAATCAAGATCTGAAAGGTTGTGCAGCAGTTCAACTGAAGAACATTGTTGAGCAACTGTTGAGCATCAATGAGCAACCTTACTTTGAACAACCTTGTGCGAAACAATGACAGCAAACCAAAAAAGAGGAAAGGACTGAAGAAATTGGCAAAAAATTTTTCGAGTCATTGGCGTCGACGTGAATAAAACCACGCAAATACATGCCAAAATCCTTAGCAACAGCTTACAACAAAAACTAAAAAGGCATAATCTATACTCTCGCAAATCTAATGGCTAAAAAGGCACAATAGAACTGCAAAAAAGCAACATTCACAAATGGACAAAATTTTCGAGAACAAAAAGGTATCTCCCTCAGTAGAAACATTAGCGAAAAGTTGAGGAAACCAATTGACAAAAAATACGCCATACAAGTAAGCAAATAAGATTGTTGCCAAAAAATTAAAACGGTTATTTTTGATATTGCGCAACATGACCACACAAAAACACCACAAAACATGCACGACTCAAAAAACCAACCAATTACTCTTAGAAAACAAGTAGTATCAAAATAAAAATTCATCGCAAGCAACAAAAGATTTACCTACGTCTCATTACAAACCGATTAAAACAGTCATGTGATAAGACAACAAAAATTACAATCAAATCTCGCCAAAAATCAAGTTCACTAATAATTTTTGAAACCAATAGAGTTGAAGTTATAAAAAGCGTTTGATACGAACTGAAGCAATTACTGCCATCAAATAAAACCTTATACCCAACCGATGAGATATGATATTATGCGATAAGACAGTAAAGAATGCAAAAAAAAAATACGAGCAATACTCGCAAAAGCATTCGCTTTAAATTGAAAGTATTTTGACCAACTAAGGCTCATTAAGCAACCGACGAGACCGTGCATTGATGAGATTAAAAGAAGTCAATAAAATGCACAACAAAACTCGCAACACTAAAAAATTAGATAAATTCTGAAAAAGAACAAGTGTCAAACCCATTAAAACAAGCTTTAAAAAACAATTAATAAAATCCTCATTATCAACCAATGATACCTGTCCTTTATGAGATTAAACTAGAAGACAACAAAAAATACGACCAACACAAGCAAATAATAACGAATAATTCTTTTTGAAAACAAATGATTTCAAAGTCATGAAAACCACTAGCCTGAACTCGAACAGCTAATTACATTTTTTGATGCCTTCTTACTAACCAAAGAGATTTGTCAATAATGATACTAAAGGATAAGACACCAGAAAACGGACAGAAATCATACATTCACTAATATTAATGACCGCAATATGACTTCATTGTCTAGAAGAAGCCAAAAAAGTGTGAACAGATCTTAAAGAAACACAGCGCACCAATACAATTAAAATTCTTTCCATTGCAAAAAAAACATAGCTGAAGACTCCGGAATCGATTCCCAAATAAAATTCGCACATGTCTGAACTACATGTCAATCACTAATTGGAAAAAAAATAGTTTTTCTGATTTTAACTGATCCTTTTTACTATTCAATTATATTTAAAAGAACGAGAAAACTCAAAATTTTGAAATTTCAATTCAATTAACATAACCGACTAACGTCGGGCGAATTGCTCTCAAACAACCGGCTGGCTTGGTCAGTAGCTAGCCACGGGGGTGCACCGGGGGCTGATGGGGGCAGCACTGGGTTGGGGGGGGGGGCAACAGCGCGGTGGGGGGGGGGGGTGGTGGAGGCAATAGTGGGGGTGGGGGGTCAACAAGGGGGGGGGGGGTGTCTCAACCTCTAAGAACAGCCCTTCACACCATAAGTATAAGTATGTCTCAAAAACAGTTTGAGCTGAAACACCCGAAAGGCTCTAACAGCACTTAATGACCGGTGCGCGCTACCTGTTTATCCCGTTTTTGAGGACGAAAAGTCAAAAGCGTCACACGAAAAACTGGTCAAGCGAAAAATCGCATAAAAAAGACCGACAGAACTAATATAATTGCTACAAACTTCGTTTGAGAGCAATTAATAATTGAAATTGAAAAGAACGAGAATACTCTTGCTGAAAACTCAAAAGTCTAACTATATTCACAAAAAACACTTTTCAAAGTCGAAAAGTAATTCACCCCACACAGCGCATGAACACAAAATTTCTCTCGCTCTGAAATTGTTAATTCTCACGAAAATTTTACTCACTTTTGCTTTTGGGTCAAAACTCTTTTAGTGTAAAAACCTACAGGAGGTTCCATGGCTCTTGAGGCTGCAGAAACTTAAAAAACGATAAAAACTTTTTTTTAAAGAACTTGCTGAAAAAAAAGCAAGTTTTATCAAAAAAAATTGCTAAAATGTGATAATAAAGTTGAAAACTACTCCATGGCAAATAAAAACTTTTCAGTAAATTTTTATAAAACCTTTAAAGAAGTTTTCTGGCCCCTGCGTCTGGGAAGACGTGAATAACGATAAATAAATGCAAAAAAAATAAAATTGCACGTTTTGTCAAAAACTACTTATATTAGTGCTGTTAAAATTTGAAACCATTCCACTGCCACTAAGGGGGGGGGGGTTGAAATAGGAGGGAGTCAAAAGTGCGAATGTATTCAACATCTATGAACCGCCCTTCACACAATAAGTACAAGTCTTTAAAACGAAAAGAGCACTAAATGCCCGACGAAAAGTCAAAAGCGTCACAGGAAAAATTGGTCAAGCGAAAAATCGCATAAAAAAAGACCGACAGGACTAATATAATTGCTACAAACTTCGTTTGAGAGCAATTAATAATTGAAATTGAAAAGAACGAGAATACTCTTGCTGAAAACTCAAAACTCTAACGTTAGCTTCCGAAGTTCATAAAATCATAAAATAGATTTAATATATTGATAATAATAAGAATTATAGTAGGAGTTAATTTAGCTCATAAAAAACATTTTGGTAGAAAAAAAATGGTAGAGTTAAAAGTATTTGAAAAGTACCCAAGGGATCAAAAAAATTGCTCAGTTAGAGCAAACTTGCTTACTTACCTACTTTTCTTGTCTATCTTTAGAAAACCGGTATGAACAAAAACACCACATCACATCATCTCTTATTTTGACTTTTGTTCAACAGATTGACCTAAACAGCTGTTTTCACAAGCGGCTTTTACTTTTTATCCTGTTTCACGACAACTCGACAAATTTAAAAAATGAAAGATCATCGTTACGACTCTTTGAATAGTAAAAATAGGGCCACTATAATAACCGGCTAAGATGAGGCCGGGTATTAAATATAGATGCTTATCAGTTGCTTCAAAAATGCGATTCAAATTTATAAAATGAACCAAAATTTTTGCATTTTTTAAAAATAAAACACTGAAAATTGCAATTATCTGATTATTTAAAAAAAACGAGAAAACTCTTCCTGAAAACTCAATTTTATTTAAAATTTTATTTCAATTTTATTTGAAATTGAAATTCAATTTTATTTAAAAGAACGGGAAAACTTTTCCTGAAAACTCAAAAGTCAATTATTGGCTTCTGAAGTTCAAAACGCTTCCAAACGTACATTAATAACGGTAAAAAAAATAACTCAAACAAAAACTGGCAAAATGGTTTTCTTTTGCTGAAAAAAAAACATTTAATCAACTTCAAATTCCATTCAATTCCACGCCAGAATCACAATGAATGACAGCAGAATCTCGGTTCCAAAATTTCCCGCCGAATTTATAAAGCGATCCCTCAACTTCACTTGTCTCTGTCTTTCCGAAATCATTAAGTACTTATAAAATTGAGTTTTGCCCAGGGCGGTGTCATAGCTATGGTGTTTACATGAGCTAGGGGGGCTACAAAATAAAGAACTGAAATTTGGAACATAAATTAAGTCGAAGACAGTAGAAGCTGCTAAAATCACTATTTTTTTTCAATCGTGTTTCTTTATTAGTTACTTTAACAATTACCTTGGTTAACATAAGGGGGGTTATCAATACAACAGATCAACAGTTTATGAATTTCATTTCATCAGCATTTATTTTTCCACAATCAGTGCTTTCAGTGTAATTTTAGAAAACAACAATTAGAAACCTTATCACATCAACTATCACAGATAAAGCACAATTATCAGATATGCACAATCTATTTTGCTGATTACCAACGTTTGAAGAAAAACTACAGATGAGAAAAGAGAAGCTTCTCCAGCATAAAAACCACAAAGAACAAGAATCAAATTAATTCCTTCACAAGATTGCCGTGAAATTCAAACATAACAGCGTTTTACATGACTTGGAAATGGATAAAATATTTTTAATTGAAGGAAAAATTAGAACTAAAAAAATAATTCGTCACTTTTCACAACCATTATCAACTAGCCAAAAGCTCATAATCTCAAACTTCAGTAAAAAAAGCTCTTAAAAAAGCTATGTAAAGGAAAACATAGCCCGCAGATTGCCGGAAAATAGCCGCGATAGACGCTTGTGGCCTACCATGAATTGAAACAACCAGAGAAATAATTGATAGATCCATCAGCTTTTTAATAGACCCTAAGACATTTGGGTTAGATTTGGACTGTCATTTTTATGAGACACATTTGCTCTACAAGGAAAAAGCCCTAATGGAACTTTTTCAAAATTAATATTCGATATTAAAACTCAAGACTTTATCACTCAGGAACAAGGGCATATAAGTTTGGCACTACTTAGATGCACACTATTGACCTTTAATTAGTAAATGTTCATAAAATTTAAAGTTCCAGTGAGTTCCATTTTTTCGTGAGATAAGTCAAACAATTCACCTAAAAGCAGAAATGACGTCACGAACACGACTTTTAACAGCAAAGCACTAGAAGTCACTGACGTCATTGAAAAAGTAAATTCCAAGAAGTCAGGGTAATACGAAACAAAAATCTTTTAGACGAAGTAAAAAAAATTAGGAGCGCTAAAATAGCCGCTTGAAATTGCTGACGCGGCTATTAAAAAACCTAATCGTCTTTACGACTGAAGGCGTGGTCAAATCTGAATATTCTGTATCGAACCATAGTCATTTTCTGTATCGAATCATAGTTCGATCCGACAGCTAATTTTTTTAACCTAATTAAATAACATTATGGGTCACTTTTAACCTCTTTTCAATTGTCAATTTGTGGCATAGCAACAAAATCGGCCAAAATTTTAATATATCAATTTAATACTAAGCAGCTTTGTGTAACAGTTTGCATCAGCGAACCTTGCAATAAGGTTACATACAAAAAATGACAACCTTTATTTCAAAAAGCGTTAAAATTTGCGAAGCCGTTTTCGTTAAATTAATTAAACTATACGAGATTCAGCTTCTAAACTGAAGGCTAATTGGTGTGCAGTTTTAGTTGAATTAAACAATTATACGGAATTCAGTTTCCGTGAAGAAGGCCATTGAGCTAAATTTAATAAAAATGTGCATTCGCTCTCGATAATTTTGAAAACCTGATGCATAATGACCTGGTTAGGTGTTTATAAATTTAACGCTTCTCTGGATTACTAACTTAACTAAACTAAACTTTTCTCTGGATTTTAAATTTACTTAAACGTAACCAAATTTACTTCTTTGTGCAAAATTGATAATGAATTCTAAAATCCATTCAATTGAAACAGCGAGGGGAGTACCTTAGAGGTCAAACGTGTGAAATTGTTACTTTAACATTATAAGCATAACTGAAGAAGGTCAAGTGAATTATTCCTAAACGACTGGCGAGCAGCTGGCTTCGTCAGTACCCAGCTACAGCTAAGGGAGGCTAGTATTAGCTTAATTGAAGGGGCATGGTGGCATGCGCCGTGGGCGTCACGGTCTGAAGGGACAGTGAGAGGAGGATCGCACTGGGTTACGGGTGGAAAAATTTGCAGGGGGGTGGGATGAGGGGGGGCGTTAATTGTGTTTAAGGGGGCTGATGTGTGTGGGGGAGGGGATTGGGTTTGGTGACCATCAATTCATGTTTCCAAAACAGTTTACGTGAATCGTACAAGTAGCGTCTAGTGAGTCCAAAAGCTCTTAAGAGAACTTTTAAGCCCTCCAGACCTGTTTACCTCATTATGGCGAAAGGCGAAAGAGGTGATTCCGTCAAGCAAAAATTTGAATAAAAAACATAGCCGGTAGAAAAACGGCAAAGATTCAGAGAGTCACTTAATATACTCCAAAACTAACCTTTTCTTAATCCGAAATAAGAAGAGAAAACATAGCTGGCAGATTGCCAGAAAACAGCCGCAATAGAATTGTAGATCGGCAGTCTAAAAAAAACAGTAAAAAGACAGACCAAAAAAATTCGTCTTTTCAGTGAAGGCTGATCTGTTATACTTTGATTAAAAATCTGTATAAGTTATTGCTGCCTCTATTAGCTGATCTCAAATAACCTTCATTTAGAGTGACACACACCCATTTGACCTTATCTCTTTGAATTAAAGTAAACAAAAGTCAATTTCAAAGTGAGGAAGTCATTTTTGAGAGTGAGGTAAGTCAAGTGTGACCAAAAATTTAATCACGCGCATGAACAAAAAAAACTCGCTCCACTAAGAGCGAAAAATGACGTCACACATGCAATTCAGTTGAAATTGCATGAACGAATTAACAAAAAGTGGCTGTGACGTCATATGGTCGTAACAAAAATCATGACGACGAAATAAAAAACATAGCAGGACAAGTCCTGACGTACAATTCAAAGAATTTTCTTTAACTAAACAAAAAACTAGACCTAGAAAGGACTATGAATGGATTGGGAAAACCATTTAGAAAAAAATTCGATCCAAAAAATCGAAAAAAAACAGAAAAAATCAAAGCGAAATTGCCGCATGTGAACAAAAAACCACTAGCGAGAAAGCGAATTTTTGTTCAAACACCGTTTTCTCACTCTTCTTTAAATTTAGAGCGAAAAAATTTCACGCCGCAAAACCACTCGCTTTTTCGCTCCATTTCCTGTTTCGGCGTGACCAAAATCACTACTCCAATTTGACTTCAAAAATCATGAAAATGTGTGAACAGATCTTAAAAAAAAAGACAGCGCCCCAATACAATTCAAATTCTTTGAATTGTAAAAAACCAAGAGAAGGCCAATAATAGCCCCAGCTATCGCTGTGCGGTTATTAATAAATAATTAGGGCCTAATAAAACTATAGAACTATTGAATTTGAGACACATTTTTTTTAAGAGAAGTTAGTGGTGGGGGTGGTAGGCAGTGGTTTTTGGGGGTAGAAAATGCTATTGGTGGGAGCCGGGGTGGGGTGAGGTATCGGAAGGGAGTAGGTATTGAGGGGTTGGGCTGGGGACTAATATAATTGGTATAAACGTCGTTGAGAACAATTTAACGGTCAGATGAAAACCGATAAGGCAAAAAACCCAATGTAAGGATACAATGGGGGCCCACTAATTGGAAACTTTACCTCATAGCCGTAGTCCCAGCCAAGCTCCGTTCCTGGAGCAATACACCTGAAATACAAAACAAATAATTTTTAGAGGTAAAATGAGGCCGAAATAGTCGATCGACAAATTAATTTATTTGAGTGAATTTATTTTCTCAAATTTATTTGAGTAACGTTTTATCGGTTATACAAGAATTCGAACAAACGGAAGTTCGTGTTTTAAAAAAATTCTTGAAAAACACGCAGTTTACTATTTAAAATTATTGGAGCTTCAAAGGGTATATATGAAAGATTTATATGAACTACAGTACGGAAAGCTATAAAAAAAACGTTTTTGGTATCAAATTAGCGTAACCATACACACTAGCACATTTTTTCAGTTGTAACAATAAATTGTTTCTTGGCCACTGCAATAATTGACATAAAAGATTGATTGAAGACTAAACACATATAACTCGAAAACAATTCGAAAACTTACTTTTCGCCGACGAAAAATCCAACGTAAGGGAAGCGTGGGTCATGATTGTCAACAAATACATTCTGAACAAAGAGGTTTGGCTCACAGGAGTGCTGAAACAAAGAAAGCGTCTTATAACTCACGATTTAAAAAACGCCTGTTTGATGCGGTTGTTCTATAACTATCAGTAAAGCGGAGTTACTAAACAACTGAAGACTTCAGTTTTAACAGTAGCTCTCGATGATGACGTTTGCTATCAAAGTAAATAGTTTTGCGCGACAACTCAGAGATGCAATATTTACATATAGTCAACTCCATCAATTCAGTACACCAAAAACAGGAAGAGAAACCAAATTCTGAACTTAACTCGATTAATTAGATTCAGTTTTAAGGATGCTATTCTTTTGGCTATCATATATTGTGTGATATTGAGCACAGAAGATTCCACTTACGTTGATGAAGCGACCAATATTTCCAGCTCTCATAGAATCCAGCACAAGAGGCGAATCCTCGTTGAAAATTGCCTTTCTCGTTTGCGCTGAAACCGATCAAGTTATCAATGTCAGGGAAAAAGATGTTCAAAATACGTTGACAAATTGGATTGTTTAAAAACAGCTACTAAACTAATAAGTACTATAACATTAAATGACCGTTGCATGCAATGCGTCAATGCATTAGAATAATCAGTGGCCTGGGTTCATGTCGATGAAGGCAAGCAATGAAGCTTCCTTTCGCACTATTTTGAGAACTAATTTGCATTATTTAAGCACAAACCGACTGACGTCGGACAAATTGGTGTCAAACGACAGGTGGGGGGGGGGGGGGGGTAATTAATTCAGGGGCCGCAGCCTAGATAAAATTTTTTTTGAGTGCAAAACATCAAACCACGGAGTGATTTGAACCCAGACCCCATCCACAAATACGGCAACTTGTAGTCTGTGCTTTCCCGCCTAAATTCGATAATGAGTACCAGCTGCTAGTGAACGCTACAATGCACCAGTTTGTTTCATACGGTCGTCAAAAAAACAAGCCAGTCAAAGAACAACAGCTGCCACCTAAAACTTACATTGATCTGATTCACTGAGCTCGTTGCTTCTTCTGGGAAATCGACCCCCCGCTCCTTTAATGATGACCCGACCAGGTTGTCCGCCAGAGATGTCATCGTTAGACCACGTCCTTTGAACACCAGAAGCTGATTCATCATCGTCATCAATCATAGCCTCGGCCATCAGACCATTGTCATCATCTTCGTCATCGTCACTCGCAGGTCTGATGTCTTCTTCGTCAATCAAACCTAAATCCTCAGTTGAAGATGCCAAGTTTACTACATTGAGTCTGTTTTCCACTGTAGAGCGCTCTTGCTGTTGTCTTCCAGGCGAAGATTTACTGAAACAAAGGACAGGGTCAATTTTAACTTAAGTCTAACTGTTGGGAAGCTGGAGTATCCAGAGCATTACATTCTTATTTATATGGACTAATAAATAAATGGAATGGCACATGAAGTATAGGTTACGTGACTCTGATGAAGGTACTGAGAAAATCTCGCATTAGTCGAGAACCGCGAAGCCGTTCGAGATTTTAGTCACATTTTCGAAATGACTTCATAAGAGTTACGTAACCCTGCTTCGAACAGAAACTTACAACCTGGCACTGTATATAAGAAAATCTCGTACTTCGAAATTAGCAACTGCGAGTTTTAAATGATGCATCTCTTAAAAGTCTGCAGGATGAGGTCTTCCGAACTCTTCTGAAATTGGTTTCCATTTTCTGATAATGAAATCACAGACCCGCTGATTTTTTCCGATTAGTTGGTTTGGCAGTACGAGCAAAACTGTTTACTAATACTGAGTATGATGCGAACGGTCCATTTATACTCAATATTGCCAACTGTTCATGAATACAACTGCCTTTTACGTCAACTGTCCATTGATAATTTCTACCAGTGGACTATTGACTTACTGAATAATATTTATGGATACATTCTCGGGCACTACAATAATTGGATACAAAATTCCACACCATAAATTTCGTTAGAACATACATGATTCTTTTTTTTAACTCCTACTAATGTGTTACACAGCTATTAACGTTAATTTCAACTGAAGTGAAATTCAGTTAAGTTAATTTAATCGAGTTAATTCTGGATACCGTTTATTAGCACCAGAAGATGACTCATCAATATTGGCTCGATTCCTCCGAATGAAGTCCTCATCGTCTTCGTCATCGTGTTCATAGGCATCCTCATCATCACTGAATCCCTCGTCATCTCCATTGTCATTGTCATCCACATTCTTCTGCTCATCCACTTGTTCCATAAAGTCCAAATTCATCAGATATGTGTCACCAGTCGCCATTGCACCCTTAAATAAACATCCCTCTTTCAAATTATGAGCATTACCAACTTTTTCAATCAAAATTAAATTATTTATGTTCATTAGCTTCACATGATTTTGAAAAACTCATCTGTTGCTTAGAAAGTGTTTTGAAATATAGTTATACTTGTCTATAGAACAAAGCTAACAGTCTCTCGGACACCAGTTTTATGACAACAGAAGTGAGTTCAATCTGTCAACGAACACCCAAACTGGGAAAAAAAGAGTACAGAAAAAAAAAGATACAGAAAACTGGGAAGAAAAAAGAGTACAGAAAAAGAGTAATGGTACTACAAGCTGCTGCTGCAAACTGTACGCAAAAATCAAACCTACAGAAATCATACAGCAACTAAGACTATTTGAAAATTTAAATTAACACGAATTACTAAATTCACTCCACACAAAAAAAAACAAAAACGATTGAAGCATTTCCGACCCATTTTAAAATACTGTACGAATATTCGTTGCTTGACTACAACGAAAAGACACAAACGATATCACTTTACACGATAACCAGGAATCATATGGTTAGCATGACTGATAAGGACCGATCATGATGTGCCGGAAAAAATAACCTGCCTTAAGGTAAATCAGACCATAGTAAAACCAAAATTTAAGAGCTGAAAATCTTGATGCGCTCTATGATAGCAAAAAGTTTCAATAATTGAGAAATCGAAAAAATATGTTTTAAGACGAAAAAGTTTTTCGACAAAAATTATACACAAATGGCAGATTGCCAGAAAATAGCTGCGATAGCTTTGCAAACTTTTTGTCTCAAAACACAAATGGAAGGTGACAATTTCTAAAAACAAACTCATGTCAAAAATCTGCGAGTTTTGATTTCAGAAACGACCCTCAAATAGCCTTCAATTGAATGGAGACAACCTCAAATTCTACAATTAAATTAAAGCTGTTTTGTGAGTGAGAAAACTCTTAAGGAGAGTTAACTCATTTGTGCCCACAAAGTTATCCACTCGCATGAAAAAAGACTTAATCTATTAACAGTTAAACATACTTGGCAGTTTGTCGGAAAATAGCCACCGTCAATTTTTGGAACCCACATTGGATTGAGAAAACATTGGGTTTGAAAGTGCCAACTTATTTATTTCATATTTAGGCATACCACTGTTCATTAACGAGTGGACACGGCGGGGGATTAGTATCAAAACCAATAAGCATTAAAGATGGTGGCTAACAATTAGGGAGAACAAAGTTTAGGTAGAAGTTATCTAAATTTGACTTTATGGGTTTATCTAAAATTGGACTTTATGGGTTTAACCCATTTCTATTTTTCATTTCGCTTTCATGACTCTGTTCACTTATAATCACCCTGCTGAGAAACTGCTATTTAAGAACACTTTAAGCGGAATAGAAGAGATAAAATGGCCCAGAAAAGCCACAAATTCACGCGAAATGTCGAAAAAGCGGCAAAATGAGGTAAGAAAAAGTTTTATTCGACGACCGAAACAATAGGAGCGCAAAGGGAAGGATTTAGCTGAGAGGCGGGATCAAGCGATCAGTGGGGGATTCGCGTGTACAAGCCATAGGGGTAAGGTTGCGACAGCTGGACATTAGGTTCAAATCGCCAGATGAAGAGAGCGCATGCGGGAGTGTTGGGAGAGTGAAGTGAGGGGTTCAAACTTTAAAGATTTAGACCAGCCCTCTACACCATGAAATTGTCTCCTCGAAACAGTTTCGGTGAATTGCATACTTAGAGACTAAAAATGCGCAAGGCTATAAAAGAGCTGCTCAGCCACTTAAGGCCCTCCGTGCCTTACGAGTTCATTCTATTTAGTGACGAACAGTTAGAAGGGTCATTCGAAAAATCAGTCAAGCAATAAATTGCATAAAACAATAAAATAACTTCAAACACTACGTTTGAGAGTAATTAAGATCATAGCTAACAGATCACCAAAAAAGCTGGCATGGTTTCTAGAGCTGCGGTCTCAAACAGAAAAATAAGACCGAAGAAGAAAAATGTTTATTTCTGAAACTAATTGAGACGCCAGAACACAACAAAGCTCAACAATGTGTTTTTTTCTGCTTTCCAATAGCACCTTCAATTAGGGTGGCATTCTTAATTCACCTCTCACCTCATCTATTGCAAAGAAAAAGCAAAAAAGAGTGGTCATTTATGACAGCGAGGTAAGCTACAAATGGCCAATCAAGCGAATGAGCAAAAAATCACTCAAATAAAATAAATAACAACTTCACGCACACAATTTACTAAATTGACTTCACAAAACACACTCAAAAAAGATTGAAGAATTTCCGACCTGTTTGAAAATACTGTACATATATAATATGTTTGTCTACAACAAAGACACGAACGATATCACTTGACACCGTAACCAGGAATCATATGGTTTGCATGACTGCTAAGGACCTATCATGAAGTTCCGGGGAAAAAAACCTGCCTTAAGAGCTGAAAACCTTGAAGCGCTCTATGATAGCAAAAAGTTTCAATAATTGCAAAATCGAAAGAACAAGTCAAGACGAAAAAGCATCCGACGAAGAGAACACACAAATGGCAGATTGCCAGAAAATAGCTGCGATAGCTTTGCAAACTTTTTGTCTCAAAACAAAAAAGGAAGGTAATAATTTCTAAACAGAAACTCATGTCAAAAATCTTCGAGTTTTGATTTCAGAAACGGTCCTCAAATAGCCTTCAACTGAATGGAGACATTCTCACTTGACCTCAAATTCTACAATTAAACTAAAGCTGTTTTGTGAGTGAGAAAACTCTTAAGGAGAGGTAACCCATTTGTGCCCATAAAGCTATCCATACGCATGAAAAAGACTATATTTAGGAAGAGTGAAGCATACCTGACAGATTGCCGAAAAATTGCCACCGTTGAGTTTTAGAACCCACATTGGGATTGAGAAGACATTGGGTTTTAAAGTGCCAAACTATTTATTTCATAGTGATGCAAAGCAAGGATCCTTAATGAGTGGACACGGGGATGGGGGAGTAGTATCAAAACCAGTAGGCAATAAAGATGGTGGCTAACAATTAAAACAAGTTTAAGTAGAGGTTATCTAAAATTGAACTTTATGGGTTTATCTCATTTCTATTTTTGATTTCGTTTTTATGACGCCGCTAATAGACAGCCTTGCTGAGCAATTTGTATTTAAGAGCACCTTAAGCAGAATAGGAGAAGAGTTAAACTGACCAAGAAAAGTAAAAAATGAGGTAGGTGATTACAGAAAGATTTGTGGGTTGTACCAGCCCTTCACTATAAAATTTTCTCCTCAAAACAGTTTCGGTGAATTGTTAAATTATGACTAGTAACGCGCAAGGCTCTAGGAGAGCTACTCGGTCACTTAAGGCCCTCCGTGCCTTACGAGTTCATTCTATTTAGTGACGAACAGTTAGAAGGGTCATTCGAAAAATCAGTCAAGCAATAAATTGCATAAAACAATACGAAAATAACTTCAAAAACTTCGTTTGAGAGTAATTAAGATCATAGCTAACAGATCACCAAAAAAGCTGGCATGGTTTATAGAGCTGCAGTCTCAAACAGATAAATAAGACAAAAGAAAAAAAATGTTTATTTCTCAAACTAATTGAGACGCCAGAACCCAACAAAACTCAACAATGTGTTTTTTCTGCCTCCTAATAACACCTTCAATTAGGGTGGCATACTAAATCCACCTCTCACCTCATCTATTGCAAAGAAAAAGCAAAAAGGAGTGGTCATTTATGAGAGCGAGGTAAGCTACAAGTGGCCAATCAAGCGAATGAGCAAAAAATCACTCAAATAAAATAAATAAGAACTTCACGCACACAATTTACTAAATTAACTTCACGAAGCACACTCAAAAAAGATTGAAGAATTTCCGACCTGTTTGAAAATACTGTACATATATAAGTTGTTTGACTACAACAAAGACACGAACGATATCACTTGACACCGTAACCAGGAAACATATGGTTTGCATGACTGCTAAGGACCTATCATGATGTTCCGGAGAAAAAACCTGCATTAAGAGCTGAAAATCTTGAAGCGCTCTATGATAGCAAAAAGTTTCAATAATTGCAAAATCGAAAGAACATAATTCAAGACGAAAAAGCATCCGACGAAGAGAAAACACAAATGGCAGATTGCCAGAAAATAGCTGCGATAGCTTTGCAAACTTTTTGTCTCAAAACACAAAAGGAAGGTAATAATTTCTAAAAATAAACTCATGTCAAAAATATGCGAGTTTTGATTTCAGAAACGGTTCTCAAATAGCCTTCAATTGAATGGAGACAGTCTCACTTGACCTCAAATTCTACAATTAAACAAAATCTGTTTTGTGAGTGAGAAAACTCTAAAGGAGGTAACCCATTTGTGCCCATAAAGCTATCCATACGCATGAAAAAGACTATATTAAGGAAGAGTGAAGCATACCTCAGAGATTGCCGAAAAATAGCCACCGTTGAGTTTTAGAACCCACATTGGGATTGAGAAGACATTGGGTTTCAAAGTGCCAAACTATTTATTTCATAGTGATGCAAAGCACGGTTCCTTAATGAGTGGACACGGGGATGAGGGAGTAGTATCAAAACCAGTAAGCAATAAATATGGTGGCTAACAATTACAACAAGTTTAAGTAGAGGTTATCTAAAATTGAACTTTATGGGTTTATCTCATTTCTATTTTTGATTTTGTTTTTATGACGCCGCTAAAAATAGACCGCCTTGCTGAGCAATTTGTATTTAAGAGCACCTGGAGCAGAATAGGAGAAGAGTTAAACTGACCAAGAAAAGTAAAAAAAAATGAGGTAGGTGATTACAAAGATTTGTGGGTTGTACCAGCCCTTCACCATAAAATTTTCTCCTCAAAACAGTTTCGGTGAATTGTTAAATTATGGCTAGTAACGCCAAAGGCTCTAGGAGAGCTGCTCAGTCACTTAAGGCCCTCGGTGCCTTACGAGTTCATTCTATTTAATGACGAACAGCTAGAAGGGTCATTCGAAAAATCAGTCAATCAATAAAATGCATAAAACAATACAAAAATAACTTCAAAAACTTCGTTTGAGAGTAAGATCACAGCTAACAGATCACCAAAAAAGCTGGCATGGTTTCTAGAGCTGCGGTCTCAAACAGAAAAATAAGACCGAAGAAGAAAAATATTTGTTTCTCAAACTAATTGAGACGCCAGAACCCAACAAAACTCAACAATGTACTTTTTCTGCCTTCTGATAGCACCTTTAATTAGGGTGGCATACTAAATTCACCTCTCACCTCATCTATTGCAAGAAAAAGCAAAAAAGAGTGGTCATTTATGAGAGCGAGGTAAGCTACAAGTGGCCAATCAAGCGAATGAGCAAAAAAATCACTCAAAAAAAATAAATAACAACTTCACGCACACAATTTATTAAATTGACTTCACAAAACACGCAAAAAAAGATTGAAGAATTTCCGACCCGTTTGAAAATACTGTACATATATAAGTTGTTTGACTACAACAAAGACACGAACGATATCACTTGACACCGTAACCAGGAAACATATGGTTTGCATGACTGCTAAGGACCTATCATGATGTTCCGGGGAAAAAACCTGCCTTAAGAGCTGAAAATCTGGAAGCGCTCTATGATAGCAAAGTTTCAATAATTGCAAAATCGAAAGAACATAATTCAAGACGAAAAAGCATCCGACGAAGAGAACACACGAATGGCAGATTGCCAGAAAATAGCTGCGATAGCTTTGCAAACTTTTTGTCTCAAAACACAAAAGGAAGGTAATAATTTCTAAAAACAAACTCATGTCAAAAATCTGCGAGTTTTGATTTCAGAAACGGTCCTCAAATAGCCTTCAATTGAATTGAGACAACCTCACTTGACCTCAAATTCTACAATTAAACTAAAGCTGTTTTGTGAGTGAGAAAACTCTAAAGTAGGTAACCCATTTGTGCCCATAAAGCTATCCATACGCATGAAAGACTATATTTAGGAAGACTGAAGCATACCTCACAGATTGCCGAAAAAAAGCCACCGTTGAGTTTTAGAACCCACATTGGGATTGAGAAGACATTGGGTTTTAAAGTGCCATACTATCTATTTCATAGTGATGCAAAGCACGGTTCCTTAATGAGTGGACACGGGGATGGGGGAGTAGTATCAAAACCAGTAAGCAATAAATATGGTGGCTAACAATTACAACAAGTTTAAGTAGAGGTTATCTAAAATTGAACTTTATGGGTTTATCTCATTTCTATTTTTGATTTTGTTTTTATGACGCCGCTAAAAATAGACAGCCTTGCTGAGCAATTTGTATTTAAGAGCACCTGGAGCAGAATAGGAGAAGAGTTAAACTGACCAAGAAAAGTAAAAAATGAGGTAGGTGATTACAGAAAGATTTGTGGGTCGTACCAGCCCTTCACCATAAAATTTTCTCCTCAAAACAGTTTCGGTGAATTGTTAAATTATGACTAGTAACGCGCAAGGCTCTAGGAGAGCTGCCCAGACACTTAAGGCCCTCCGTTCTTTACCTGTTCATCCTATTTAATGACGTACAGTTAGAAAGGTCATTCGAAAATCGGTCAAGCAAAAATCGCATAAAAAACAACAGAACTAATATAATAGCAACAATTTTTGTCTGAAAGCAATCAAGAATATAGATAGCAGATCGTCAAAAAAACCGGCATGGCTTAGAGACCTGCAGTCTCAAACAGAAAAGAAAAAATAAGACTGAAGAAAACAGTTTATTTTTAAACTAATTGAGGCGTCAAAGCCCAACAAAACTGTTGTTTCTGCCTTCTAAAACCACCTTTAAAGAGTGGCATCCTGAAATCACCTCATCTCTTTCAATAAAAAAAATTTAAAAAAAGAGTAGTCATTTTTGAGAGCGCGGAGAGCTAGAATTGACAAATCAAGTGAATGAGCAAAAAACGCACTCCACTTAAAGTTAAAAACGCCTTCAAGCACACAATTTAATTGAAATTGTATGAAAAAAAACAACAAGATTTGAAGTGAACGTGACGTGATATGGTCGAATCAAAAGTCCAGGCAACATAAAAAACAATTCAAAAATATGAATAACCTAAAAGCATGAACCTGAAATTCAAAATTACAGCAACATCAAAGTATGAGTCAACAAGGAACATGATTGTTATGAGCAAAAACAAAAATCTTGAGCACAATTATAAACTTTCTTTCTCGAGAAATGACTAATTTAAATCAGTCACTGGGATGAACATTTTATATAAGAGTTGATGCTACCTATACTGTGTACACAATACAACAAACTTGTGGGAATCAAAAAGACAAGGCAAATTTGTGGCACAAATCAAACATAACCGAGTAACGTAAAGCGAACTGCTATCAAACAAACGGTGAGCGGTTGGCGTCGGAAGTTGCCTGTTGGGGCTGGGAAATGCTAGCATTAGGGGGGTTGAGCGGAGTGGGTGGGGTTGGGTTCAAGCGGTGGGGGTGGTAAAGCGGTGCGGCGGTAGGGTTACGAAGGCTAAATGAGAGCGGCTTCAGATCGTCAAGTGGGCGAATTGGACAATGGGAGCGTTGAGAGGGAGGGGGCGATGGCCTGGGGCGCGTGACATAGGGGGTCAAACTATAAGATTAAGAACAGCCCTTCGCATCATGAAATTGTCTCCTCAAAACAGGATCGCATTCTAAGAATATAGTATGGCTTAGGGCGCTAAGTGAAATTAATGGCCTCCGAGCGCTACATGTATCCGATTTTTGAGGACCAAAAGTTGAAGGGGTCAGACGAAAAGTTTCTGTGCAATTTTTCTCTGAACCAACTTTTCGTCTGACCCTTTCAGCTTTTGGTCCACAAAAATTGAATACGGAGGGCATTAAGTTCTCTTAGCGCCCTAAGCCTTACTAGACTCTTAGAATGCAATCTTGTTTTGAGTAAAAAATTTCATGATGCGAAGGGCGGTTCTTAATTTTCTAGTTTGACCACCTAAGTCACCCGCCCCAGGCCATCGCCCCCCTCTCAACGCTCCCATTGTCCAACCCCCTCCCCAAACATGACGATTTAAACCCCCCTCATTTAGCCTTCGTAACCCTACCCAAGCATCTCTTCAACACCCTCCCCTCCCCACTCCACCGCTTGAAACCACTCCCAACCGCACCCACTCCGCTCAACCCTCCTAATGCTATAGCATTCCTGAGCCCCAACTGGCAACTTCTGACGACAACTGCTCGCCGATCGTTCGATAGCAGTTCGCCTTACGTTAGTCGGTCATGTTTGATTTATGCCGAAAGATTGCTTTGTCCTTTTTGATTCCCAACAGCTTGCATTGTGTACACAGTATAGGTAACATAGGTAGGAAAATCGCACAAAAAAACCAAAGGAGTAAAATAATTGCTACAAACTTTGTTTGAGAGCAAATAACAATTAATAAAATTCATCCCTGTGATATCTTGGTCCTAAAAACTATTGGATCTGCAAATAACAGTTTCATAAATAAAATTATTGAAAAATAAATAGTAGCCAGCTGGTGCTTAGGGAAGCTACCATTCGGGAGAGGGAGACCGGGTGGCGCGTGTGGAGGGGGGAGGGGTTGGCCAGCGTTTGGGGTAGGGTTGCGAAGGCTAGAGGAGATGAAGGTTAGATTTGGACAGAAGGCGACTGAACTTAAAGTTAAGAACCGCCCATCACACCATGAAAATTTTTCCTGGATACAGTTTTGTTAAATCGCATTCTTGGAGTACAGTAAGGCTTAGGGCTCTAGGAGAACTTAACGCCCCCCGAGCGCTACCTGCTTGTCCCGTTTCTGAATACAGAAAGTCAATTAGGTCAGAAAAATTGTTCAAGTGAAAAATCGCATTAAACCACAGGATTATTCTAATCGCCACAAAATTTGTTTGAGAGCAATTGATTATTTCGAAAATTAGAGGTAGGAAAAGAGCCAAGGCCGGAAAGAAATAAAACTCCATACTGAACTTATTCAGAGCAAAAATTAAACTCTAGAAGTGATAAAAACAACTATTAACAACTCCGTTAGGTGAAAAGGGGGCAAAGAACAAAAAATGAGAGCAAGACTAAAACATAGCTGGCCGATTGCTGGAAAATAGCCACCGTTGACGCACATCGGGATTGCCACAAAATAAAAATAGAAATCGACAAAAATTTTTCCTAAGTTTGAAAAATTGTTTAAATTCAGTGTGCAGTCTCAGGTAGATTCTAAACCTATCTTTACTCAAGCTTCTAAACTAAAAGCTGTTAATCTAATACTATCGTCAGCTGGCGATTGCTCTAATTAACTTTCATAACCTAATTCAAAAAACTTAAGGACCGCGCTTTATCGGTTTCTCCCGTTTCTTTTGATTTTGATCTTTTGACATTGACCGTATTCACTAAATTACGTAATTCAATGCTTGAAAGAATTTAAAATCTATTCAGTTGGAACACTGAGTGAAGTAAGTCAGAAGTAACAAATAGTAAGTCAAATGTAAAAAATGTGACTTATGTAACGAAAAACGTGATCAAAACGTAAAGCGAAATTTAAAAAAAGCAGGAGAAGTCCTGAAACACAATTCAAAGAATTTTGATTCACTAAGCATAAAACTAGACCTAGAACGAACTATGGGTGAATTGGGAAAACCATTTTAAAAAAAAAACATAAAAAAAAAAGAAAATCAATGTCAAAACTGCGCATGTGAACAAACACTAGCAAGAAAAGAAAATTTGGTTCAAACAAAAAAACTAGACCTAGAATGAATATGCATGCATTGAAAAAATTCATTTAGCAAAAAATCAGATCCGAAAAATCGAAAAAAAACAGTAAAAATATAGTGAAATTGCCGCAAGTGAACAAAAAAACCACTAGCGAGAAAGCGAATTTTTGTTAAAACACCGTTTTCTCACTCTACTCTAAAATTAGAGCAAAAAATCACGCCGCAAAACCGCTAGTTTTTTCGCTTCACTTCCTGTTTCGGCGTGACCAAAATCACTGCTCCAATTGTACTTCAAAAATCATGAAAATGTGTTAACAGATCTTAAAAAAGACAGCGCCTCAATACAATTCAAATTCTTTGAATCGTAAAAAGGAGAGGGCCTCAAAAATAGCCGTTTGAGACGCTTACGGCGGCTTAAAAATTCACCGAAAATTTTCAAAAACAAATGATATTTAAGTCAAAAAAAGCGATAGCTAAAAGCTGACAGCTATAAATTTACGGCAATACAGCAGCATCAAAAAAGCCGATGAACAAAAACAGAATACTCAAAATTCCGCAAATTTGAAAAGAAATTAACATAGCCGGCAGATTGCCGGAATAGCTGCGAAAAAAAGACCTGCGTGCCATAAAATAGAGATAAACAGATAGATCTAAATTGAAGAAAAATCGACGCCGCTCAAAAAACTAGGTAAAAAACATTTAGCGATAAATTAATAAAGCTTGTTAACATTCATTCCGCAGAAGCCTTTTATTAGGGAGCTTTACTGCACAAATGAGTTCCTTTGACCTTAAACAAATTCAAATTAAACTTAAGTTTTAAAGTGCAAAAGTCATTTTATTGAGTGAGGTAAGTCACGTATGATCAAAATCTAATCACGCAAATAACCTAAAAACTTTTGCTAAAGCGAGTGAGAAATGACGTCACGCGCGCAAAGGCCGTTAGTGAGAGGAAGAAGTCATTCAGAAAATTTGACTTTTTCAGCTTTGCTGTGTGAACAAATGTAAAACGAAAAAAGAGCGTCAGACGACGAAACAAAAAACATAGCCGGAAGAATTCCGGAAGCGACTCGAAGCGTCAAAACTTCACTAACAAAACCGTAATTGCAGCGGAAGCCACTACCTTTTGTATTAAACCATTAACTACTTCTCCAGGTCTGCTTTTAAAAATTGGTGAAACTTAAACCACTGTCGACAGGAAACAAATTGCAGCAAAAATTTATATTATTGAAAACGTTTGGTAACGTTAAAAAATCCAAAATAATTAATGTAGTCAAAAACCTGATAGTCTGAAAAAGCTGACAAGGTTATCAATAGCCCTCAAATAAATCATGATTCTAATCTGAAAAAGATCGCGAAAGCAAACTAAGTTAAATCTTTTCAAAAAAGAAAGCTCAAATTTAAGACTCAAAAAACACCTATAATTACATTTCTAATCACTGAGATTAAGACAAAAAACAACTCACATCTGTTGTACATATGATAGAAAACATGATTTCATACTAAATCAAAAATAAAATTGATCATAGAAAAGACATAAGCAGCAGAATATTCAAAGGAAAAAAATCGTTGAAATTAGTACCAAGGCCGGAAGAAAGCTGCAGTAAATAGTCATAAGTGAAAATTTTGGAAAAAGCTTGCCATCAAACTCACAGTACTGCCATATGTTGAATGAAATCAATTGCAAACCAAAAAAATGACGAAAATCTAAGAAAAAGCTGAAATCATTCATTTTTTACAACTGAAAAAATTAATATACCGAAAATAAATGTAGGTTCCAGGACAAAGCTAGCATGATACTAGGACACAATGTAAGAAACACCGTAACAAAAAGACTCTTGATTTTTGAAAGTTAAAAATGAAATTAAAAAGTCAAGAAAAAGGAATACATTTCATTGTTCAGCATTCGAGACATCGAAAAGACAACGAGTCATCCGAGAAAAAATCCATCCTCCTGAACAGAATTAAAGCAGAAAAAAAGCGAATTTAAACATAAGAAAAATTGGAACATTTTGTAAAAAAAAGGTCAAAAAACTTTTAAGACTGCATTTATGAAAATAATCTTAACTGATTTTCAAGAACTTAACGCCGAAAAATGAATTAATTTTTATCGAAACGAAATTAAAGTTCCTTATATTGAATAAAAATACTATTTCTAGTAATTAAAAACAAAATCTAAACAAAACACTGAAAAAAATTGGTAAAAAATACTACCAAAATTGGATTAGAATATATACAATTTTATAAAACAAAATTACATCGAGGTAGTAAGAGGCGTTGAGTAAATTAATTATAAAAGGGAGTTGCCATATCAACTGATTTTTGACAAAAAGAAGGCTGAAAGATCCAAAAATGAAGATATTAATAGAAAAAAAGCCAAAAAATAACTAAGATATATGTGCCAATTTTGAAATTGAAACGCATTTTCAGGCTCTGCAAAACACTGTGGTATCAATTTCCGAGGTTTACATTTCAATATAGCATCGAATAAAAATTAATTCAACAAAAAACCAAATTACAAGCAAAAAAACTGGGCCACTTAGACGAAAAAACGGCTAAAAACGGTTATCTATATGTGCCATTCAGTCAAAACTACTTTTCAAAATGAAAAGTCATTCACTAAACGCAGCGCATGATCAAAAAACTTCTCTCGCTTAGCGAAAATCTGTTCACCAAGACAGCTTTTCTCACTTTCGCTTTTAGGTCAAAATGCCGCGTGAACAAATCTACTTCCTGTAAAAAAAAACCGAGAGAAAACCAATACTCCTCTTCAGGTCGTAAAAAAACCAAGAGCACCGCAATATAGCTTCGCTCAGCTTACAGCTTCATAGCTATAATAAATAAGTAGAAAAGCCAACGCTATGATCTCAAGGCATTAGTTAGATTAACGCATGCCTCATTAGCAACCACTCAAAAATTCCCTAATAATTTTGAAAAAAAAATGCTGGTTAAAGGTAACACTCACAATCTCGGCCGCTTTCTTAGTCATGAGCTCTCCAGAGTAATTGCAGATGAAAGTTCCACCTGGGATGTAGTCCAGAGCCCTCACTCCCCACCCCTTCTTGTCAGTCATGAACAACTCCAGCCTCACCTGGACACCTTGCTGGACCACTCGGTTGTAACACGTATACTTACTGCACGCACACCGCGAGTTGCACTCGAACAGTCTGAAATATTACAAAATTCAAGGAATGATTTGATTTTCAAACCTACGTGATCAAATCAGTTGATATAGCCTTCACAGTCAACTGCCTATTATAATGCATTTAGAGGTAGCAAACAAAAATCTTGTGACCTTGTATATTTAGAACATTTGGGCACTTGCTTCTTCACAGTCATTGTTAATCTTTTCACACCAACGGTTTCACTCATATACCGATCTCGTTTCAATCAATAAACAACTGGAATAGCAGAAAAACCAATTTATATTATTATCCAATTTTTGAACTCCTATAATTTAGCTACAAAGGACAGCTCGTAACCTTGGCCGACAGACAAACCGCCCCATCCTAAATGCCAAGCATTTTGCAACAGATAGGGTTCAATTTTCAAGTATTATTCAAGTAATAATATCCAGTTAATTCAGGCGCAATTTTACCTCACATTTTTTGCTTTCCCCGAGCCAACTTAATCTAACAATAAAACCATTAAACTCATTACTCCGTGTAAGGTTTGTAGTATCATCGCACGTTTCAAATACAACCATAAATAGATTTGAAACCTACTTTTGGATACTAAAAAACTAGCAGTTCCATGAAAGCGTTAAAAATGGCTAAATATCCCCATAACGGTCCACAGAAAATTTGAGCAATTGAAAAAAAGAACTTGAGGAACGATTACGAATTTCAATATTTTAAAAATGCAAAAATTTTGGCAACTTTCACTTTGGAAGTGATGACAACCATTTGTTGACCAGTGTGCAGAATTAAACTCGCAAGTAGGTACAAAAGATAATAAAGCTGCCCTTTTGGCCTAAAAAAACAAGAAGCAAAAAGGAGCAAATATTAGCATAATTTTAGATTTTAATTTCCTCTTCCCGAGTATCCGCAGTAAAAGACTCGCGGAAACAAGACTGGTCCACGACAGGTGGACTAAAAAAGCTATGTTAAAAACCAGTAGTCCACTTATTTTTAGTAATAATTTTTTCCTACAAATTTTTGAACACTGGGCCATGTAGAGTAGGTTTTAATAAACAATTGATACTTGACATCAAAAGCTGTGCAAAATCAGCTGACAACCAAGTGAGTGATGCTGAATTACGCGACGAGAAGCGGGAACGAGAAAAAGATCTGCAGATATGAAGATTTCACGATAGATGCCATGAAAGAAAACGAACAGGGAAAAGTTTCAGAGAGAAAACAAAGAGCGTGGCCAGAAAACGAACAATTGAAGAGCAGGACAGCGTGGTATTGGAGGTGCTGTAAATGAGTAAAAAGGAAACACCTTTGCAGAGAAAGAGAAAGAATTTTACTCAGCAACGAGAAAAAAAAACAAAAAGCATTTAGTAGAAATAAGGCAAGCAATGTCTCAAGGACGGAGTTGAGGGAAGAATAAATCACCAGAATTTGCGAGAGGAGCACAAAAAAACTGATCAGAAAAAGATAGGCAAAAGAAGATAATCGAAAAAAAAACAATTAGAATGAAAAATTGAAGACACACACACACGCACACGCAAATACACACACAAACGCGCGCGAACACACACACACACGCGCACACACACACACAAACACACATGCACACACACACACACACACACACACACACGCACACAAACACTCATGCGCACGCACGCACACACACACACACAGACACACACACACACAGACACACACACACACACACACACACACACACACACACACAGAGAGAGAGAGAGAGAGAGAGAGAGAGAGAGAGAGAGAGAGAGAGGTAGCAGAAAACAAACAAGACAGACGAATGAAAACATTGAGGAAAAAACTTTAGCGAGTACAGAGAAAGCAAAAACGAATCAAAAGAAAAGCAACTGATTGGTGAAAAAGCATAGAATAAAATAGAAAAATGTTCAAGAAAAAGCAAAAAACGAACAGCTAAGGGACAGTCTATAGCTTTGCCTATTTTTGTCACAATTGGCTTGGTATTTAAGTCTCTAAAATGCATCAATTACATTATAGTACTCAACTGACCGTCGGCTTGAATTTATTTTCAGAAGAATATTGGAGTTGAAACATTTGAAAAGGCGGAATTGCAGAATTTTTTGGCAAGTCAAGTCAACAATGATCTTTAGAAATCACTATTCTGATTTATGATTAAATCTTAACATAACCAGAGTAAGAAGGCTGTTACACATACTGTGAAACATAGGTGGCAAATTTCCAAATAATGATGCACATTGGGATAAAAACAGAAAAAAAGAGGACGTTGAAATTGACGAATTTGCTCCTAAATTCGAAGCTTTCCAATTTGGTGTGGTATTTCAGTTAGATTACCAAACTTTACTCAACTTAGCTTCTAAATTGAAGGCTGTTAAGCTTATTACTAATGACAGCTATCAATCATTACAATGAACATTTTTGAAGCCATTTAGTTGAAACAGTGAGCGAGGTAAGCCAGGAAACAAATCTGAAAGTCGTGACCTATTTAAAACGTAAAATATGATCGAAAAGGTGAAGCGAATTAACGGAGAGCAACTAAATAATAATAGCCCTTGGAAAGGTTTATGTCAGCTTTTCAACAAAGAAGCAATTGAAAAGATAATAATAGCCTCCACCCATCGCTTCTTTGATTAAAAAGACAACGCATGGGAGAGGAAGTTGAGCGCTACGGGTCGCGTGAAACGTGGGGTCATACTCTTAAGAACCGCCCTTCATCCATGAAATTATGTCTTCTAAACAGAATCGGTGGATCGCATAATTAGACACTAGTAAATTGTAAGGCTCTAAGAGAACTTATTGCCCTCTGAGCGTTACCTGTTATCGCGTTTTGCGGACGAAAAGTCGAAAGAGTCAGACAAAAAATATGTCAAGCCAAAAAATTGCATCAAAAAGACCCCAAGATTACATAAAGGCTGCAAACATTGTTCGAGAGACATTATACATGCTCTCCGATGGCTCATAACAATGCTCTTTGGTAGCACTTAGACAAGCTCTTCAGACGTGCCCCTTAAACATGCATTTTTGCGTCTCGCTATAATGGTAAAGAACCAAAATAACCTTACCCAAACTCTAGGCGAGATGTTAAGCGTCTGTGATCGTATCCTGCATTAGAATGAGACGCTTTTTTCTTCGATTTCTTGTTACGACCCTCTCGAGTTGTTTCAATTGTCAACTGGCAACAGCGACATTTCTTCTTATCCCAGCAGTTATCAGTGCAATCACAACAAACCATAAAACCCGGATCTGTATTCATCATAGCTTCAACCTCTCGACTCGGTTGCCGCTCCAGAATATAATTCAAAAATACAGGCTCGGAATCGTCTACGTTGTTTACAACTCGGATAGGAATTTGTTCAACGCCATTCGAGACATCGTTTTTGATTGGATCTGATTCTAATTCAACTGAATCGTAGATATTGAGGATCTCTGGGTCAAAACTGAAGGTATCAATCGGCAGATCACACCTAGTCGATGATAAATAAGCATCTAACTCGTTTAAATCTCTCAGCCGCTTTCCACAAGGTGTTTTGTACACAACTGCAACTTTTCTGTTATCGTTTTTGAATACCGGCAGCTTTGTGTGAATTAACTCCCGTTCAAAGCCAGCAAAAACTGGTTTCTGTAAAATACATTTCATCTTTCTATCACTGCATTTAGATGAAGACGGAATGTCCAGACAATGAGGCGTGCACTTTTTGTGGTTCCTGAGATTGGAGCGTTTCTGGGGTACAAAATCATTAGCCCACTTTTTTCCGCCGAAGAAACGCGAACTCTTCTTAGTTTCACCTAAAAAGTCATCTATCGATCGGCAATTTAAAACATAAACCGACAAATGTCGGAAGAACTGCTCTTGAACGACAGGCGAGGCAATTTAATTCAGATCAATTTTTCTTTACGGGTGCAAAAAACCTGTCCCCCGCCGGGATTCCAACCACTGACCTCTCGATCCACCGCCTGCAGCACTAACCACTGTGCTACGAAGCACTTACCTCTGATATTCTACAACCGATTTTATATATGCTTTACTTCGTAGCAATAGAGATCACTCAAAAATGAAGAACGAAAGTGAGAAAAAGTCACTTGAGAAGTCAAAGAATGTTTTAGAAGAAACTAGCAGGCCCGCAAAAGCATCGCAAAAAAATCATTTAAAAGAATAGGTTTAAAATTGAGATTTTTTCGTACCAGCTCGGGCTGTAAGCCACGCCCATCCTTCAACAGCCAGACGTATTACGTTACGTTACCGATGTATTTGGTTTAGTATATTACCCCGAGTAACACCAATTTTTTTATTAAAGACTTAATTGGCTGAGATATATTGCAAATTTAAGTACCGCTAAGACTTGTACAGATAACGAACTTCTACATGTTAGCTGAGCGCAAATCATATAAAACATTAATTTATATGTTTAAGGTGCGGTCAAACAGGCAAAGAGCGGATGAGAATTGAATCCTAATTTTTAGAAAAAAATCGCATCTTTCGAGATCACATTTTATACTCCCAAATTACCTATAAATTCCAAGTCCAACACCCAAACACGAATGAACGATTCAAATCCCCCATACTCAAAAGAGCTGCGGCACTTACAGCTGAAAGCCCCGAGGGGATTACATGTGCTGCAAGTGCCGACCAACTGGGAGCGCGAAAGCTGGAGATGAAAAGTCCAAACGTGTCCAAGTGAAGGACTTGGCCAATCTACCTCCATCATAATTGGAGGTGAACATTAACAATCTATTACAGTAGATGAGGTCGTCACATACGACGTAATCTTAAATTCGTGCTTAAAAAAGTGAGAAAAGAAAGTGAGAAAAGAAAGTGAGAAGAGAAAGTGAAGAAAAGTGAGAAAAGATAGTGAGAAAAGAAAGTGGGAGAAGAAAGTGGGAAAAGAAAGTGAGGGAAAAAAGCGAGAAAAGAAAGTGAGAACGGAAAGTGAGAACAGAAAGTGAGAAAAGAAAGTGAGAAGAGAAAGTGAGAAAAGAAAGTGAGAAAAGAAAGTGAGAAAAGAAAGTGTGAAAAGAAAGTGAGAAAAGAAAGTGAGGAAAGTGAGAAAAGAAAGTTAGAAAAAAGGGAGGAAAAAATGAGAAAAGAAAGCGAGAAAAGGAAGTGAGAAAGAAAGTGGGAAAAGCAAGTGAGAAATGGAAGTGAGAAAAGAAAGTGAGAAAAAACGAGAAAAGAAAGTGAGAAAAGAAAAAGAGAAAAGAAAAAGAGAAAAGAAAAAGAGAAAAGAAAGTGAGAAAAGAAAATGAGAAAAGAAAGTGAGCAAAGAAAGTGTGAAAAAGAAAGTGAAAAAAAAGTGAGAAAAGAAAGTGAGAAAAGAAAGTGAGAAAAGAAAGTTGGAAAAGAAAGTGAGAAAAGAAAGAGAGATAAGAAAGTGAGATAAGAGAAATAAGAACGTGAGAAAAGAAAGTGAGAAAAGAAAGTGAGAAAAGAAAGTGAGAAAAGAAAGTGAGAAAAGAAAGTGAGAAAAGAAAGTGAGAAAAGGAAGTGAGAAAGAAAGTGAGATAAGAAAGTGAGATAAGAAAGTGAGATAAGAAAGTGAGATAAGAAAGTGAGATAAAAAAGTGAGATAAAAAAGTGAGAAAAGAAAGTGAGAAAAGAAAGTGAGAAAAGAAAGTGAGAAAAGAAAGTGAGAAAAGAAAGCTAAGAAAGTAAGTGAGAAAAGAAAAAGAGAAAAGAAAAAGAGAAAAGAAAGTGAGAAAAGAACGGGAGAAAAGAAAGTGAGAAAAGAAAGTGAGAAAAGAAAAAGAGAAAAGAAAGTGAGAAAACAAAGTGAGCAAAGAAAGTGGGAAAAGAAAGTGAAAAAAAAAGTGAGAGAAGAAAGTGAGAAAAGAAAGTTGGAAAAGAAAGTCAGAAAAGAAAGTGAGAAAAGAAAGAGAGATAAGAAAGTGAGATAAGAGAAATAAGAACGTGAGAAAAGAAAGTGAGAAAAGAAAGTGAGAAAAGAAAGTGAGAAAAGAAAGTGAGAAAAGAAAGTGAGAAAAGAAAGTGAGAAAAGAAAGTGAGATAAGAAAGTGAGATAAGAAAGTGAGATAAGTGAGATAAGAAAGTGAGATAAGAAAGTGAGATAAAAAAAAGTGAGATAAAAAAGTGAGAAAAGAAAGTGAGAAAAGAAAGTGAGAAAAGAAAGTGAGAAAAGAAAGATTAGAAAGTAAGTGAGAAAAGAAAAAGAGAAAAGAAAAAGAGAAAAGAAAGTGAGAAAAGAACGGGAGAAAAGAAAGTGAGAAAAGAAAAAGAGAAAAGAAAGTGAGAAAACAAAGTGAGCGAAGAAAGTGGGAAAAGAAAGTGAAAAAAAAGTGAGAGAAGAAAGTGAGAAAAGAAAGTTGGAAAAGAAAGTGAGATAAGAAATTGAGATAAGAAAGTGAGAAAAGAAAGTGAGAAAAGAAAGTGAGAAACGAAAGTGAGAAAAGAAAGTGAGAAAAGAAAGTGAGAAAAGAAAGTGAGAAAAGAAAGTGAGAAAGTAAGAGAGAAAAGAAAGTGAGAAAAGAAAGAGAGAAAAAGAAAGTGAGAAAAGAAAGTGAGAAAAAAGGAGGACAAAATGAGAAAAGAAAATGAGAAAAGAGAGTGGAAACGAAAGTGAGAAAAAAAGTGAAAAAAGAAAGTGAGAAAAGAAAGTGAGAAGAGAAAGTGAGATAAGAAAGTGAGATAAGAAAGTAAGATAAGAAAGTGAGATAAGAAAGTGAGAAAAGAAAGTGAGAAAGAAAGTGAGAAAAGAAAGTGAGAAAAGAAAGTGAGAAAAGAAAGTGAGATAAGAAAGTGAGATAAGAAAGTGAGATAAGAAAGTGAGATAAGAAAGTGAGAAAAGAAAGTGAGAAAAGAAAGTGAGAAACGAAAGTGAGAAAAGAAAGTGAGAAAAGAAAGTGAGAAAAGAAAGTGAGAAAAGTAAGTGAGAAAAGAAAGTGAGAAAAGAAAGAGAGAAAAGAAAGTGAGAAAAGAAAGTGAGAAGAGAAAGTGATAAAAGAAAGTGAGAAAAGAAAGTGAGAAAAGAAAGATAGAAAAAAGGGAGGAAAAAATGAGAAAAGAGAGTGGAAACGAAAGTGAGAAAAAAAAGTGAAAAAAGAAAGTGAGAAAAGAAAGTGAGAAGAGAAAGTGATAAAAGAAAGTGAGAAAAGAAAGTGAGAAAAGAAAGATAGAAAAAAGGGAGAAAAAAATGAGAAAAGAAAGCGAGAAAAGGAAGTGAGAAAGAAAGTGAGAAAAGAAAGTGAGACAAGAAAGTGAGAAATGAAAGTGAGAAAAGAAAGTGTGAAAAAAACGAGAAAAGAAAGTGAGAAAAGAAAAGGAGAAAAGAAAAAGAGAAAAGAAAGTGAGAAAAGAAAGTGAGAAAAGAAAGTGAGAAAAGAAAGTGAGAAAAGAAAGTGAGAAAAGAAAGTGTGAAAAGAAAGTGAGAAAAGGAAGTGAGAAAAGAAAGTGAGAAAAGAAAGTGGGAAAAGAAAGTGAGAAAAAAAATTGAGAAAAGAAAATGAAAAAACGAGAAAAGAAAGTGAGAAAAGAAATAAAGAAAAGAAAGTGAGAAAAGAAAGTGAGAACAGAAAGTGTGAAAAGAAAGTGAGATAAGAAAGTGAGAAAAGAAAGTGAGAAAAGAAAGATAGAAAAAAGGGAGGAAAAAATGAGAAAAGAAAGCGAGAAAAGGAAGTGAGAAAGAAAGTGAGAAAAGAAAGTGAGACAAGAAAGTGAGAAATGAAAGTGAGAAAAGAAAGTGTGAAAAAAACGAGAAAAGAAAGTGAGAAAAGAAAAGGAGAAAAGAAAAAGAGAAAAGAAAGTGAGAAAAGAAAGTGAGAAAAGAAAGTGAGAAAAGAAAGTGAGAAAAGAGAGTGTGAAAAGAAAGTGAGAAAAGGAAGTGAGAAAAGAAAGTGAGAAAAGAAAGTGAGAAAAGAAAGTGGGAAAAGAAAGTGAGAAAAGAAATTGAGAAAAGAAAATGAAAAAACGAGAAAAGAAAGTGAGAAAAGAAATAAAGAAAAGAAAGTGAGAAAAGAAAGTGAGAAAAGAAAGTGAGAACAGAAAGTGTGAAAAAAAGTGAGATAAGAAAGTGAGAAAAGAAAGTGAGAAAAGAAAGCGAGAAAAGAAAATGAGAAAAGAAAGTTAGAAAAGAACTTGAGAAAAGAAAGTGAGAAAAGAAAGTGAGAAAAGTAAGTGAGAAAAGAAAGTGAGAAAAATAAGTGAGAAAAGAAAATCAGAAAAGAAAGTGAGAAAAGAAAGTGAGAAAAGAAAGTGAGACAAGCAAGTGAGAAAAGAAAAAGACAAAAGAAGGTGAGAAAAGAAAGTGAGAAAAGAAAGTGAGAAAAGAAAAGGAGAAAAGAAAGTGAGAAAAGAAAGTGAGAAAAGAAAGAGAGAAAAGAAAGTGGAAAAGAAAGTGAGAAAAAAGGGAGGAAAAAATGAGAAAAGAAAATGAGAAAAGAAAGTGAGAAAAGAAAGTGAGAAAAGAAAGTGAGAAAAGAAAGTCAGAAAAGAAATAAAAAAGAAAGTGAGAAAAAAGAAAGTGATAAAAGTGAGTGAAAAGAAAGTGAGAAAAGAAAGTGAGAAAAGGGAGAAAAAAGGGAGAAAAGAAAGATTGAAAAGAAAGTGAGAAAAGTAAGTGAGAAAAGAAAATGAGAAAAGAAAGTGAGAAAAGAAAGTGAGACAAGAAAGTGAGACAAGAAAGTGAGACAACAAAGTGAGAAAAGAAAGTGAGAAAAGAAAGAGAAAAGAAGGAGAGAAAAGAAAGTGAGAAAAGGAAAGGAGAAAAGAAAGTGAGAAAATAAAGTGAGAAAAGAAAGAGAGAAAAGAAAGTGAGAAAAGAAAGTGAGAAAAAAAGGGAGGAAAAAATGAGAAAAGAAAGTGAGAAAAGAAAGTGAGAAAAGAAAGTCAGAAAAGAAAGTGAAAAAAGAAAGTGAGAAAAGAAAGTGAGAAAAAAGAAAGTGATAAAAGTGAGTGAGAAAAGAAAGTGAGAAAAAAAGTGAGAAAATAAAGTGAGATATGAAAGTGAGAAAAAACGAGAAAAGAAAGTGAGAAAAGAAAAAGAGAAAAGAAAAAGAGAAAAGAAAGTGGGAAAGTGAGACAAGAAAATGAAAAAACGAGAAAAGAAAGTGAGAAAAGAAATAAAGAAAAGAAAGTGAGAAAAGAAAGTGAGAAAAGAAAGTGAGAAAAGAAAGTGAGAACAGAAAGCGTGAAAAGAAAGTGAGATAAGAAAGTGAGATAAGAAAGTGAGATAAGAAAGTGAGAAAAGAAAGCGAGAAAAGAAAGTGAGAAAAGAACTTGAGAAAAGAAAGTGAGAAAAGAAAGTGAGAAAAGTAAGTGAGAAAAGAAAACGAGAAAAGAAAGTGAGAAAAGAAAGTGAGAAAAGAAAGTGAGAAAAGAAAGTGAGAAAAGAAAAAGAGAAAAGAAGGTGAGAAAAGAAAGTGAGAAAAGAAAGTGAGAAAAGAAAGTGAGAAAAGAAAGTGAGAAAAAAGGGAGGAAAAAATGAGAAAAGAAAATGAGAAAAGAAAGTGAGAAAAGAAAGTGAGAAAAGAAAGTGAGAAAAGAAAGTGAGAAAAGAAAGTGAGAAAAGAAAGTGAGAAAAGAAAGAGAGAAAAGAAAGTGAGAAAAGAAAGTGAGAAAAAAGGGAGGAAAAAATGAGAAAAGAAAATGAGAAAAGAAAGTGAGAAAGGAAAGTGAGAAAAGAAAGTGAGAAAAGAAAGTGAGAAAAGAAAATGAGAAAAGAAAGTGAGAAAAGAAAGTGAGAAAAGAAAGTGAGACAAGAAAGTGAGAAAAGAAAGTGAGAACAGAAAAAGAGAAAAGAAGGTGAGAAAAGAAAGTGAGAAAAGAAAAGGAGAAAAGAAAGTGAGAAAAGAAGGTGAGAAAAGAAAGAGAGAAAAGAAAGTGAGAAAAGAAAGTGAGAAAAAAGGGAGGAAAAAATGAGAAAAGAAAAAGAGAAAAGAAAATGAGAAAAGAAAGTGAGAAAAGAAAGTGAGAAAAAAAAGTGAGAAAAGAAAGTCAAGAAAAGAAAATGAAAAAAGAAAGTGAGAAAAGAAAGTGAGAAGAAAGTGATAAAAGTGAGTGAGAAAAGTAAGTGAGAAAAGAAAGTGAGAAAAGGGAGAAAAAAGGGAGAAAAGAAAGATTGAAAAGAAAGTGAGAAAAGTAAATGAGAAAAGAAAATGAGAAAAGAAAGTGAGAAAAGAAAGTTAGAAAAGAAAGTGAGACAAGAAAGTGAGAAAAGAAAGTGAGAAAACAAAAAAAAGAAGGTGAGAAAAGAAAGTGAGAAAAGAAAAGGAGAAAAGAAAGTGAGAAAAGAAAGTCAAGAAAAGAAAATGAAAAAAGAAAGTGAGAAAAGAAAGTGAGAAGAAAGTGATAAAAGTGAGTGAGAAAAGTAAGTGAGAAAAGAAAGTGAGAAAAGGGAGAAAAAAGGGAGAAAAGAAAGATTGAAAAGAAAGTGAGAAAAGTAAATGAGAAAAGAAAATGAGAAAAGAAAGTGAGAAAAGAAAGTTAGAAAAGAAAGTGAGACAAGAAAGTGAGAAAAGAAAGTGAGAAAACAAAAAAAAGAAGGTGAGAAAAGAAAGTGAGAAAAGAAAAGGAGAAAAGAAAGTGAGAAAAGAAAGTGAGAAAAGAAAGAGAGAAAAGAAAGTGAGAAAAGAAAGTGAGAAAAAAGGGAGGAAAAAATGAGAAAAGAAAATGAGAAAAGAAAGTGAGAAAAGAAAGTGAGAAAAGAAAGTGATAAAAGAAAGTCAGAAAAGAAAGTGAAAAAAGAAAGTGAGAAAAGAAAGTGAGAAAAAAAAGTGATAAAAGTGAGTGAAAAGAAAGTGAGAAAAAAAGTGAGAAAATAAAGTGAGATATGAAAGTGAGAAAAAAACGAGAAAAGAAAGTGAGAAAAGAAAAAGAGAAAAGAAAAAGAGAAAAGAAAAAGAGAAAAGAAAGTGGGAAAGAAAGTGAGACAAGAAAGTGAGAAAAGAAAGTGGGAAAAAGAAAGTGAAAAAAGAAAGTGAGAAAAGAAAGTGAGAAAAGAAAGTGGGAAAAGAAAGTGAGAAAAGAAATTGAGAAACGAAACTGAAAAAACGAGAAAAGAAAGTGAGAACATAACCGGCAGATTGCCGGAATAGCTGCGAATGAATAGACCTGCGTGCCATATAATAGAGATAGAAACAGATACAGATCTAAATTGAAAACAAAAATCGACGTCGCTCAAAAAACTAGGTAAAAAACATTCAGCAATAAATTAATAACGCTTGTTAAAATTCATTCCACAGAAGCCTCTTATCAGGGACCATTACTGCACATATGAGTTCCTTTGACCTTAAACAAATTCAAACTAAACTTAAGTTTTAAAGTGCAAAAGTCATTTTATTGAGTGAGGTAAGTCACGTATGATCAAAATCTAATCACGCAAATAACCTAAAAACTTTTACTAAAGCGAGTGAGAAATGACGTCACGCGCGCAAATGCCGTTAGTGAGAGGAAGAAGTCATTCAGAAAATTTGACTTTTTCAGCTTTGCTGTGTGAACAAATGTAAAACGAAAAAAGAGCGTCAGACGACGAAACAAAAAAACCAAGAGCACCGCAATATAGCTTCGCTCAGCTTACAGCTTCGCAGCTATAAAAAAAAAATAAAGAAAAGAAAGTGAGAAAAGAAAGTGAGAAAAGAAAGTGAGAACAGAAAGTGTGAAAAGAAAGTGAGATAAGAAAGTGAGAAGAGAAAGTAAGAAAAGAAAGAGAGAAAAGAAGAGAGAAAGTGATAGAAGAAAGTGAGAAAAGAAAGTGAGAAAAGAAAGTGAGAAAAAGGGAGGAAAAAATGAGAAAAGAAAATGAGAAAAGAAAATGAGAAAAGAAAGTGAGCAAAGAAAGTGAGAAAAGAAAGTGAGAAAAGAAAGTCAGAAAAGAAAGTGAAAAAAGAAAGTGAGAAAAGAAAGTGAGAAAAAAGAAAGTGAGAAAAGAAAGTTAGAAAAAAAACGAGAAAAGTGAGAAAACAAAGTGAGAAAAGAAAAAAAGAAAAGAAAAAGAGAAAAGAAAGTGAGAAAAAAAAGTGAGAAAAGAAAGTGAGAAAAGAAAGTGCGAAAAGAAAGTGAAAAAGAGAAAGTGAGAAAAGAAAGTGGGAAAAGAAACTGAGAAAAGAAAGTGAGAAAAAAGGGAGGAAAAAATGAGAAAAGAAAGTGAGAAAAGAGAGAAAAGAAAGTGAGAAAAGAAAGTGATAAAAGTGAGTGAGAAAAGAAAGTGAGAAAAGAAAGAAAGAAAGTGAGAGAAGAAAGTGAGAAAAGAAAGTGAGAAAAGAAAGTGAGAAAAGAAAGTGAGAAAAGTGCGAAAAAAGTGAGAAAAGAAAGTGAGAAAAGAAAGTGAGAAAAGTAAGTGAGAAAAAAAGTGAGAAAAAAAAGTGAGAAAAGAAAGTGAGAAAAGAAAGTGAGAAAAGAAAGTGAGAAAAGAAAGTGAGAAAAGAAAGTGAGAAAAAATGTGAGAAAAGAAAATGAGAAAAGAAAGTGAGAAAAGAGAGAAAAGAAAGTGAGAAAAGAAAGTTAGAAAACAAAGTGAGAAAAGAAAGTGAGAAAAGAAAGTGAGAAAAGAAAGTGAGAAAAGTGCGAAAAAAGTGAGAAAAGAAAGTGAGAAAAGTAAGTGAGAAAAAAAGTGAGAAAAAAAAGTGAGAAAAGAAAGTGAGAAAAGAAAGTGAGAAAAGAAAGTGAGAAAAGAAAGTGAGAAAAGAAAGTGAGAAAAAAAGTGAGAAAAGAAAATGAGAAAAGAAAGTGAGAAAAGAGAGAAAAGAAAGTGAGAAAAGAAAGTTAGAAAACAAAGTGAGAAAAGAAAGTGAGAAAAGAAAGTGAGAAAAGAAAGTGATAAAAGAAAGTGAGAAGAGAAAGTGAGAAAAGAAAGAGAGAAAAGAAGAGAGAAAGTGATAGAAGAAAGTGAGAAAAGAAAGTGAGAAAAGAAAGTGAGAAAAGAAAGTGAGAAAATAAAATGAGAAAAGAAAGTGAGAAAAAAAAGTGAGAAAAGAAAGAGAAAAGTGCGAAAAAAGTGAGAAAAAAAGTGAGAAAAGAAAGTGAGAAAAAAAGTGAGAAAAGAAAGTGAGAAAAAAGTGAGAAAAAAAAGTGAGAAAAAAAGTCAGAAAAGAAAGTGAGAAAAGAAAGTGATAAAAGAAAGTGAGAAAAGAAAGTGAGAAAAGAAAGTGAAAAAGAGAAAGTGAGAAAAGAAAGTGGGAAAAGAAACTGAGAAAAGAAAGTGAGAAAAAAGGGAGGAAAAAATGAGAAAAGAAAGTGAGAAAAGAAAGTGAGAAAAGAGAGAAAAGAAAGTGAGAAAAGAAAGTGATAAAAGTTAGTGAGAAAAGAAAGTGAGAAAAGAAAGAAAGAAAGTGAGAGAAGAAAGTGAGAGAAGAAAGTGAGAAAAGAAAGTGAGAAAAGAAAGTGAGAAAAGTGCGAAAAAAAGTGAGAAAAGAAAGTGAGAAAAGAAAGTGAGAAAAGTAAGTGAGAAAAAAAATGAGAAAAAAAGTGAGAAAAGAAAGTGAGAAAAGAAAGTGAGAAAAGAAAGTGAGAAAAGAAAGTGAGAAAAGAAAGTGAGAAAAAAAGTGAGAAAAGAAAATGAGAAAAGAATGTGAGAAAAGAGAGAAAAGAAAGTGAGAAAAGAAAGTGAGAAAAGAAAATTAGAAAACAAAGTGAAAAAGAAAGTGAGAAAAGAAAGTTAGAAAAGAAAGTGATAAAAGAAAGTGAGAAGAGAAAGTGAGAAGAGAAAGTGAGAAGAAAGAGAGAAAAGAAGAGAGAAAGTGATAGAAAGTGAGAAAAGAAAGTGAGAAAAGAAAGTAAGAAAAGAAAATGAGGAAAGTGAGAAAAGAAAGAGAGAAAAGTGCGAAAAAAGTGAGAAAAAAAGTGAGAAAAGAAAGTGAGAAAAAAAGTGAGAAAAAGTGAGAAAAAAAGTGAGAAAAAAAAGTGAGAAAAAAAGTGAGAAAAGAAAGTGAGAAAAGAAAGTGAGAAAAGTGCGAAAAAAAGTGAGAAAAGAAAGTGAGAAAAGTAAGTGAGAAAAAAAGTGAGAAAAAAAAGTGAGAAAAGAAAGTGAGAAAAGAAAGTGAGAAAAGAAAGTGAGAAAAGAAAGTGAGAAAAGAAAGTGAGAAAAGAAAGTGAGAAAAGAAAGTGAGAAAAGAAAGTGAGAAAAAAAGTGAGAAAAGAAAATGAGAAAAGAAAGTGAGAAAAGAGAGAAAAGAAAGTGAGAAAAGAAAGTGAGAAAAGAAAGTTAGAAAACAAAGTGACAAAAGAAAGTGAGAAAAGAAAGTGAGAAAAGAAAGTGATAAAAGAAAGTGAGAAGAGAAAGTGAGAAAAGAAAGAGAGAAAAGAAGAGAGAAAGTGATAGAAGAAAGTGAGAAAAGAAAGTGAGAAAAGAAAATGAGAAAAGAAAGTGAGAAAAGAAAGTGAGAAAAAGAGAGAAAAGTGCGAAAAAAGTGAGAAAAAAAGTGAGAAAAGAAAGTGAGAAAAAAAGTGAGAAAAGAAAGTGAGAAAAAAGTGAGAAAAAAAGAGAGAAAAAAAGTGAGAAAAGAAAGTGAGAAAAGAAAGTGAGGAAAGTGAGAAAAAAAGTGAGAAAAGAAAGTGAGGAAAGTAAAAGAAAGTGAGAAAAGAAAGTGAGAAAAGAAAATGAGAAAAGAAAAGAAAGTGAAAAAGAGAGAAAAGAAAGTGAGAAAAGAAAGTGAGAAAAGAAAGTTAGAAAACAAAGTGAGAAAAGAAAGTGAGAAAAGAAAGTGAGAAAAGAAAGTGAGAAAAGAAAGTGAGAAAAGAAAGTGATAAAAGAAAGTGAGAAGAGAAAGTGATAGAAGAAAGTGAGAAAAGAAAGTGAGAAAAGAAAGTGAGAAAAGAAAGTGAGAAAAGAAAGTGAGAAAAGAAAATGAGAAAAGAAAGTGAGAAAAGAAAGTGAGAAGAGAAAGAGAGAAAAGTGCGAAAAAAGTGAGAAAAAAAGTGAGAAAAGAAAGTGAGAAAAAAGTGAGAAAAGAAAGTGAGAAAAAAAGTGAGAAAAAAAGTGAGAAAAAAAGTGAGAAAAGAAAGTGAGAAAAGAAAGTGAGGAAAGTGTGAAAAAAAGTGAGAAAAGAAAGTGAGGAAAGTAAAAGAAAGTGAGAAAAGAAAGAGAGAAAAGAAAGTGAGAAAAGAAAGTGAGAAAAGAAAGTGAGAAAAGAAAGTGAGAAAAGAAAGTGAGAAAAGAAAGTGAGAAAAGAAAGTGAGAAAAGAAAGTGAGAAAAGAAAAAGAAAGCGAGAAAAGAAAGTGGGAAAGTGAGCAAAAGAAGGTCTTTTTGATAGTTGCTCTCAATTTATCTATTTCGGGGCGCTTTCTGAAGGCTCTGCTCAACTTTTTGAGTTTCTTTCTGTCAGACTCTTGGCTTTTCGTTTTATAGTCCTTTTATTGGTAAAGCAGTCAATTCTGAAAGTTATCTTTAACGAAGAAAAGCGAAAAACGTTTTAGCCAAGAGAAGCGAAGAAAAGTTATAGCGAAGAAAAGTCAGGAGGATAACTGAATTGCAGGATAAGAGTCTGAGAAAATGAAAAAAAACTGAGCAAAACCTCACAAACCTTTAGACCAGTTCAGACCTGCCCGCCCTAATTAATTTTGATCACCAATGGATGCTTACCAAATCGTTGGCCATCTGGGATATGCAAAAAGGAATGATAATATGTAAAAAGAACAATCAGTATTGCATTAAAACAATTCAATGTAACGGTTAACCTCAGTTAAATGTCAACAGTTCAAGGTTTCACACGCGTGCACGCAAACACACATACATACACAAACGCACAAGGATAAAATTCAGTGGTTGTACTCCAAGCCATGGTTAACGTCAGTTAAATTTTATCAGTTGAAGGTCACAAACACACACACACACAAACACAGTCACATAGACGTAAGCGGTCAAGTTAAAAGAACGTTCGAAAACAAATCGAACGTTTGAAAAGCAAGCAAACGTTCGAAAACGAATTGAACGTCCCAAAACCGAAAAGAGCAAAATGATCATTTGAATGCCTACGTGCACACACACACACACGCGTGCGCACACATACGCATGCATGCTCACGGACACACGCACGCACACACATAAAACCAAGTCACAGAACACGCTGCATGTTTAAGGACCGTTAAAACATGTGAAGATTGGCGCTTAAACATGGTGGTATAGGATGCATGCATTACGCTAGGCTGCATGTTTAAGGGACGCTAAAACATGTGAAGATAGGCGCTTAAACATGGTGGTATAGCATTCGAGTTAGAATTAATATATAGAAGCGCAAAATTATCAAGCGAAAAATTTGCATAAAAAAGACACACACGTTTACAATAATTGCTATGAACTTCGTTCAAGAGCGATTAAACATACCCGGCCGATTGCCAAAAATAGCCGCCATGGATTCTCATAACCCCCATTGGGAATGAAAGAACAGAAACAAAAAAAATGATGGCTGTACAAAACTTTTTCGAAACTGGAGCTATTTTGCTCGAATTTTGTATTGAGACGTACTCCTTTTTCTCAATGAGAGGATGCAGGATTAGTCTCATTAAGAAAGGCAAACGACTAATGTCGGAAGATTTGCTCTCCAACGACTACAGGGAGCTCAAATCTATTACAGCCTGCTTCAGTCGGTTGGGACGGGGTTGCATAGATAAAATCACTCAGGAGGGCTTCAAATGACGTCATTGGAGGTCATTATTTTCCACTATAATCAATAAAACTAAAATTTGAAGGGCAAAAAAATTACACTAATTTTTGCACACTTTTCATTTGACTTTTATTTAGCTGCTCACACTTGCGCAGGAGACAGAAATTTTGATCACGCAAAAATAATTCAAGGGTGTAAAATTCACTAAGTCAGACCTGTCTCGCAAATATTTTGCATAAAGAAAGACCGACACGTTTACAATAATTGCTTCAAACTTAGTTTGAGAGTCCTTAAAAAGAGCGGAAATTAAATTCCAGGTAAAATATGGACAGGTTACAAGACCAAATAAAATTTAAGCATTTGACGTCAAGAGCGTCAGCCCATTAAAGTCCGCATAAACCAATTCACATAAATTTCACAGATTTAGAAACACAACCGGTAGATTGCCGGAAGTAGCCGACATTGATAATCATAACCACCAATTGCCATTCAAAGAACCGAAAAAATGGAAGATTGATTGTTGCACAAAAACAATTTTTCCAGCGTGAACTTTTTTATTTCATTTTGCAGTTATACAAACTCTTGTTTCACAATGAGAAAATACAGGGGGTAGTATCAATTACAAAAAGCATTAGAGATGGTAACAAAAATTTTTAAAAAACAGTTGAAGTAAAGGGCATCCAAAATTGAGCTTTAAAGGGTATGTCGTTTTTTTCCTTAATTTCCCTCTTTTGGTATAGACTCTGTTCATTTTAAGATCGCTGTGCTGAGGAATCGCTGTTTAAACACCATGAGAAGGAAGAATGAATGAAGCCGAAAAAATTTTCACACAATGCTGAACAAGCTATGAAATGAAAAAAAAACGAAACCAATTTTTATTCAACGTTATTCGACCAACAATTCAAAGAAATTTGATGGACACAACAAAACCTAGATTTATATTGCAAAATTAATGGGAGATCAAATCTATTTCAGCCTGCTTCAGTCCGGGGGGATAATTAAATTCACTAATGAGGGCTTCAGATGACGTCATTAGAGGTTACTATATACACCAAAAACCAAAAAATAAGTAAAAAATAGCTCCAATTTTAGCGTACTGTTTATGTTAATTTCAGTAGTGAACTTCCACCAATTGTGTTCAGCTTCTCACACTTATGAAAAGCCGCACTTGATTAAAAGATTTGACCTCAGACAAAAAAATTTTTACAATTCTATTTCCCGCTCTCTTGAAAACAGCGGTAAGAGCAAAAAACCTATTTTTGCTCAACTATTCAGCACTCACACCGCTAAAATTTTAACGGGTCGTAAAATATCAGCGCCGTAAAAACATTGAATTGGAACAAACCCCAGATTTACATTAATTGATGCTTCAGAGAAACGTTCTCAAAGTCTGAAGTTTACAAACATAATATACCTTTTAGTGTTAACTTTTAATCACAACCGTCAGATTGCCGGAAAATAGCCGCTTGTGTCCTTCCATGGAATTGAAACAACTAAAAAATAAGATAGACAGAATGACCGCCGGTCCTTTAATAGACCGCTAGACTTTTTGGTTAGATTTGGATTGTCATTTTTAAGAGACACATAAGCTCTATAAGGAAAAAACTCTAATGCAGCTTTTTCAATATTCGAAATCAAAAATTCAAAACTCTAATACTCAAGAATTAGGGCACATACATTTGGCACTACTTAGATGCACGCTATTGATCTTTAACTAGTAGATGTTCACAAAACTTCAAGTTTATTGAGTGAATTCAGAAGTCATTTTTTGAGTGAGGTAAGTCATGTGAGGAACTAAAAACAGAACAAATGACGTCAAGCACACAAATTTTAACTGCAAAGCAGTAGAAGTCACAAATTGAAAAAGTCAATGGTCGCAAGAATCCTCGATGGAGACGAACTAAAAAAACATAGCAGAAGTCCTAAATTACAATCCAAAGAATTGAATTAGCTTTGACCTTACAAAAAGTTAGCCGTGTTAGATGTCCAATGAGAGCAATTCGTTTGACACCATTGAGAATAAGCAATTTTACCACACGAACAAAAAACAAGCCAGACAAAAAAAATCAGATCTATTTTTTAAAGACATGGTCAAAATAAAAAAAAATCTAGGATCTCATGCAACTGATCAAATTCCCGTGTTTCCCATTATCAACCGATGAAACCTGTCATAAATGAGGTTAAGTGATAAGACAGCAATGAGACAAAGAAAGCACTATCTTTGCAATGAAAGGATTTGAAACAAAAAAAGCTGTCAGAAACCAACAAAAACGGTCAATAATGAGACAAAGATAAAAGATAATTAAGTTAAAAACAAAACTCGCAAAACTAAAAAAATCTATCATATTTCATGCAAACAATTGATGTCAAAGTCATAGAAGGCATCAGCTTTGAAACAATTTAATCGACAATAATAACCCCTATTAGCAACCTATGAGGCCTGTTATTAATGAGAATAAACGATGAGAACGAAAATTAAAAGTACAACAAAGTAAATTTTTAAGTAGTGTCAAAGTCATGAGAACTAATAAGCTTTCAATTCAGCTATTATTAGGTTATTTTGCACCTCGTTATCAACCAATGAGACCTGTAATTGATGATACTAAGTGATAAGACAACAGAAATAATTTTTGAAAGTGGGCGAAATCAAATATTCTTTAATGTTTCTTGTAGTGTACAGGTCATAAAAAGTTTCAGCCGCCCCTTGATGATTTCTAGCAATTTCAACTAGGCGCAATAAGAACACAGATGTATTATACTAAGAGCACTCAAGGGAAAGAAACTCTGAAAACAGAAGTCAAATTGACACACATGAAAAAACATAACCGACTAAACGTCGGAAGAATTACTCTCGAACGACTAGTGGGAGCTCTAATCAACAATTGCAGCCTGCTTCAGTTGGGGGGGGGGGGAGGGGGAGCCTGAATGGGACTAAGAAGTTCAATAGTGGGCTTCAAATAACCACATTAGAGGTTAACATATACAACTTTTAAGATTAAAAGTAAAACATGGCACCAATTTCTTTGGCGCACTTTTCATTTGACTTTTGGTATTAAATTGCCGCCAATTGAGTTCAGCTGCTTGAAATTGTGATTAAGAGAGAATTTTAGACCACGCGAAACGCAAAAAGTCAAAGCCGTAAAAGTCACTCGAAAAGTCAAAACTGTCAAGCGAAAATTTTGCATAAAACAAGACACAAGATTACAATAATTGCTATGAACTTCGTTCAAGAGCAATTAAAAACTCCCTCTGAAAAATTTGTTCAAACAATAATTTGTGTTTCCACTTCAAAGGTAACTTGAAAAAAGCACGCCTTCAACCTACTCTATTTTTTGCTCTTTTTAGTACTTCAGCGTGACAAAAATCTCTACTCTAATTTGACTTCTTACTGACGTGAAAAAGCCAAAAAAAGCGTGAACAGATCTTTTAAAAAAGACAGCACACAAATACAATCCAAATCCTTTGGATAGTAAAAACCACGATGTCCCCAATAATAGCCGCTATCGCTTCGCGACCATTAATCAGAGAAACAAAAATCCGAGTTTTTCGGCTAAAAAAATCTCACGGATACTAACTAATGGTCTGCTTCACATCTGCAAATTATCAAGTTACTACAATTGGCCGATTATAACCATGTGACTTCATTTTTTAAACACGACCGGGCAGTTAATATGGAGAAAAACTAACCTGTATTTTGCGCTGTCGAGGCTTTTCCGGTTTCCGATACGATTGCAGTCTTCGAAGGTTCATAGCCCCTCGCACCCATTTGTTGCGCCTTGCTCTCTTCTACAGGTTGTATACAATCGCCAGCAGTTCCACTTTTGGAGTTCCGCATGGATATTACTGCACTTCCTTCCACTTGAGTTCGATAAGGAGGAGCAGTAATTAATGCCGTAGAAGCTATAGTTGCTGTATCATTTCCACTGTTCAAACTCTCGCTCTCGTCTTCTGAAGAACTGGAGATTGTGATAATACGTTGTCCAGCAGTAGCTCGACTCCGGGACCTAATATAGAATCTCAGTTAACTAACTCCACCAATATCTCGTCTTATGTATGATGTCACGGTATTAAAGTTAAATAGACGAGAGAAATACATCAATTGATTCTTACTAACACACTTCACTTAAAATTTTGGAACACGCAATTGAGACCAGAAAGTGTCCATCTCAGAGTGCATAAAAATTTAATTGCACGTGCCTCTGTTCAGGTTATACTAACCTTCATTATATCGCCCTGCGGTTTATAAGGGGAGTGGGAATCGACCTAAAAATAAATAGGCGACAGATTGCCGGAATAGCCTCCTTTTTAATTAGGAACATTATTTTCCTTGGTTAGGTAAGTCACGTATGATCAAAATCTGATCACGCAAATGACCGAATGACAAAAGGTTTTTCTTGTTTCTAAGATAGAGTGGTAAATGACTCCACGCGCAAAGAAGACGTTAGTGAAGAAGAGGCCACTCAGAAAATTTGATCTTTTCAGCTTTGCTGTGTAAACAAATGAAATAAAATAAAGCGTCAGACGACAAACACAAAAAAAACATAGCCGGACGAAATCCGGAAGCGCCTCGAAGCGTTGGGTTTTATCAAACAAAACTCTAATAGCAGCCGAAAGCATTATCTTTTGTCTGGAAACTATTATTTCTTGCCTCAACAGAGTCTAATAAAACATTTGGTAGACTTTAACTTAAAACCGCTGTAGAAGAGAAATTTCAGCATAAACAACATTGCAGCAAGAAAAAATGCAGGATCCAATAAGAAAGCATACAGCCAACTTGACACTTACAGAAAATTTTGATAGAAAACTCACCCTAAAATTGTGATACCGGAAAATTTTTGTTTTATTAACGACTGGTAACGTTGAAAAATATCCTAAACTTCTAGCATAAACACCGTTTAGCTTAAAAACTGACCGGGTTAATATTCAAAAAATAACCCGTCATAAAAAATCAGAAATTTGCTACCCGAAAACACATTGGAAAAGCGTAAGTCAGGTATTTTTTAGAAACTGAACCGAACTAAAAACTTGAAATTAAAAATGTTTAGTTTGGGCGTAACAAAATTTTGAAAAATTTAACAAATACTTCTCTCTTGTTGGGATATCTTTGTTGAATGCCTTCAAACTATAGCAAAAGTAAAATAGAAAAATTCATTGCAAGAATTAGCAGAACCTCTGTCATATTTACTCATTACAAAGTCCGCTCAAAGATCCAACAATAAAGAATATACTGCAAAAAACCAAAATTCAATAAAATCAAAAAACTTGGGTCGATTTTGCACTTGAAACTCTATAATAAGCTGCCAAAATTATTGTGTTATCAATAAGAGGGTTACATAGTGCTGTTAAGTAAATAAAAAAATACTACAAACAAACAAATAAGCAAAAATTGAGCTAAAATGAACAACAAAACAGCTAAAAACGGTTATCTATATGAGCTATACTCACAAAAACACTTTTCAAAGTCGAAAAGTAATTCACCCCACACAGCGCATAAACACAAAATTTCTCTCCCTCTGAAATTGTTAATTCTCACGGCAATTTTACTCACTTTTGCTTTTAGGTCAAAACGGCGTTCGAACAAATAGTACTTCCGAAAAAAAAAGATCTCAAGAGAACCAATACTCATCTTCAAGTCGTAAAAAACAAGAACACGGCGATATAGCTGCGCTCTGCTACAATGAAAAATATTAAATTTAGATACCTAATTGATGATGCCTTGCCACTGGTTTTAGTTGATGTACTCAAGTTAGTTACTGACACACAAGACTCGGCTTCCAATGTACGTTTCAAAGGATTGGCTTTAAGCATCTTTTGCAGATGATGGCGAACAGTTTCAATTCGATCGGAGCCTCTGAAAATCCACTCGTACTTCATTCCCAGACCATCCAGGTCATCGAAGACCACCTTGATGATATTGCAGTCCACCGCGGCTATTAACGCATTGCTCCTTAAATAATAATTTACTTGCCAATACCAAAAGAAAATTCAGAACAGAAGAGAGTTATAACTCAGTTCGTTTACATAGACTTTTCGGAAAATCAAAAGTATTGGCCCGCGCCAGTCATGATTGCCAACGAAACACAATTTAATAACTAGAGACTGATTTATGTCTGAAGCTTAACTTCTGTAATAAAAACCACATCTCCGATTTGAATAATGCTGGTTTAAATAAAATGTCGAGGAAAACCTGCAGAAGCAAATTTGATTATTCATTCAACATTTTCAACTTCTTGTTTTGATTGCATGTTGTTTACTTGTATTCACTTGGTAAACAAACTCATTTCCTGAAAAGTTACTGAAACAAATTTTTTTTCAGTAACTTTTCAATCTTCCATGACATTTCTTGCAGTGTTTTATGACATTGATGATAAGATGATGCTAAGACATACCATCTACCATAGTCCTTGACTTTGATCACTTTTCCCTGCACTGTGTCTTGCAAGAGAAATCTCTTTGGGTAGAAATGGAAGTAGACCTCCAAAAATGAGCCCATCTCTCCGTCTACAAATTCTGTCCAGACATCTCCTGGTTCAGTGTCCACAAACAGGTGCCAAACAGATCCATGTGGAACGTACTGCACTTCACCAGAGTCGAAGAAGATCAAATACCTGCGATAATAAAAGTTAAGTACAAAAACCGATGCAATTATGGACAGAAAAGCCAGTCATTTGAAATCAAGAATCATGCCTGAAGAAGTCACTCGAAAAGTCAAATCGGTTAGTTGATAAAAACGATCAAGAAAATCATAGAAGAAATCCGGATACGAGTCGAAGTAAAAACCTGACGACATTAAATGACATACCCGGCAGATTGCCGGAAAATAGCCGCCGTTGATTCCAATAAGCATGATTGGGATTGAAAGAATAGAATATATTGAAAAAAAAAGATTTTTGTACAAAAACATTTTTAAGTCCGATTTATTTTGATGGCATTTCGTAGTTGAACATAACGTACTTCTGTTTCTTAGAGAGAGGCTACAGAGGCTACTATCAATACCAATAAGCATTAGAGATGGTAATAAGACTTATAGGAACGACGTTCAAATAGCGGGCATCTAAAATTGGGCTTTATGGCTTTATCCCGTTTCTACTTCTGACTTCAATTTTTTTTATCTGACTCTGTTCATTTTGAATTGCTTTGCTGAGCAACTGATGTTCAAAATCATTTTTAACAGAATGAGAAGAGAGAAACTAGCCTAGAGAAGTCAAAAAGATATCACGCAAAATGTTGAAAAAGCGGCAAAATGAGGTAAAGCGAAACATTTTTTTATTCGACGAAGTTGAAAAAAACATAGCAGGACAAGTCCTGACGTACAATTTAAAGAATTTTCATTGACTAAACAGAAAACTAGACCTAGAACGGACTATGAATGGTTTGGAAAAACCATTTAGAAAAAAATCCGATCCAAAAAATCGAAAAAACAGTAAGAATCAAAGTGAAATTGCCGCATATGAACAAAAAACCACTACCGATAAAGCGAATTGTTCAAACACCGTATTCTCACTCTACTTTAAAATTAGAGCGAAAAAATTTCACGCCGCAAAACCACTCGATTTTTCCCTCCATTTCCTGTTTCGGCGTGACCAAAATCACTACTCCAATTTGACTTCAAAAATCATGAAAATGTGTGATCAGACCTTAAAAAAAAAGACAGCGCCCCAATACAATTCAAATTCTTTGAATTGTAAAAAAAATAGGAGCGCTATAATAGCCGGCTGAGAAGATGAGGGCGGCTATTAATTACATATTAGAAAATTGTTTATTCATTTTTCGGATCTATTCTGTTCCCCCCCCCCCCTTGTGTTTTTCATGACCCTCAGTTACAAATTATATGTTGTTATATAGCACGTTACTATGTAAGAAAATAGCACGTGCGCCTGGGGGGTCACAAAAGATTTATGGTCACGAAGCCATTTTTTTATTTTACAGTCGGATCTGTCCCCCCCCCCCCCCCCGACAAATGTTTTTATGCCCTTATAAAAAAATTATGTGTCGTTATAAAACACGTTACTGTTAAAAATATGCCCACTAAGCTGACGTGGGGAGACAGAATATATCCGTACACGTTTATTCCCAATATCGATCTCTGAACTTCGCATCTCTATAATAAGGCAGTTCATAACGTAAAAGCCGCACCCATTTCAGTCTAATATCGTCTTTTGGTAATTATTATTGTCACCTGTTTTTATTATCAGAACTCTTTTTATTCTGGCCTTGTTGTCCTATCATTGGCAGTTCACCAATAACGCCAGTAGCCAATTGGGTTTTCTTGTTAGGACAATCGTCCAAGCGCCCCATTCCCTCGTGTGCATCATAGCTGAACCGTGCCAAAACCCTTGTCTGCACTTTGAACGTGTGTCTGGCAGAGGCGGTTGCAAAGGCAATCTGCTTGGCCTGGTTGAAGGTCTGGTCAAACATGGATCCCCGATACTTGACACGGTACAAATCTTCACCCTCTGGCCCGGGAGTCCGGCTTACTACCTCACCTTTCATCCATTTGCGACTCTGTCGTTTGAAACCGAACACGGGAGTTCCCCGACAGATTTCTGTATTCGTCCGACTGAAATACAGTCTCTCACTACTTTAGTCAACAATTTAAAATCAAGCAGGTTTCCTCACTGTAAAACATTTTTGTCGCTGCTGAGTTCAGCTGTTGACTTTTGTGATTGAGAGAGAAATTTAGATGACGCAAAACGAAAAAGTCAAGGGCGCAAAAGTCACTCGAAAAGTCAAAACGGTCAAGCAAAACGTTTGCATAAAAAAGACCAACACGTTTAAAATAATTGGTTCAAACTTCGCTCGAGAGCAATTAAAAATCGTTTTTTAATTTTTTGCATTTGAATGAACCACTAATTAAACTGCCTAAAACTGTTGTCCACACTTCTCTATTCTTTAAGGCGATACAGTATCGTTCAATATATCAAGAATTAAACGCAGGAACTGTGGTACGTATGTTTCTTGAACGAAATTTTTGTAATATATGTGCCGTTGCTTCAAAAATTAAGTAACATCGCCTTTTGTATGAGTAAGCTTTTTGCGATTCAAAAGACGTTGACAAATTTTTCGGCAGGAAATTTCCACAAATTCATGGATCACATTTTAGCTAATTTTTTCCCACTGAATTGCAGAAATATTGTCTCAAACAGCAACTGCACAAGATGACTTAAGTGCATGCTTTATCATAAAAATCAATTATGCGACTTTCAATCAAATTGAATACAAATTTTGCGATTTAAGAATGAGAAGCTTGCAAAAGACACAATCAGCTAAAACGATGTTAAAAAACCGAGTTGGCTAATTTGAATTCTATTTCTGTGTTGCAACCAAGGCATATAAACCCACACACCTATGGAGTTTAAGAAAGTCCGCACTTGTTTTGTCGTTGGCAGCTGATGACGTCACGGTGATTAATTCCACTTCGTTGTCGGAGTGCTGTTGACTGACTTCACTCCCAATTGGCTCGACAACTGCCACAGAAGACGCAACCTCGTCATCCTGTTGCTCCGGGTTGCTCGGCTAAATAAAAAAATGTTTACTATCAAAGAACAAATCCCATCCATAATTCAAAATCACCCCCCACAACATCCGATTATCCGGTAATTTTTCCTCCAACTGGATACTTTCTCAGTCAGTTAACCGAACCATCACACGAAAGAACGATAAAGGATACGATTGCCAATATTTCGTTTGATGAGCAAAGCTATGATAGTCGGTCGGTCAGTCACCATGCGGTCACCAAAATCTGACCAAAAGCATCTAAGGATCTAAAATGTGGTCAAGTGTCTGGAGTTAGGGATGGAAAGAGGGGGTGGGACGATGGGTTTCAAACTATTCAGATTAAGAACCGCCCTTCATACCATGAATTTATGAGAACGTAGTGCCCTCTGAGATCTAACTTTTTTATCCAGTTGTTGTGGACGAACGAACATTCAAATGGCCAGACGAAATATCGGTCAAGCGCAAAATCGCACGCAGAAGATTGCACGACTAATATAACTGCTGCAAAGTTTGTTTGAGAGCAATCAATAAAATCTCAGCCAAAAAATGTCAGAAAGTAACCAAACAGAGCACAGAAAACTTGCCCTGAAAATCTGACAGATTCCTTAAATAATCTAAAGCCACGAAGATATGAAACAAAATATAGGTCACTTACAAACAGAAACAGGGACGAATAACTAACGTCGGACGAATTACTCTCGGACTGAAGAAGCCAGAGATACTTTATGTGAAAGTTCGAGCCAGCGACATCTCGGATGAGAGACGCTGAAATTAACCACTGAGCAACACATGCTATCTACTGTTTACGCTTACAATTAGTTTTATTTTAGATACAGATTTAATTTCTGGATACAAACAATTCAAATACTTCTAAGAAAATCAAAAAGTCAAGATAAAAAAGTCCTTCGAGAAATTACATCGAAAAAATTTTCGAGATAAAAATGGTCAAGCAAAAATTTTGCATTAAAGACACACACGTTTACAAGACTTGCTCCAAACTTCGTTCGAGAGCAATCAGAAACTTAAAAGTACAGAACCAGGCTATTAGGCAACAAGAAATGAACAAATTCCTGTTTCAGTGTAACGAAATTGATAAAATTTTGACAATAAATTGAAAACATCAAAGCCAAAATTTTGTCGGATGATTTGCTGTCAAAAAGCGTCGGATGATTTGCTGTCAAACGACTCACGTCTAAAAGTGAAGATAAAAAACCCCAGAAATGAAATCGAAAAAATGTTCTAAAACGGTCAAGCAAATATTTCCCTTTAGAAAAGACTCACACATTTACAATCATTGCTCCAAACTTCGCTAGAGAGCAATTAAAAAATTGTTGGTAAAGAATAAGCAATTAAGCCACAAAAATGCACGAATTCCTTCATTAGTGTTACAAAATTGATCAAATTCTGACAATAAATTGAAAACCTTAGAGCCACAATTTTGTAAGAGATCGTGCAAATAGTTCTAAAACAACATTATTCAAAACAGTCATTTAAATAAATTAAAAACCAGCGTGGGATGATTTGTTCTTAAACGACTCACGTCCAACTGGCTTTGGTCAAACCAGCTTAAGCTGAGGCAGACTAAACTCTTGGTAAGAAAGGTTGGAAAGTGCGGAGACATAAATGGATCAACACTATTGAAACTGAATTTTAGCACTGAAATTTTGCAATAAACGGGCGGGCAGAGTGGGAAATGGGCAAACTCTAAGAACTGCCATTCATACCACGAATTTAAACCGCTTCTACAGTTTCCTTAAATTGCATACTTAGACTAGTGAGCCGTAAGGCTCAAAGAAAACTTATTGCCTTCCAGGCAGTAGCTGTTTATCCCGTATTTGAAGACGAAAAGGTGCCATTAAAAGAGCAATTAAGAGGGCTTTTTCAGGAAGAACGGAATAGCTGCGTAAGAATAGACTTGCGTGCCATATAATAGAGATAGAGACATATACAGTTATAAGTTGAAAAAGTTCCTGACGCCGCTCAAAAAGCTATGTAAAAACCTTCAGGGGGTAAATTAATAAAGCTTGTTAAAATCGATGGCGCAACAACCTTTTCATTAGGGACCTTTTTTACACATATGAGTTCCCTTGACCTTCAAATCACTTATATTGAACTTGTTCTAAAGTGCAGAACTCATTTTATTGCGCGAGGTAAGTCACGTATGATCAAAATCTAATCATTCAGAAGAGCCAAAAAAAGTTGGCCAAAGAGAGTGAGAAATAACGTCGGCGCAAATTCTGTTAGTGAGTGGAACAAGCCATTACGAAAATTTGACTTTTTCAGCTTTGATGCGTGAAGAGATGTAAAACAAAAGAGTGTCAGACGACGAAACAAAAAGCCGAAAAAATTCCGTAAACGATTCGAAGTCATATCCTCCAAAAAAATGCCTTTTCAAATATCTAGTATCTCCATGCAGAGGGCATCAATGCAGCGAAAACAACAGTCTTAAATCAAAGAACAGAATTGTAACCAAAGAGCATTGAATACAATCAGAAACAAGGAAAAAAAAGGAAAATTCAATGAATTTTCCATGCAGTACAAGTACTTATTAAAATATATTAAAACCAAAACCGTTGTTTCATGTAATCAGTATCCAACCATTAAAAAACCAGCCTTGAACAATTGAGAAAAAATTGAGTAAAATATCTCATTTTGTAAAATTGCATAGAAAGAGACAACTTTGTAGCAAAAAAAAACTCGCATTCTTTATAGTAAACAGAGCCTACAAGCATGAGGCCTTTATTCAAGTACCAATAAAATCATAAAACTTAAAATGGGCCAATAATTTAAAAAAGACAAAATCAGCAAAATAGTTAGATGTGCACGGGGCTCTTACGGCCTGAATGCTCTGCAGGTGTGCGGATTGGGGGGGGGGCCGATATGGGGGGGGGGGGGGTGTCAACCTCTAAGAACCGCCCTTCAGGCCCAAAGTATAAGTTTCTAAAACAGTTTCCGTGAACCGCATACTTGGATACTAGTAAGCTGAAAACCAAGCCTCTAAGAAACTTGACGCCTGCTCGGCGCTACCTGTTTATCCCGTTTTTGAGGACAAAAAGTTAAATTGGTCAGTCAAAAAATCAAATGAAAAGACCGACAGGACTAGTATCATTGCAACAAACCTCGTTTGAGAGCATTAACATAAATCAGAAAAAAAACATTTGAAACCAAACTAAAACCCCAATAATATTCGAAGCAAGTAATTATCAGTCAAAATGCATAAACGGCATTTCAAGCAAATTCTCAGTGCCGCGCCGACAAATGAAATCAATTGCATATAAAAATCTAAGAAAAAGGCGAAAATCATTATTTTAGAACAACTGATAAAAGCAGAGCTGATTGAAACTATAGCTCTCAGGGAAATGATAGACATCCAAGCTAGAATGCAGAGGATAAGGAGAGAAACAAAAACACAAAACAAAGAAAAGTTCCTGATGTTTTAGAGCTAAAAATCAAATTTAAAAAAGAAGTAGAAAAACAATTACATTTCGTTATTTGGCGTAAAATTATATTGCTATCCCCTGTATAGATTAAAACGTAGAAACATAGTTCAAAGATTGAATAATACAAAATTTTGACATAAAAATGTAATTTTTTTTTCAAAATTGCAGAATTTCAAATAATGAACGCCACAAAATCATTCAGTTATTAGTAAAACAAACTAGGATCCCTGACAGTGCACAAGAAGACTTTCTAGTAATTAAAGAACAAAAACAAACAAAAAATAGAGAAATTAGACAAAAAAAACAGCCAAAATTGGGCAAGCATGTGTACAATTCTATAAAAACAAAAATACCTCACCTTATAAAGAAGCACTGAATGCAATATCAAAAGGTAAATTGCCATATGCAATGATTACAATTTTGAAAAAAATCCGCTTGAAGATCAATGAATTATGAATGGATCGGGGAAAACCATTTAGAAAAAAATCCGATCCAAGAAATCGAAAAAATAGTAAAAACCGAAGTGAAATTGCCGCATGTGAACAAAAAACCACTAACGAGAAAGCGAATTTTTGTTCAAACGCCGTTTTCTCACTCTACTTTAAAATTAGAGCAAAAAAATTCACGCCACAAAACCACTCGCTTTTTCGCTCCACTTCCTTTTTCGGCGTGACCGAAATCACCACTCCAATTTGACTTCTAAAATCATGAAAATGTGTGAACAGATCTTTAAAAAAAAGCGCCCCAATACAATTCAAATTCTTTGAATTGTAAAAAAATAGGAGCGCTATAATAGCCGGCTGAGAAGATGAGGGCGGCTATTAAAAAGCCAAAAACGGATTAAAAAATTGGGAAACATGTGCTTATTCAGAATTTAAAATCACTTTTATTCAGAATTTAAAATCCTGCAGGGTCGGCAAAAAATCTCACGGCTGGAAAAGTAACGCTAAATTTCAATACTTTTAAAACCATAAAAACCTCACACGCTTAAAAAATTTACACTTTTAGCCTCACTCGCTCAATGCCTAGTATTTTGTCAGAATTCTAGTATTTTGTCTTAAATTCTAAGTACCGCAACGGACGAGAAGACAGAGTCCAATTCGTTGGTTGTTCTGCTGCCAGAAGCCACACTTGGAGTTTCGTCTACTAACTGGCGTTTCTCCGACGCAGATTCGGCACCAGCACAAACAGGCACAGTCACTTCTGTGCATTCGGGTTCAGGTGAAGTAGGAATTATAGTGGGCTGTTCTGATGATATTGCACCTAAATCAGTCAATCGAGCTATTTTCTGTTTCCGTTTCCATGTCAACCATATAGCGATTTCTAATTGATTCTAATTGAGCAAGTGTCATTACGTAGTAAAACATAAACCGACAAATGTGAACGACAGGCGAGGCAATTTAATTCATCAAGGGCGCTAGCCTAGATCAATTTTTCTTTATGGGTGCAAAAAACTTTGACCCCACCGGGATTCGATTGACCCCACCCTCACTAACCACTGCGCTACAAGTCAGTTACTTCTGCTACGCCGCAACCGATTTTATATTAGCAACTTCGGAGCACTAGAGATCACTCAAAAATGATGAACGAAAGCGTGAAAAAGTCAATTGAGAAGTCAAAGAATGTTCTAGAAGAAAAGCGCAAAATTGTCAAGCGAAACATTTGCATTAAAAAAAGACACACACGTTTACAATAATTGCTATGAACTGCGTTCAAGAGCAATTAATCATTATCTAAAAATATGGCACGTGCGTCTAAAAATATGGCATCTGGGGGTGCAAATAATATGCACCCACTAAGCTGGGAGGCACAAAGGGAAAAGATCCGATAATCTGATTGAACAAAATAGCCAGCTTAATATTAGTGGTCGCCTTCTTCCATAAGATATGAAAATTTTCAGTCAGTTCTCCCAAAATTTTGTACTATTTTAAAATCACGCAGATTTTTGATTCATTAGTGGTTCTTCAGAACTGCAAGAATGAAGATGCGTACTTTATGACTAAGTTATGACATATTATACGAGCACAATGGAAAAGAACTCAAAATGTTCGAGTAAACTTTGAAAGGTATGTATACCTATTTGATGGGTTGATGAGTTGATACCAGGCTGAGATCGGCCAGAAGCAGAAGCCTGTGATGAGTTACTACTACTGCTATTATACAGATTGCCACCTTGAGTGAGCAAATGCTGGTGAAAGGTGGACTGGAGGGACTCCATAGGAAACATGTTTGCATTGGAGGAATCGTGAACGTGATTTGAAGTTGAGTTTGCACTACTGGAACATTGCACTTGTTGTGCTGAAGTTAAAGGAGTGTTTTCATTTCCACTAGTCGGAACTTCTGGTATTGGTTCTGATATTCGTTCGGATGCCGGGCGAACCGGTGGGCCTGAAAATGAAAACAAACACATTTTTTGTTTACCGCCAGCTAAAAGTTTTTTTTTAAAGCTAAAAGTCTTTAAATGATCCATGATGAAATCATCCTTATAGTTCTCAACCTCAATTTAAGCGCTTTTCAGCTCTTTTGATGGCTAACAGCTTGCTTGGCACTTATGCTAAGCTAATGCTTTGTGTTTGTCTTTGCATAATCGGTGGCTTAGTTGTATCAGTTTTGTCCATTTTGTAATACTAACTTTATCCGGCACATGTCTAAACTATTCTGCTAAATCGCCGATTTCTCAAAATATTTCAGACGTCAAATGACGTCAGCACCTAAAAACTAGATCAGCGTGAGAAGTCCCAGGAGTAATGCAAATTTTGGGAGTAACAGGAGACGTTATTAAGTCAACTCAAGCTTTATTTTCAATCAAAAATTAATTCATTACATTGTTACAATAAAAATCTGACATAGTTTGTAATAGATGTTTTAGGTGCCTGAAGTTAGCTGTTGCCTTGAATTGCCAGGAAAAAAAACAGAACAAGAAAAAAATGAGAGATTCACAAAAACGAGACAGCGGAGCGGGAACTTAAATCTAAGAAAGAAAGAGTTAATATATCCTAGCTTGCAAACTGTAAGTATAGAATTAAAAAAATAAAAATTAATATAGGATGGCACAATCAGCAAAGTATATTGTACTTTAAGCTATGAAAGGACACCCAACGAGATCACTCAACCTACTTCACACCATTCCCAGAAAAATCCGCAAACAATAATTAGATTTTTTTACGTTTTACAATTTTTTTGTGGTTTTTCATTCGATTCAAATTCGATTCAAAGCATTCAGCAAAACTAAAATTCTAAATTTTAACAATTAACTGCTGTTTTCCCAATTATTCGGCTTATTAAAGCTTACTTCAGCGATGATCCAGACTTCGTTAACAAATAGAAAGAGAAAAACAGTTCTTAATAAAAAGGCAAACTTGAAGAGAAATGTTTAAAAACTCTTGAAATAAAAATCAATATCTGACAGAAATCGAGTAGCGATGCCTACACCAAAGGTACCTCAACAATTCCTGCTGAGACTTGATATTTTGAACGGCACGCATGAGGAACAACAAGATCACGCATACTCCAAAAGACGATGAAACTCTCAGAATGTTATTAACATTTCAAAATAAAAAAATGTTCTAAACAGATTTGCCTAACCCTAAACATATTTATATGTCTACAGGTCGATTACTTCTTTCACAGCTCTTGATTGACTAGAATATAGTTATCTCTAATCTTATGAACAGTCGACGAAAAATGCTGATTGCTCAACGTCAAGACTTCAACGTCACGGAATTCTCGTGGAAAACATTGTACAGTTTAATTTCATGATACTTTATTGAGCACCTTTGAAATTTACCTCTCGTTATTGAAAAACGATATACTTTTTCTGTTTGAATAGGTGCTTGTATTTTCAAACAAATAATAAGTAGAACTTTAAAACTTTCTGAGTGCATCTTAAGGATAAATCGGAAAAAATCAACCAACTCAAAATCATAAAGTGGACTGTCCAGGTGTTTGTTTCAATCACTACTTTAATAACGCTCTCTTTGAACGATATAAACTAAACTATATGCATAAATTATCTTTGCATACCTTCAATAGGAACAAGGGCTGAAGGTGTACATCCATATATATTGAATTATTGGGTTTATATTCATTTCATAGTGTAGTAGAAATAGTTTTCGCAGAACAATGTTTTAACCTGGATATCATTCCACATTGTCTGAATCGTGAAAATGCAATTAAATGCTGGTTGACTGCTAATTTATAATCAATGATTGCTCCTAAGGACACGAGCTTTTCACTTTCGCTACAACACCCGTTAAAACAACTGCTGAACAAGAGAAACTTCCTAGAAATATGTTGAGCTGTGTTGTTTATTTGTTGATAGTTTGTTTAAGTTTGTTTCTATTGATCCAATTGGACATCGATTCCATGTCTGTTATTAGTTCTTGAGGAGAGCACTTGATGGCAGTAACTTTTGCCATCAGCAAATTTTGCTATTCTCGCATGCGAGCTTCAGATCCTTTACAAACAAAATACAAAAGGAGAAGATCTTGCACTTAGCCATGCGGTTCCACACAATTTACCGGTTCCTGGTTGAAGAAAACGTAGTTGCAGTGAACACATTGAATCCTATCGTTTAAGTAACTGGTTAACCATTATTTGCACGATCCTCCGTCCTATTATAGCAATGAAATCTAACATTCGTAGAAAATGCATGATTGAGGCAATAAGGGATTTTGATAACTTCAAGATTTAGTTGGTCATGTGATGCGATTTAAAAATTTCTCTAGAATTTTCCTTGAGTTCTGCAAAAGCGCCGATTGTCAAATGCTTTTTTCGAAACCTAAACAGCTATAATGTTTAAGACCAAAACTTTCAACAAATGAGTAACGTGTTATACATTGCGCTTTCATAAACTTTGCTGGAGAACATGATCAAAAAATAGGACGACAATTACGAAAATTATCCGATTTACTTTCCTTTCTGATTGATGAGGTATTATACTGATTGCTTCAAATCTGATGAGAAAATACCCGTTTTGAAAGAATTGTTGATGAAACGAAACGAAACAGGTGCTATTTGCTGACAACCGCTTTTAACAATAACGTTGCTTACATGATAGTGATATGGTCAATAATGTTTTTCATTTCCGAAACAGTTGTAGGTCTAAGCGAAACCAAAAATTGTTCTATTTCTAAAAGCTGTTTAGGACTGACATTTCGTTCTTTGATAGTTGCATGCAACGAATCTGCAATAATAGCAAATTGCTCATTAAATTTTTCCAAGATCTGTGGACTTATTAAACTGCCTGTGTCTAAGCATAGATGATCACTTCGATGATGAGCATCATTACTATACCGGTCAAGTCTTTCAAGAGTTTATAGATTTGTTTTGTATCCCCAACATATTTGTTGAATTTCAAAAACTTTTTCTTCGATTTTTTAAGTTCTTTTTACACTCTTAGTTCTTTAAAAAAAAATACTGTGTGTCTCTACTTTTCCATTTTCGGTGCACTTGGTTTCAATTGCTATTAAATTGATTATCCTGTTAGTTGAGTATTTTGGTCGAGAGAAATTTTTTAATGGAGCTACGCGTCTTATTGGGAGCAAAATTGTTTTAAACGTTGAAGAAAGTTGAGAGAAAAGTTCCAATATTAGTTGTTTCTTTGGCATAAAGAACAAAAACAACGCATTCGCCAAAAGCATTGATGCTTTCATTTGATTTTAGATATTTAGTGTAAAAGTATTAGATTTTCCGTTAAAATCATTTTTTGATTTGAGGTTCTCTTGGAAGAGAACAGAGAAATTATCACTTTAATTTTCATGCACTAGGACTTTTACAGAGGTCATATCTAAATCAAAAGTCTTGCAGAAAGCATGATCTAAACATGACCTATATATTCAGCTTCGAAAATTTGGACACTAGTTGCTCTCGTTTTCATCCCCCCCCCCCCTACCCACAGACCCCTGAAAAAATTAGTCACCAAGAGGTTCTGGAACGAAGCTGTTCATGACATCCATTAGATTCTCGGGTTCCGTTTGCATTAGGATTTTGATGTTTGCAATAGTGAGTTTGCGGGCAATCAGTCTGTCGTACGAGCCAATTTCTTTCACACTTGATTGCATTCTGCTCCTCATTTTCACCAGCTTGATTTTCTCACCGTACAGATGGCTGAGCGAATTCGTCACCAAGTCTTGATACTCACGCGCGCTAAATTATAAAACAAAGTTCACCGTTAATACAAATATCAGAAAATCAGATTAATTGGGTTACAATTTATCAACAAATAAAAAGAACTGTTCAGAGAAATTCTGTTACTTTATGCAGCAAAGAGTGTTCTAAATCTTTACGATACGCGACAATATAGACTAGAAAACTGTGATCAAAAATACCTTTTCAAAAGCACAAAAGACCCACAGGAAACTCATACATACATCCATCATCATTAATTCCATAAACCCCGTCGCCTTAGAGGCTTTAGAATGCATTTAACAACAGCAGTCAAATTGACCGACAAGGCAGCAATTTGCACCGTCAAAAAACACTAACAAAAAACATTTGAATTTTCTACTGTATATTTATATAGCACGAAGAAGTTGTGGAAACAGCAGAGTGAATTTCAAAGCTTTTGAATAGCTTCAAAAGCGCAAAAACATTCAAGAATATTCTCCTGTAACTAACCGACTTGATTTAATGAAAAAGAGTCAAATATTTAACTTCTCAAACAAGAAATGTTTATTGCAAAAATCATACTGAGCTCGAATTACCCAGGAACGTTGCTGTCCATTTCATCGCACAATTTGGCTCTGCGCTCGAGAAATGCGATGATCTCCGTCGTTCTATCTAGTTCTGCGTCCACTTCCAGCACCGCATCAGCTTAAACCAAAACATCAAAAATGATAATTTAGCGCACAGAATCATTCTATTAAAATGCATAAAATCTTTCTCAAATAATTTTCCCGAAATTTCTTCTCTAACAAATATTTTCGTTTTACAGTGTTTTCTTTATTTTTAGTATTTGAAAATTAGGCCGTTAAAACGAGCTAAATTATTCAGGAAGGTAATTATATTTAAACAATGTCACCCCTTATTATCGAGATTAACGACAATTTAAAATAATCACGTAGGTTTTAAATACGGACAAAACTTATCACGTAGGTTTTTTTGTTACAGCAAAAAAACCTACGTGAGATTAAAGACAACACTATTGCAAACATCAAAATCCTAATGCAAACGGAACCCGAGAATCTAATGGATGTCATGAACAGCTTCGTTCCAGAACCTCTTGGTGACTAATTTTTTCAGGGGTCTGTGGGTAGGGGGGGGGGGGATGAAAGCAAGAGCAACTAGTGTCCAAATTTTCGAAGCTGAATATCGAGATTAAAGACAATTTAAAATAATAAATACGGACAAAACTTATCACGTAGGTTTTTTTGTTACAGCAAAAAACCTACGTGATAAATCATGAATAAGATTACGTGAAAAAGCAACAAAAACAACAAAGTGATAACACATGAAAGTAGCATTGAAAATTTTGTAAATGAAACCAAAAACCAGTAATAAAAACCATTAGCTCTCAACTGAAAAAAGTGATTGATCTCTTATACCTCCACAGATAGTCAGTGGGGTGTCAATTTTGACACTAAGTTACACAACAAAAGAAAAATACGAACAAACCCTCAAATGTTAAGATTTTTAAATGCTTGAGCAAAAAACTTCTTGAGAGATTGATTCCTGAGCTTAAGTGACTACAGAGCATAACATTTAGGGGCAAACCTCAAACAACAATTTTATACAAAGTATATAAAATCCGTAAACTATGAAACGGAAAACATTAAACAGATTTTCTAAAGCCACATTTGATAGGCCATGGGACCTGTCCTTACTTAATGACACAACAATAAGACAAGAAGAACAAAAAACAAAACTAAAAAAATCTCTTAAATTTTCAAAAGCCACTGTAATAAAGTCATAAAACCCTTAGCTGCCCCTGACTAACTCAAACAATTGCATCTATGCTTTGTTAGAACATATGTATCACATTTGGTAGTAAAAGCGATAAAAACGGCAAAAACAACAGAAAGCGGCAAAGAGTCCAATTGCCGGACACAAAATGTATTCAAGAAATCTTCACATCGCTTTAGCAGTAAGGCTTTCAAATTACAAGCTCAATCGTTGCCATTTCTAACCTCCACATTACTGAACAACCACCACAGATTGTCTTCTCAGTGACATCAAAGTCGAAAAAAGTATGAAGAGATCATGTAAAAAGACAGTGACAGCACAATACAAATCATTTGGACTGTAATTTTCAAACTGGCATAATTCTTCTTTTGCTTCGAAAGATTAACTTCAGTTTTCTTCGAACGAAACATTGAGCATCCTTGATGAAACTGAGGATGTGGAATGGGGGTGAAGTAGTACGGCGGTGGAAAAGGATGAGGAGGAAGGGGGCAAGTGGGAGGGTTGTCAAACCCTTAAAACGGCCCTTCACATCATGAATTTATGCCTTTTTAACAATTTCGTTCAATCACATATTTAGAGACTAATGAGCCGTCAGAGAATTTTGCTGCCCGATGGCTTTTATCTTTTTATCCATCGTTTGAGGTCAATAAGTCAAATGCTCAGACGAGAAAAAGATCAGACGAAAACCTGGCAGTATGAAAAATCGCACAAAAATGCCATCCGATCCGATATAATTGCTACAGTCTTCGTTGGAGAGTAATAAAAACTAAGTAAATTGTCGCTATTCAGTTCGCAGAATTGTGTTCAGTTGCAAAACATCCTGAATGAAGGCGATATGAGTAACAAAAATAAAGACATAGAAAAGTTGTCACACAAAATTAAGCCTCAGAACAAGCAATAAAAAAATATTGCTAAAAAATTGCTTGATTTAAAAAAACAGAAACGGACATTTAAGTTAAGATCGAAATCTGCTGCAGAGCCAGGTTAATTTTTTAAAGGCAAAAAATATATTTCAGCTGTACCCAAATTTTATGTTTTCAAAACAGCCTCGCCATTAGGTCACATGAGCCTGGTCACATGGCGCGGGGGAACTATGTGCTCATTTTTACGCTTATTCCGATCATTTTAAAGATCTTTCGCTCCTTTATGTCTTATTTTAGCAACAAAAATGGTTTAGAATTAAGTTCTAATACGTAATTTTTAATAATTTATTTGTAATAGTTACTAGCGAATATTGTACAGCTCTATTTTTATAAGTTTCGGGGAATCTTTCACTAACTTAGCCAAAACTTAAATCGTTTGGCACCGAAACACTAATTTTAGATACTTTGGTTCAATTTTAAGCGAAGAATCGTAGTGGATCAATACGAGTTATTGCGCTGCCCAGAAACTGTTGATTTGGCACAGAACAAAACATTTGACGGCAGTCTTTAGTTTTAGTCTCTTTTTAATTTGTAGTTTCTCACCAACTTTGAAGCTTCTTTGTATCATCTCATTCTAAAATAATTTTGATATAAAATAATATAAATTTGCAAAACCACAAAAATTGTGAAACCAAAAAACTCTCAATTATGCTAAATCTTTTAAATGTTCTACAAAAGTTGGGTACAAAAACTCGTACCTCATAGGGGTTCGAACGCGAGACTTACAGGAAAGCAATCAGACATCTTAACCAAAGCTACAACGGCTTGGAGAAAGTACCGTTAACAATCGCTTTCATAATAGCAACAAATTTCATTTCGGAATGAGAGCAATTAAAATCACTCAAAATGAAGAAGTGAAGATTGAAGTCACTAGAGGAGTGACAGAATGTTCTAGAACAAATACACAAACACCGTCAAGCTACAATTTTGCATAAAAAGACCAACACAATTATAATAATTGCTTCAAACGTCGTTCGATAGTAATTACAAAAAATTTTCAGATCATCTGACAAAAAATTCCATCAATTCATTGGAATTCTCCACAAACGCACGTCTTCGACATATTTATCCTTTTTTGATAGCCAATATTAAAAATTCAAAAATTTTACTCGTTGGTTCTTTAAACACCGAAATTAGAATCGACTTCTTTTTCAGCTACCTTTTTGATATTGTATATTATTATTACTTTTGAATGACCGTATCAACTCAAATTTGCAGCAACAGCTGATGAAGACACAGTTTCTAGGCAATGCTTTCAGTTCAACAGATTAAGCCTGTCATTATATAGAGGAAGAGACAATAGAGCAAAAATCACAGGTACTGGTAAAACTAAAATATCAATGGATAATTATTTAAAACTTGACCGGCAAATTGACGGAAAATAGCCGCCGTTTACCCTCTTGACGCACAATGGGAATGGAACAGAAAAAGAGAAAAAAGAGTTAGAAATTGACTGAGTTTATCGAAGTCAAATTTTTATTTGGTGTTCAAATTCTGCACATTCGGTTAGATTCTAAAATTACACTTATTTCAGCTTCTAAACTGAAGGCTATTAAGCATAATACTAATGCCAGCTAGCAATCGCTCTAACGAATTTTCATAACCTTATTCATTATGACTTAATGCGATTAAGGGTCAAGCGTTGGGGGTTAGGGTAGTGGGAGAGCTGGATGAGAGGGGGTCTATATGTGGGGGGGGGGGGGGGGGGGATTAGTTACTGAGGGGGTCAAAATTTTAAGACCAAGAACCGCCCTTCACCCGTTGAAATTTATACAATTTAGCTTTCCAATTTTTGTCAAATAACGAGACCTCCATTGGTTAGCAACCTGATATCAAAGAAATTTTGCTGCTCTTTGATCACAAATCGCAAATTAGACGCATCTCCTATGTTCACATATTACATCCTTTTTGATCTTGTTTTACTGAAACTTGAAATTGGCAAATTACATGGTTTTTAAACTCATGGTTACTAACTAAATCAGCAGTAGGTCTCTCAAAACAATTCATTAACCAAGACAGTAGCATAGTTACAATTGGACTCACATAATCGGGTCTTCAATTTGGCCTAACGAACCCAAACAATTTTGAGCTTCAAAATTTACAAATATAAGCGAATAACGTCGAGCGAATTGCTCTCAAGCGACCGACAAGAGAGCGGTGGGCTTCGGTAGTTTCCAGCTGGGGCTTACGGATGGTGTGAACGGACAGAAGTGGGTCGAGCGATTGGGGGGGGGGGGGGGTTAATTAATGGCTGTAGGGTTATGCGAGAGCTAGGCGATAGGGGGTTCAAATCGTTGGGTTGCGGGAGGGTGGACGGAGTTGGGGTGGCGGATGACAGTCGGGGGTCAAACTTTTCATTGTCTCAAACCAGTTTCGGTGAATCGCATACTTTCGAGACTAGTAAGGCGTGAGGCTCTTAGAGAGCTGATCAGCCAATTAAGGCCCTCCGAGCGCTACCTGTTTATCCCTTTTTTGAGGAAAAAAAGTCAAATGGGTGAGCCGAAAAAACCCTCAAGCGAAAAATCGAAGAAAGAGACCTGAGGACTAATATATATAATTGCAACAAACTTCGTTTAAGAGCAATTAAAAACTGCTATGAACTTAAATTGATCGAAGTTTAATAAAGACAACACTTAAAAGAAAAACATTACTTGAGACCTAGTGTTGCCAAATAATCAAAATCAAAAACTGCATGTCAAACAACCAATGAAACAAATAAAAGTAAATGAAGACCAATAAGAACAATTGAAAAACAAAACTGTGGGAAAAACTCACAATTTCACTGATATAATTGGACAAAAATGTTGTCAAACATTTTTGACAGCATTTTGTATATTTCATTGACGAAAACAAATAGCTCTATGCTGAAACAATTTAGCAGATTAATCTACATCCGTCAAAAGTAAAGATTTACCATTCGTCAATAAAGTAAACAAAAGACAAAATAACAAAAACAATAAACTGCGCCAAAAGCTCAAAAAAAATTATAATTTTCCTGAAAAAGTTTGAGTTGAAATCTCTAAAATCATTTGCTGTATGCAAAAATATTGATTTATGCGCAACATCAAAACTTTGACTCAAGAAAGAGACAATATATACTGTTTGGCGGTAACAAATTTGAACATGGGGTGTTATGAATCTCTGAGCAATTTCAACTCAGAATGCTGAGCAATTTCTCCAAATGGCCTATATTTTCCAGGTTTCAGAACCTACATTTTCAACTCTTCGTGCATGCTATAGATCGAACACACGATGCCTTGCTATAAAAAAATGATAGAAATTGAAGAGTGTTGATGACAAAAACAAAATGCTATTATGTCCCAAAAACGTTTTCGCACCAATTGGAATATATTTGTTTTTTTAGACAACACTTTCAGCGCCACCACAGAACAATTTAATCGTCTGCTTAGTAACAGCGAGGTGAGTTCAAGGTTTCGACCATCTAAGGTTGATGAGTGCAAGGAAAAACCTAACTCTTACCACAATTTTTAGAGACTTCTTGCAGCCAGGTGTATATTTCATGGTCGAAACTTCTACATTCATCCTGTATACACTCTGCAACTTTCTGCAGCTCAGCTGCTGTCATCTTATCCATACCATCTGAAAAAATTCAATCAAATTGTGTTTCAAATCTTTAAACAGATTGATAGCCACTTTACATGTCGAGTTCAAATTCCAAAAATCTTTGAATTATTTTAAAATCGAGAAAACTCTTGGTTCTGTTTCCTCCTCCTTCCGGCAAATTTTCACACCTGTATAATGGTATGTATGATTTGTAATGAGTTCCACGTATCTTAGGCCATACAAACCCCCATTAGTACAAAAATATATGTCTTTTCCGTCGAGCCAAAGACTAAAACTAAGAAGTGGAATGTAGAAAGAGGCGGTAGACAGACATCCAAATTTTTGCAATTTAACAACGCAATTTGTTTAGCGGCCCATGTTCTTTCGAATATCTTAAATCCCAAGGGTCGGAGAATCCATTTTTGATTCAGAATGTATTTCATAAAATGGACGCTTAGCGCAAAAAAAGGGGGAAAGCGACCGGTTTAAAAGCAATTTAATCGACAGAAAAATTAAATTTCATCTGAGTAAATGTAAGATCTGATGCGTGCAGTCTGGTAAAAAATTCATCATCATTTACGATATATATTTGCTAATCATATTTTTCTCTTGCGTTTTATAAAAACATTTTTTTGCGTCTTCTCTACATAACTAGGGAAATTGTTATGCTCATTGGTGACAATTTGAACAATGAGCATTACAATTTCCCTAGTTACGAAGCACGTTTTGTCATTTCTGAAACTTTTAATTACCTCTGGTGAAAATCAAATTTTGAAAGCTTGGAATACTTCAAAATAATTAACTCCTAGTCGATTTTTACAGCTAAAGTGGTTAAACATACAAACAACTGTAGTCCAGTTAAACCCCTCCAGGTAAAACTCAATTAAAATTTACAACATTTATCACAACTTTCGATCTGCGGTCCAAATAAGTTCACTAGCAATTTATTATGTTTGCCTGTATTTAGCAACACGCTCTTCTAATAGCTCTTGCTCTGACTAAACCTAACAGACTACAGTCGGGTGAATTGCCCTTAAACAACCGGTGGACCGTTGGCTTTGTCACCAGCTAGCTACGTTTTAGTGAGCGCCGCGGGGGCATTTGGGCTGATGGCGGGGGGGGGGGGGACTACGGGGGAGGTCAATGGTGGGGAGTTCTTTGGCTGCACGGGGCCCCTTACGGGCTGAACAATGTGCAGGGTGTGGATTGTGTGAGGGGGGGAGGTCAACCTCTAAGAACCGCCCTTTCACATCATAATTATAAGTCAGGGTGCATAGCAATATTTTCAAAACAGTTTCTTTGAATCACATACTTGGAGACTAGTGAGCGGAAGAGATTCAAGAGCACTTAATGCCCTCTGGGCGCTACCTGTTTATTACGTTTTTGAGGACGAAACGTCAAATGGGTCAGGCAAAAAATTGGTCAAGCAAAAAATTGCATTAAAAAGACCAACAGGACTAATATAATTGCTACAAACTTAGTTTGAGATCACCTAAACACATTTGAAGGACCTTTCACAATGCAAGATATCCTCATATTTATAACAACAGTTTATAACAAATAATGGTTTGCACTGACTTAGTTTTGTCTCGCTATAAAATCAATGTCATTGCATGAACACCAGTTTTGAGAAACTATGCGGAAAATTTAAATAGAAAAAAATGCGGTTTTCACCATTAATGTTCCTTTTTAATCGTGCGATGAACTCAAACAGGTATGGCAGATTTTCCAAAGGGACGCCGTAAAGTTATTGCCTAAGCTAGTGATTCAAAATGTTTTTATTACCCTTGCGAAATCGTGAAAAGTTCACCATTCTGGTCCGGATTACAAAATGAACCAATTTTGTACCATCGTTTAATTCGTATATCAGAAACTTTGAGGTACTTTCTCTTGAATGATATTAGACGCTATCAGCTGCAAATTGGGATTCTGTTTCCTAAATGAATAATCACTTAGGTGGGCAAGCACCGATGGAGTTGCTCTATATTTCCCCTCTTAAAAAATAATTTGAAAACTCTTCTCACGATTCTACTAACTTTAAAATCATGTTCCTACTCACATTACTTCACAAATGTCCAAATTATCGAGTAAATTTACTCGATTTTTCCGCTAATTTTTAATGTTTTTAGAGTACGATTTTAAGCGTGTGTCGAAATTGGTGGTAATAAGCGAATTTAGTTCAGATATGCCTCATGTTTGGATATATCCGTCACTATTCTTCCCGATGCCTGATTTTGGGCGAGCGTGGACAACAGTGACAATGTTTTGTTGCTTTTGTCCGCGCTCCTTGTCACAATTAATCACGCGTAACCTTTTTCTCAGATTTCTGACCGCGATAGTTAAATAACAACGAAATGAAGGAAAGGCTGATTGGTGACTAAATTTAGGAATGTACCTCGCAAAATAATTGTGCTTTAGGAATACCATTAGCAGTTTTGTAACTACTCATACAGTGCTCAGAAGAATAAATTATTCTCTGAATTTGGTCTTAAGGAGCTAATAATTAAAATCGAGCAATATTTAAGTCTAATTGAATGCTCAAAATGGTGAACATGGGTTACGTTTTTCCATGAACGTTTTTCAATTGCAGAATTCATGCTTTTCTGTCAATTATGTCAAATTATTGTCAATTTTGTCCACGATACGCTAAATTAACTCAGCAGCAGCAATTTGGACATTTGCAACAATGCTGTATTGAAAATCCTAACTTTTTATGTAATAAATATTTCGTATGGCTTTTTTTATGATTCTTCGCTTTTGCACAGGAGATTGTCAAAACAACCATTCGCTAAAAGCTGAAAAAATTAAATAGGTGCAAATTGGTGGCCAATACAAGGCCCATGAGACCTGTCAAAGCTGTGACCAAAAGACTGTCGAACAAAAAGATCAACAAGCACGGTCAAAACTGAAGAAATTAATTAATTTTTAAAGTCATCTGCTCTCGAAAAAATCACCTACAACATAAAACAAGACACAGTTTCAATTCTATAATTCTTTCTTTAATCCGAAAATCTATGCCACCGTCAATGAAAGTAAATAACAAGGCAAAAAAATCCACAAATAGGCAAAACTCGACTCGAACCACTGACATTTTAAATATATTTGAACAAAATTGTTTAAATAGATCCATATGAATTCAAAAACCTGAATCGATTTAATTGAATTCCATCAGAGAGTCAAAAGACGTCATGACCAAAATGCGATGAGAACAAAAAGAACTTCAAAAACGGGCATAACTAATAAAAATCAAGGATAGTTTATGTGAACAAGTAGAGTCTTAAGTTGTTAAAATCGTTAGATAAAATTAAAACGCTTAAAAGCTCCGAATACACGTCATTAGAAAACAAACAAGACCTCAAAAATTCACTACTTTATGTAAAAACAAACAAAAAATTCATTATTTTATGAAGAGATGCCCTTTTAGAACACGGCTGTCCATTTTTCTAAACAATCCTCCCAAAAAAATCAAGAGAGAACACTAAAATCAACTCAAATAGCCGCGCCTGTAAAAAAAAACGAAAACCAAAAACTTCAAACGCTTTCTTCTCACGCTATGTGAAAATGGATATATCCGTCACTATTCTTTCCGATGCCTGATTTTGGGCGAGCGTGGACAACAGTGACAATGTTTTGTTGCTTTTGTCCGCGCTCCTAGTCACAATTAATCACGCGTAACCTTTTTCTCCAATTTCTGACCGCGATAGTTAAATAACAACGAAATGAAAAAAGGCTGATTGGTGACTAAATTTAGGAATGTACCTCGCAAAATAATTGTGCTTTAGGAATACCATTAGCAGTTTTGTAACTACTCATACACTGCTCAGAAGAATAATTTATTCTCTGAATTTGGTCTTAAGGAACTAATAATTAAAATAGAGCAATATTTTAGTCTAATTGAATGCTCAAAATGGTGGACATGGGTTACGTTTTTACATGAACGTTTTTCAGTTGCAAAATTCATGCTTTTCTGTCAATTATGCCGAATTATTGTCAATTTTGTCCACGATACGCTAAATTAACTCAGCAGCAGCAATTTGGACATTTGCAACAATGCTGTATTGAAAATCCTAACCTTTTATGTAATAAATATTTCGTATGGCTTTTTTTATGATTCTTCGCTTTTGCACAGGAGATTGTCAAAACAACCATTCGCTAAAAGCTGAAAAAATTAAATAGGTGCAAATTGGTGGCCAATACAAGGCCCATGAGACCTGTCAAAGCTGTGACCAAAAGACTGTCGAACAAAAAGATCAACAAGCACGGTCAAAACTGAAGAAATTAATTAATTTTTAAAGTCATCTGCTCTCGAAAAAATCACCTACAACATAAAACAAGACACAGTTTCAATTCTATAATTCTTTCTTTAATCCGAAAATCTATGCCACCGTCAATGAAAGTAAATAACAAGGCAAAAAAATCCACAAATAGGCAAAACTCGACTCGAACCACTGACATTTTAAATATATTTGAACAAAATTGTTTAAATAGATCCATATGAATTCAAAAACCTGAATCGATTTAATTGAATTCCATCAGAGAGTCAAAAGACGTCATGACCAAAATGCGATGAGAACAAAAAGAACTTCAAAAACGGGCATAACTAATAAAAATCAAGGATAGTTTATGTGAACAAGTAGAGTTTTAAGTTGTTAAAATCGTTAGATAAAAAATTAAAACGCTTAAAAGCTCCGAATACACATCATTAGAAAACAAACAAGACCTCAAAAATTCACTACTTTATGTAAAAACAAACAAAAAATTCATTATTTTATGAAAAGAGATGCCCTTTTAGAACACGGCTGTCCATTTTTCTAAACAATCCTCCCAAAAAAATCAAGAGAGAACAGTAAAATCAACTCAAATAGCCGCGCCTGTAAAAAAAAAACGAAAACCAAAAACTTCTACAAACGCTTTCTTCTCACGCTATGTGAAAATCAGTTTTAACAACTATAAAGCCCCACAACTACTCGCTTTTCGCTCTATTTTCTTTTCCGGCTTGACTAACCTTATCACTCTGTTTTGACTTCTCGTTAACAAAAAGTCAAAAAAGAGTGATTCGATATGAAAAAAAAGCACACCAATACCATTAAAATTTTTGAACAGTAAAAAGCTGGTAGATTGCTAGGTATAAGCTGCCATAGTTCCAAAGACATCATATCTTGGAATAAAAACACAACTTCAAGAAGTAGGCATGAAATCTGTATTCAAATAATCCTATTAAACTAAGCAAAAACCAAATTGAGAGAGAGGAGGAAAGTCAATTTGAGATCAATTGTGTGGCGAAATAATACAAGAGAATGGATAAAACAAATAACTCGCTCCAATTCGTATGAAAAATGGCGTCACACACGTAATGTTGTCCAAGAATTGCTGGAATAATAAAAGGTCAGGTTTATGCGTAAAATCATCAGCCGCAAAACAATTTACGTTTCAAAAACAAGAAGGCTAATAATATCCCGCTTTGCTATCGCAGATAAGAAGAAAAATACGGGGCATTATTTTTATCTCTAGTAGCATCTCCTTTTTTTCTCCAACATGCATTCAGTCTTTTGCTGTCTTAGAAAGACCTTGATTGACTTCCTTCTCCCGTTGATTGGCTTCTTTATGTAAAGATAGCTCTCAATAAGCAAGGTCCACAAAAAAGCGTAGAGCAGTTCTGTATGACGCGGGCAACCCCTTTGATAATGCCAAAAAAGTCAGTTCTGAAAAATTTGCACGCAATCGACGAGTTCATTTCCAAGATTTCCAAAACTGATGTTCATCGTACTGCTTCCTGATATATCGATCTTAGCTAATTGTGTCAGTTCAACACACCATGCAAGAATACTATCAACTGTTTCTTTGGGTAACTCGTCAACTAAGCTCGGTAAATGTTTTTTAAAATGAGCACCTGCAGTAAATTGAGCCACAGGAACAATTGAGTCCGACATGTTCCGGTCGCTGTGTTAAACTTTCAGGGTTCTTATAGTCTAGTAACCCAGCGTATAGTTCGAGTGTACTGTAAATTCTCTTAGGTCCAAGCACATGTTTTATTCGCTGTAGGATGAGGAGATGGGCTATGGCGCAGTAGAGTGAGGAGACCCAAAATTTTGGTCATCAATATCTGGCGCATTGCTCCCGAATAGAGTTAGTGGGAAACCACCCAGATGACGGCAAACCCATTCCTTCGCTCTATTATAGGTTCCTCTTGGAAGATTCCATTGAATCTAATTAATCGTCCAGCAGAGGTTCTCAAGGACAACTTATGCTGTAATTCTTTGCATTATCATCTCCAGTGCATAATGCGTATATGTGGGCGAGTGTTTGACCCCAAAAGCGGGACGTGCATATTGATGTACCACGACGTTTGATGTGCCGTATTTGCGCCAAAGAAAGCGCAAAGAGGACCGACAAGTTATACAGTACAAATTTTACCTGGAGGAACATTTCCTCTATGTCAAGCTGTCCCTGATGTGTTTATGTTGTCATATTAGTAAATGCCGGAACAACTATCTCTTAAAACGTGATGCTCAACAAAATTTTCAACACCTTTTCCAACAATTTTACTAAGTTTTCTTCACAAAAACCTTCATCTCTCATGATAACTGACACAAAACAAACATGAAAGAAGACCTCGCAATCGTCGTTAAAATAAAAAAGCCAACAGTTCTCTCAAGCATTATTTAAGAGATAATAGTGCCCATAATTACATATTGCAGTTATAATTTCTCGCATAATAGATGTTGCGCCTCTATTCATTGCTCAAAATTTGTGAGTGCAGGTGTTGGCGAGTTCTTGGGGTTGCAGGTGGAATGAGGTGGAGTGGGGGGAATTGGGGGTTAAAAGGGAGGGGTCAAACTCTAAGAGCCACCCTTCATATCACGAATTCAAAATGGTCAGATGACAAATCGGTCAGTTGAAAAATCGCATAAAAACGACCGCCGCACTAATATGATTGCTACAATTTTCGTTTAAGAGTAATAAATAATATCTAATTTTATTAGGCAGTAGACGTAAACTCCAGTATCAATTGAAGTTCTTTCGTGGTACAGCTATGTAACAATTAAACGGAATCTTAGTCGCCTGAGGTACTTAGGGCCTGTCACGTGCGCACTATGTCTCAATGCTGGGTACGAGGCCCGACAAAAGAGGTGTTTTAATTAAGGCTTACGATAAAGTGTCTTGGAGATTTCGTTAGTGCCAGAGGGCGATTAGGTAGGGCAAGAAAAATTGTTTAAGTAGGGCAAGTCGCTGAGACGAAGCAGTTTAACCACGGAGGGCTAAAAATCTGGACAAATGCGCGGTAAAAACAAAATTTTATTGAGTAGGTTCTTTTCTGCATGCTTTCTATGACTCAATAGAAAGAATTAATTTCTCCAAGTACTCAATATAAACAAACTTTAACAAACATCAATCTATAAAGAGACTCGGAGGGGAAGACAACGGGACAAATTGTCCTCAACACTCTGCTCTTCAGAACTTCAATTATGAGATTACAAAAAAAACTTCAATGAATGCATACGTTAAAAAAAATACACTAAGACGAAAAATTATCCCAATTTCCAGTTCCATTAAGAAAATGTGTGCGAGAAATTTAATTAAGGGACTCAAAATTTCTTTTTCCTTCGAAAGAAGCCAGGCTTATTCTGAGAGTGCTGGAGCATGCACGTAAATGAAATTAAAAAATTAAACCTTACAGAGTAAACATATGTGTTTTACAAGCTCTGTTGTTAGGTATGTAAGAGTCTTTCAATTCGTGATAAAGATTACTTATGTCATTCACAAAGCAATTGTCAAATTTATCTAGCTTTTCTGCTTTGTCACATTCTTCTAGCTTCTTTTCTACAAAGAGGTTCATGCAAAAGATTATAAGAATCATTTCTAGTAGATCTTTTGTTCTCAAAACTAAATAAATGATTAAGGAATTTTTCAGAATGCAATTGGTATATAGATACAAAGACAAACTTGAGCATTTTGTAGATATGTAGTTCAAATACTGACAATATTTTGAAAATATATCTTCACAATGATCACGGAGGTTACGAAAATAAATAAACTTCAAAAATTTTTTCTGTAGATAAATTTTTTTCTAAATTTGAACATTTTGTGCAACCATATAAAAAAAAACCGTATTGTATTATTGGATTTATATTGACTTGTAGTAGCGAATTAGCAACTGCCTTGGAACGTAATGTCTTAACTTACAAATAATACCACACTGTTTACCGAGTCTCCTTTTAAACGTAATCAATATGAAACTTGAACGTCAGTTTAGAATCTAAATTTAAGCCAAGGTATTTACACCTTTGTTTTATAATAACCGGACAATTATTCATACTATACTGATGATTGGAAGCACCAGCACTTAGTTTTAATTGAGCTGTTTTATCCAAATTAAGGGACAATTTGATTGCTAATAGTCAACTGCCAATTTCATTGAGATCCCTTTCAATATCCTCAGGTTTACATCCAATCAATGATATATTAGTGTCATCTGCAAACAGAATCATGTTTGTGAATTTGCAGCATGTGGTAATATCATTAATATAAATAATGAATAAAAGAGGTCCGAGGATTGATCCTTGTGGTACGCCAGAATTTAACTTTCTCCAGTTTGATAAGCAACCATTGACTTGAACTCTTTGGCACCTATTAGATAAATATGAAGCTAACCACTTGTGACAGTTACCGCGAATACGATAGCATTCTAACTTAAGCAGCAAAATTTGATGATCAATCGTATCAAAAACCTTCTTTAGATCAAGAAAAAACTTATTATTATCAACTGTTTCTTTGGGTAACTCGTCAACTAAAATCGGCAAATGTTTTTTTAAAATGAGCACCTGCAGTAAATTGAGCCACAGGAACAATTGAGTCCGACATGTACCGGTCGCTGTGTTAAACTTTCAGGGTTCTTATAGTCTTAGTAACCCAGCGTATAGTTCGAGTGTACTGTAAATTCTCTTAGGTCCAAGCACATGTTTTATTCGCTGTAGGATGAGGAGATGGGCTATGGCGCAGTAGAGTGAGGAGACCCAAAATTTTGGTCATCAATATCTGGCGCATTGCTCCCGAATAGAGTTAGTGGGAAACCACCCAGATGACGGCAAACCCATTCCTTCGCTCTATTATAGGTTCCTCTTGGAAGATTCCATTGAATCTAATTAATCGTCCAGCAGAGGTTCTCAAGGACAACTTATGCTGTAATTCTTTGCATTATCATCTCCAGTGCATAATGCGTATATGTGGGCGAGTGTTTGACCCCAAAAGCGGGACGTGCATATTGATGTACCACGACGTTTGATGTGCCGTATTTGCGCCAAAGAAAGCGCAAAGAGGACCGACAAGTTATACAGTACAAATTTTACCTGGAGGAACATTTCCTCTATGTCAAGCTGTCCCTGATGTGTTTATGTTGTCATATTAGTAAATGCCGGAACAACTATCTCTTAAAAAGTGATGCTCAACAAAATTTTCAACACCTTTTCCAACAATTTTACTAAGTTGTCTTCACAAAAACCTTCATCTCTCATGATAACTTACACAAAACAAACATGAGAGAAGACCTCGCAATCGTCGTTAAAATAAAAAAAGCCAACAGTTCTCTTAAGCATTATTTAAGAGATAATGGTGCCCATAGTTACATATTGCAGTTATAATTTCTCGCATAACAGATGTTGCGCCTCTATTCATTGCTCAAAATTTGTGAGTGCAGGTGTTGGCGAGTTCTTGGGGTTGCAGGTGGAATGAGGTTGAGTGGGGGGAATTGGGGGTTAAAAGGAAGGGGTCAAACTCTAAGAGCCACCCTTCATATCACGAATTCAAAATGGTCAGATGACAAATCGGTCAGTTGAAAAATCGCATAAAAACGACCGCCGCACTAATATGATTGCTACAATTTTCGTTACAATTTTCATTTAAGAGTAATAAAGAATATCTAATTTTATTAGGCAGTAGACGTAAACTCTAGTATCAATTGAAGTTCTTTCGTGGTACAGCTATGTAACAATTAAACGGAATCTTATTCGCCTAAGGTACTTAGGGCCTGTCACGTGCGCACTATGTCTCAATGCTGGGTACGAGGCCCGACAAAAGAGGTGTTTTAATTAAGGCTTACGATAAAGTGTCTTGGAGATTTCGTTAGTGCCAGAGGGCGATTAGGTAGGGCAAGAAAAATTGTTTGAGTAGGGCAAGTCGCTGAGACGAAGCAGTTTAACCACGGAGGGCTAAAAATCTGGACAAATGCGCGGTAAAAACAAAATTTTATTGAGTAGGTTCTTTTCTGCATGCTTTCTATGACTCAATAGAAAGAATTAATTTCTCCAAGTACTCAATATAAACAAACTTTAACAAACATCAATCTATAAAGAGACTCGGAGGGGAAGACAACGGGACAAATTGTCCTCAACACTGCTCTTCAGAACTTCAATTATGAGATTACAAAAAAAACTTCAATGAATGCATACGTTAAAAAAAATACACTAAGACGAAAAATTATCCCAATTTCCAGTTCCATTAAGAAAATGTGTGCGAGAAATTTAATTAAGGGACTCAAAATTTCTTTTTCCTTCGAAAGAAGCCAGGCTTATTCTGAGAGTGCTGGAGCATGCACGTAAATGAAATTAAAAAATTAAACCTTACAGAGTAAACATATGTGTTTTACAAGCTCTGTTGTTAGGTATGTAAGAGTCTTTCAATTCGTGATAAAGATTACTTATGTCATTCACAAAGCAATTGTCAAATGTAGTAAAAAGATTCTGTTTTCCGAACAGATTATAAAGTTTTGCGGCGCGAAATCGCACTGACATTTTTCTAGCTTTTTTTTCTACAAAGAGGTCCATGCAAAAGATTATAAGAATCATTTCTAGTAGATCTTTTGTTCTCAAAACTAAATAAATGATTAAGGTATTTTTCAGAATGCAATTGGTATATAGATCCAGGGACAAACTTGAGCATTTCGTAGATATGTAGTTCAAATACTGACAATAGTTTGAAAATATATCTTCACAATGATCACGGCGGTTACGAAAATAAACTTCAATATTTTTTTCTGTAGATAAATTTTTTTTCTAAATTTGAACATTTTGTGCAAGCATATACAAAATACCGTATTGTATTATTGGATTTATATTGCTTTTGTAGTAGCGAATTAGCAACTGCCTTGGAACGTATTGTCTTAACTTACAAATAATACCACACTGTTTACCGAGTCTCCTTTTAAACAATCACTATGAAACTTGAACGTCAGTTTAGAATCTAAATTTAAGCCAAGGTATTTACACCTTTGTTTTATAATAACCGGACAATTATTCATACTATATTGATGATTGGAAGCACTAGCGCTTAGATTTAACTGAGCTGCTTTATCCAAATTAAGGGACAATTTGATTCCTAATAGTCAACTGCCAATTTCATTGAGATCCCTTTCAATATCCTCAGGTTTACATCCAATCAATGATATATTAGTGACATCTGCAAACACAATCATGTTTGTGAATTTGCAGCATGTGGTAATATCATTAATATAAATAATGAATAAAAGAGGTCCGAGGATTGATCCTTGTGGTACGCCAGAATTTAACTTTCTCCAGTTTGATAAGCAACCATTGACTTGAACTCTTTGGCACCTGTTAGATAAATATGAAGCTAACCACTTGTGACAGTTACCGCGAATACGATAGCATTCTAACATAAGCAGCAAAATTTGATGATCAATCGTATCAAAAACCTTCTTTAGATCAAGAAAAAACTTATTATTATCAACTGTTTCTTTGGGTAACTCGTCAACTAAAATCGGCAAATGTTTTTTTAAAATGAGCACCTGCAGTAAATTGAGCCACAGGAACAATTGAGTCCGACATGTACCGGTCGCTGTGTTAAACTTTCAGGGTTCTTATAGTCTTAGTAACCCAGCGTATAGTTCGAGTGTACTGTAAATTCTCTTAGGTCCAAGCACATGTTTTATTCGCTGTAGGATGAGGAGATGGGCTATGGCGCAGTAGAGTGAGGAGACCCAAAATTTTGGTCATCAATATCTGGCGCATTGCTCCCGAATAGAGTTAGTGGGAAACCACCCAGATGACGGCAAACCCATTCCTTCGCTCTATTATAGGTTCCTCTTGGAAGATTCCATTGAATCTAATTAATCGTCCAGCAGAGGTTCTCAAGGACAACTTATGCTGTAATTCTTTGCATTATCATCTCCAGTGCATAATGCGTATATGTGGGCGAGTGTTTGACCCCAAAAGCGGGACGTGCATATTGATGTACCACGACGTTTGATGTGCCGTATTTGCGCCAAAGAAAGCGCAAAGAGGACCGACAAGTTATACAGTACAAATTTTACCTGGAGGAACATTTCCTCTATGTCAAGCTGTCCCTGATGTGTTTATGTTGTCATATTAGTAAATGCCGGAACAACTATCTCTTAAAAAGTGATGCTCAACAAAATTTTCAACACCTTTTCCAACAATTTTACTAAGTTGTCTTCACAAAAACCTTCATCTCTCATGATAACTTACACAAAACAAACATGAGAGAAGACCTCGCAATCGTCGTTAAAATAAAAAAAGCCAACAGTTCTCTTAAGCATTATTTAAGAGATAATGGTGCCCATAGTTACATATTGCAGTTATAATTTCTCGCATAACAGATGTTGCGCCTCTATTCATTGCTCAAAATTTGTGAGTGCAGGTGTTGGCGAGTTCTTGGGGTTGCAGGTGGAATGAGGTTGAGTGGGGGGAATTGGGGGTTAAAAGGAAGGGGTCAAACTCTAAGAGCCACCCTTCATATCACGAATTCAAAATGGTCAGATGACAAATCGGTCAGTTGAAAAATCGCATAAAAACGACCGCCGCACTAATATGATTGCTACAATTTTCGTTACAATTTTCATTTAAGAGTAATAAAGAATATCTAATTTTATTAGGCAGTAGACGTAAACTCTAGTATCAATTGAAGTTCTTTCGTGGTACAGCTATGTAACAATTAAACGGAATCTTATTCGCCTAAGGTACTTAGGGCCTGTCACGTGCGCACTATGTCTCAATGCTGGGTACGAGGCCCGACAAAAGAGGTGTTTTAATTAAGGCTTACGATAAAGTGTCTTGGAGATTTCGTTAGTGCCAGAGGGCGATTAGGTAGGGCAAGAAAAATTGTTTGAGTAGGGCAAGTCGCTGAGACGAAGCAGTTTAACCACGGAGGGCTAAAAATCTGGACAAATGCGCGGTAAAAACAAAATTTTATTGAGTAGGTTCTTTTCTGCATGCTTTCTATGACTCAATAGAAAGAATTAATTTCTCCAAGTACTCAATATAAACAAACTTTAACAAACATCAATCTATAAAGAGACTCGGAGGGGAAGACAACGGGACAAATTGTCCTCAACACTGCTCTTCAGAACTTCAATTATGAGATTACAAAAAAAACTTCAATGAATGCATACGTTAAAAAAAATACACTAAGACGAAAAATTATCCCAATTTCCAGTTCCATTAAGAAAATGTGTGCGAGAAATTTAATTAAGGGACTCAAAATTTCTTTTTCCTTCGAAAGAAGCCAGGCTTATTCTGAGAGTGCTGGAGCATGCACGTAAATGAAATTAAAAAATTAAACCTTACAGAGTAAACATATGTGTTTTACAAGCTCTGTTGTTAGGTATGTAAGAGTCTTTCAATTCGTGATAAAGATTACTTATGTCATTCACAAAGCAATTGTCAAATGTAGTAAAAAGATTCTGTTTTCCGAACAGATTATAAAGTTTTGCGGCGCGAAATCGCACTGACATTTTTCTAGCTTTTTTTTCTACAAAGAGGTCCATGCAAAAGATTATAAGAATCATTTCTAGTAGATCTTTTGTTCTCAAAACTAAATAAATGATTAAGGTATTTTTCAGAATGCAATTGGTATATAGATCCAGGGACAAACTTGAGCATTTCGTAGATATGTAGTTCAAATACTGACAATAGTTTGAAAATATATCTTCACAATGATCACGGCGGTTACGAAAATAAACTTCAATATTTTTTTCTGTAGATAAATTTTTTTTCTAAATTTGAACATTTTGTGCAAGCATATACAAAATACCGTATTGTATTATTGGATTTATATTGCTTTTGTAGTAGCGAATTAGCAACTGCCTTGGAACGTATTGTCTTAACTTACAAATAATACCACACTGTTTACCGAGTCTCCTTTTAAACAATCACTATGAAACTTGAACGTCAGTTTAGAATCTAAATTTAAGCCAAGGTATTTACACCTTTGTTTTATAATAACCGGACAATTATTCATACTATATTGATGATTGGAAGCACTAGCGCTTAGATTTAACTGAGCTGCTTTATCCAAATTAAGGGACAATTTGATTCCTAATAGTCAACTGCCAATTTCATTGAGATCCCTTTCAATATCCTCAGGTTTACATCCAATCAATGATATATTAGTGACATCTGCAAACACAATCATGTTTGTGAATTTGCAGCATGTGGTAATATCATTAATATAAATAATGAATAAAAGAGGTCCGAGGATTGATCCTTGTGGTACGCCAGAATTTAACTTTCTCCAGTTTGATAAGCAACCATTGACTTGAACTCTTTGGCACCTGTTAGATAAATATGAAGCTAACCACTTGTGACAGTTACCGCGAATACGATAGCATTCTAACATAAGCAGCAAAATTTGATGATCAATCGTATCAAAAACCTTCTTTAGATCAAGAAAAAACTTATTATTATCAACTGTTTCTTTGGGTAACTCGTCAACTAAAATCGGCAAATGTTTTTTTAAAATGAGCACCTGCAGTAAATTGAGCCACAGGAACAATTGAGTCCGACATGTACCGGTCGCTGTGTTAAACTTTCAGGGTTCTTATAGTCTTAGTAACCCAGCGTATAGTTCGAGTGTACTGTAAATTCTCTTAGGTCCAAGCACATGTTTTATTCGCTGTAGGATGAGGAGATGGGCTATGGCGCAGTAGAGTGAGGAGACCCAAAATTTTGGTCATCAATATCTGGCGCATTGCTCCCGAATAGAGTTAGTGGGAAACCACCCAGATGACGGCAAACCCATTCCTTCGCTCTATTATAGGTTCCTCTTGGAAGATTCCATTGAATCTAATTAATCGTCCAGCAGAGGTTCTCAAGGACAACTTATGCTGTAATTCTTTGCATTATCATCTCCAGTGCATAATGCGTATATGTGGGCGAGTGTTTGACCCCAAAAGCGGGACGTGCATATTGATGTACCACGACGTTTGATGTGCCGTATTTGCGCCAAAGAAAGCGCAAAGAGGACCGACAAGTTATACAGTACAAATTTTACCTGGAGGAACATTTCCTCTATGTCAAGCTGTCCCTGATGTGTTTATGTTGTCATATTAGTAAATGCCGGAACAACTATCTCTTAAAACGTGATGCTCAACAAAATTTTCAACACCTTTTCCAACAATTTTACTAAGTTGTCTTCACAAAAACCTCCATCTCTCATGATAACTGACACAAAACAAACATGAAAGAAGACCTCGCAATCGTCGTTAAAATAAAAAAAGCCAACAGTTCTCTTAAGCATTATTTAAGAGATAATGGTGCCCATAGTTACATATTGCAGTTATAATTTCTCGCATAACAGATGTTGCGCCTCTATTCATTGCTCAAAATTTGTGAGTGCAGGTGTTGGCGAGTTCTTGGGGTTGCAGGTGGAATGAGGTTGAGTGGGGGGAATTGGGGGTTAAAAGGGAGGGGTCAAACTCTAAGAGCCACCCTTCATATCACGAATTCAAAATGGTCAGATGACAAATCGGTCAGTTGAAAAATCGCATAAAAACGACCGCCGCACTAATATGATTGCTACAATTTTCGTTACAATTTTCATTTAAGAGTAATAAATAATATCTAATTTTATTAGGCAGTAGACGTAAACTCTAGTATCAATTGAAGTTCTTTCGTGGTACAGCTATGTAACAATTAAACGGAATCTTAGTCGCCTAAGGTACTTAGGGCCTGTCACGTGCGCACTATGTCTCAATGCTGGGTACGAGGCCCGACAAAAGAGGTGTTTTAATTAAGGCTTACGATAAAGTGTCTTGGAGATTTCGTTAGTGCCAGAGGGCGATTAGGTAGGGCAAGAAAAATTGTTTAAGTAGGGCAAGTCGCTGAGACGAAGCAGTTTAACCACGAAGGGCTAAAAATCTGGACAAATGCGCGGTAAAAACAAAATTTTATTGAGTAGGTTCTTTTCTGCATGCTTTTTATGACTCAATAGAAAGAATTAATTTCTCCGAGTACTCAATATAAACAAACTTTAACAAACATCAATCTATAAAGAGACTCGGAGGGGAAAGACAACGGGACAAATTGTCCTCAACACTCTGCTCTTCATAACTTCAATTATGAGATTACAAAAAACTTAAATGAATGCATACGTTGAAAAAATACACTAAGAGGAAACATTTTCCCAATTTCCAGTTCCATTAAGAAAAAATGTGCGAGAAATTTAATCAAGGGACTCAAAGTTTCTTTTTCCTTCGAAAGAAGCCAGGCTTATTCTGAGAGTGCTGGAGCATGCACGTAAATGAAATTAAAAAATTAAACCTTACAGAGTAAACATATGTGTTTTACAAGCTCTCTGTTGTTAGGTATGTAAGAGTCTTTCAATTCGTGATAAAGATTACTTATGTCATTCACAAAGCAATTGTCAAATGTAGTAAAAAGATTCTGTTTTCCGAACAGATTATAAAGTTTTGCGGCGCGAAATCGCACTTACATTTTTCTAGCTTTTTTCTACAAAGAGGTTCATGCAAAAGATTATAAGAATCATTTCTAGTAGATCTTTTGTTCTCAAAACTAAATAAATGATTAAGGTATTTTTCAGAATGCAATTGGTATATAGATCCAAGGACAAACTTGAGCATTTCGTAGATATGTAGTTCAAATACTGACAATAGTTTGAAAATATATCTTCACAATGATCACGGCGGTTACGAAAATAAATAAACTTCAATATTTTTTCTGTAGATAAATTTTTTTTCTAAATTTGAACATTTTGTGCAACCATATAAAAAATACCGTATTGTATTATTGGATTTATATTGCTTTTGTAGTAGCGAATTAGCAACTGCCTTGGAACGTAATGTCTTACAAATAATACCACACTGTTTACCGAGTCTCCTTTTAAACATAATCACTATGAAACTTGAACGTCAGTTTAGAATCTAAATTTAAGCCAAGGTATTTACAACTTTGTTTTATAATAACCGGACAATTATTCATACTAGACTGATGATTGGAAGCACTAGCACTTAGATTTAACTGAGCTGTTTTATCCAAATTAAGGGACAATTTGATTGCTAATAGTCAACTGCCAATTTCATTGAGATCCCTTTCAATATCCTCAGGTTTACATCCAATCAATGATATATTAGTGTCATCTGCAAACACAATCATGTTTGTGAATTTGCAGCATGTGGTAATATCATTAATATAAATAATGAATAAAAGAGGTCCGAAGATTGATCCTTGTGGTACGCCAGAATTTAACTTTCTCCAGTTTGATAAGCAACCATTGACTTGAACTCTTTGGTACCTATTAGATAAAAATGAAGCTAACCACTTGTGACAGTTACCGCGAATACCATAGCATTCTAACTTAAGCAGCAAAATTTGATGATCAATCGTATCAAAAACATTCTTTAGATCAAGAAAAAACTTATTATTAACTTATTTGTGCAAGTTCGAATCCTTTCAATAATTTCGACCATCGCATTAATTGTACTCTGTTTCCGGCGGAATCCAAATCGTTTAATCGTAAACAATAGGTTACGTCGAAAAAAATACACAATGGAATATTCATAATTCTTTCAAAAACTACTCCAAGTAAAAAGCAGTGATATTGGCCTATAATTGTTTTCATCGGTCTTATCACCATCCTTATGCAAAGGAATAACTTTTGCTAAAGCTCCGGGAAAATTTCCCTTAATGAAGGATAGATTAATAAGATATGTTACGTATGGAATAATAACCTCTGAGCTAATTTTCACCAGAACGTTGCTGATATTGTCAAGCCCGGAAGAAGACTTACTGTCTAATTCATCAACAGTTTTTTGTACTTCATTATCTGATGTTGGATATAGGAACATTGACTTGTCATGAGAAGGTATAGTGTGGAGAGGAACATAAGGCAACTTACTTGAAACATTTATCCCAGAATCAGCAAAAAATCATTGAATGCATTTGCAATCTCACTGTCATTAGGACAATCAAACCCACAGTTACGTAAAAAGAGTACGTTTTTAATTTCCATGCTTTAACCACTTATATCAATTAAAAGTTTATAGACTTGTCGTGAGTCTCCATGCAGGATTCGAAAACATTTGAGTAATACATTTTCTTATTTATTCTCACTAGGTTTTCAAACTTGTAGCGCAAATTTTTTCGAGATGAGTATTTTTCCTTTTCTTCCATTTACAGTAAGCGAGTTTTTTGCCGTTTCTTGAATTTCTAAGTTCATTCGATATCCATTTGGGATTTTTTCCTAATTTAGACGGGAAAATCCTAAGAGGGGCAAACTCATCAGTGATTTCCAAGAACAAACAGTTGAAGTTATTGAAAGCTTAGTCAGCATCAACTGCTTCAACAATATAACTTCTGAAAGATTTAAGATGTTCATGTAATGTGACCATATAATGCTTAACTTTCGCAGGGCTTTTTAGGAAAGATGTATCACGGAATGTATTTACTTCTGAACAATTTTGTGTGGTCTTCCATTTATTTGTCAGGTGGTAATGATCAGAAAAACTTTGATATTCAAGAACAAAAAATTTCGGCGGTACACAATTTTTCTGTATGATATGATCAATGCATGACATGGAAGAAATTGTTACTCGAGTGGGCAATGTTTCAAAGAGTTCAAAACCATTAGACTGGATCACATTTTTGTAATCCTTAATCAGCTGGTTATCTTTCATAATACCGATGTTAAAATCTCCGCAGATGACAAAAGGAGTTTCGACTGATGTATGCTTTTCCAAGAACTTATCTAGCAGCTCTACAAAAAGTTTTTTGTTGTTACGAGGTTTATTATAGAAATTTTATTATAGATAGAGAATAAATAGAGCTTCCTCAAATGAGGTTTCAGTTTCTTTGATTATGTTTAATTCGTTTCTCACTTGAATCATCACACCTCCCTCCCTTGAAGGTCTATATTTTGTTAGAGACTGAGAGTTACTGTGTAATAAAAAACATTTTCAGATAACCATGTTTCACTTTAGCATAGAACAGACGGAGGAGAACTAAGACCTAGTATTAGTGCTTTGAATTTGTCCAGATTCTTTCTTAAGGACCTCACATTTAAATGCATCACAGAGAAATTAAACACTTCGGGAGCTCCGAAAACTACAATTTGTACCATTGGCATTAGTGAGCACCTCCGTTAAACTTTTATCAATTGGTTTATTCGCTTCTTTTATTGCCCTAACTAATGCAGGAACTAGCGATTGAACAATATCATTCGCTAGGGACGCTGTATCCTCTGATTCAAGAGCTGGCAAAAATTGGAAGTCGTTTTCGCTTAGCACTGTGAGGCAACAAGGTTGGTGGTTTTCTTGTCAGTGCTGGCGGCTGTTTCGGCGTTTCGATGTGGTTAGTCAACTGCGCTCGAGTAGGCTTCGTTGGAATGCAGAGGATTTTTGTGCGCAACATAACCTTTCAACTCCGCGTTTTTCTTTACTTGTATAGCATCTGCACTACGATGATTCTGGTTGAACAAAAACACATCTTGCCGTCTCGCATTTGCAAGTAGTCCCATTTGCTTTGCCTCACTCTTAATCTCCCGTCTCTCGGGGCTAATCATTCCTCAATTTGAACCGCCCGTCCCATTGAATTAGATATTCCCTTCAACCATGATCTTCGTCTCCAAACTAAATCCCTGTCTTGATGATAAATGAATTTGACGATATTCGGAGCATTCAGATTTTGATTGAGTGGATGACATGCTGCAATGCTTGATGGATTTAGATTAATCTATAGCACGACTTTGAGAAGGTATAGTATACTTGTTAAAGCATCATCTTTGTTTTCTATGTAGTGGAATATGAGGCATAATTTCCGCGAGTATTTTTCGAGCTCCACAGTCCGTTCGTCGAGTTTATGAATTGCATTTGTATTTACTGCCACCATGTCTTGCAATTTACGCTGATGTTTCAGGGTTTAATTTCACCATGTTTTATAATCAGCTCAATCATCTTTTCGGTAGATCTTTGGTCGAGGCAGTATCATCGCCTTCTATGGCTTCCACTTCCTCTACTTACAATAGAGTCAACTTCAAAGCATCCTAGATCAGAGTCTCTGTCTCGACAATTCAATGTCCATACTCAGTCCCGGATAATTTTTTTTTAAAAAAATTCAAACAGTATCGCAGTTAGCCTAACTAATGAGTAAGTTGGCACAACTTCGAGTCTCCCCACCAACAAAGGATCTAGAAGTCTCTCGGAAAAACCAAAGTACTCATTTAAGCTTTCTGCTGCTGCTTTTTCTTTCGCTTCTTCTGAGATGGCTTTCTGTTCTTGATGAGCCTTTTAGCAAAGAATTTCCGTGGACCTAAAAGCTGTAGTTTGTGTCTTTTTCTGCAAAGGGCAAACAAACTTCTCGCTTCCGCAACAACGCAAGGATGCAGTTTTGAAAATTCGTTGATCAGATTGTGATTTTTCCTGTTACGATGAGAAATAAGCTGTTTAAAGGCGTCAATGACAACAATTCCAGTCGGTCGAAGGTATTCGAGACAGAGCGGAGCACCAAATCGTTTTATATATACAATAGCAGCAATGCGGTCTTTATATTGAAAAAGAATGTCAATTAGCTCGGGAACAGGACAGGCTTTTGTTTGCTTAAATGGTGTAATTGTGTTATTAATTATGTCGTGCCAAATTACTTTTCTTGCAAAGACAACCACCAACGTTTAGACGATTTTGAAGTAACTTTGATCTCTCCTCAGTTCTCACGTTGAAACTCAGACAACCCAGTGGTAATGACTCCCCAATAAAGGTTTCTTTTCGTGGTAGGACAGTCCGTTCAATGTATTTCTTAGCGAACTGGCTCCAATAACGAATACCATCACATACAGTGCCGGCCTCTAAAACTCTGTACTGAATAAGAGGTAATCTAATGTAATCCGGACTTTCAATCAGTTTGCTATTTATTCAGTTTATCACAACAATTAGGCTAATAATAACAATGAAGCTGCCTCGAGACTTCCAAGCACGAATAAATTTTCACTCAATTCTCTATATTGGCGCATGCAAAACTTATTAGATTTATTCGGGCGCTAATGGTTGTATCTACATACTGATGAGAACTGTTCATAAAATATATCCTAAGTAAATTCATTTTTTACTATGTCAAGTCGCCTGGATTTAAAAAATTCGATCATAATTTGGCAGATAAAGGGAGATTTCCAAAGTATACTCATTACTGCAATCGCTAGCAGACTCTTCGTGTGTATTATTAGCATTCCTAAAATCGAAACATACCTGAATACTTCTTCAAAATATCCATACAAATCAAGCTTTATTGGAAAGATACCATAGCATTAATAGTAACGATACTAAATTGATTGGATCAAGCAATTTACAAAATACTAAGCGCGTTTTTTTTGTCAAGCAACTAAAAAGCGAATTTATTAACTCCTTAGAAAGAAATCTGTCCTCTAGCTTTGGCTTGTTGAACTGATATTCCGATAGAAGGAGGATGCTTAGACGAGATTTCCAGGAACGAGTTCTTAAGCTGAACTCCGTCTATCGCCTCAATATACTCACCTTTCCCTATCTCGGCCAACATTTTCAACTTATCGAAATTAATTTTCCCGAAACCAATTGTGTACACTTTCAGACCGTTTTGAATTGAAAACTTTTCGTTCAGCTTTTTCATTTCTTCATCTCCGTTATTCCATATTCCATCTGACATGAAAACAAGAACAGGGGTCATATTCTTCTGCAGATTTTTTTCGATCAGAACACTTGCGTTCATCAACGCCAGAGCAAAATCATTTTCGCCACCTTCGAATTTCAGAAGATCGGACTTGTAATCTTGCAGAGAAATGAAATTAGCAACAATGCGGGTCTGTGCGTTGTGTATAGCAATCGATACCCTATCAGGGGCATTTGGGTTTAGTGCCAGTCGCTTGTTGATGAAGGAATTGACCGCAGCTTTCAGCTCCTCCCACGGTTTACCAAACATAGAGCCAGAATCATCCAGACACAGAACGAAATGAAAAGCCGAGACTGTATGGTCGCACGGAAATAAATGTCCGTCCTTGGAAATTATTCCCGTTTTCTTTGACTTCACCTGCTCAAGAGACGTTATCTTTTTATGCCACAAAGGAAGCGCGCAATACTTTTTATCCTTTTCATCATGACAACTAGCATCACAATAGGCCGGACACTTTTCGAAATCTTCACTCGCAAGTTCATGGCTACAGGGATCTTCGAACCCAATGAAATTCCAGTACGCTTTGTGGGTAAGTTCGTCTTTGGGTTCGTCCTCATTCGGTTGGTACTTAACGGTGGCATGTCTGCGATTCTTGTCTCCGGTACACTGTTTCGACTCGATTGCTCTGCAATTGGCTACATGAATGTGACCCCGGCCAAGAGTTTTACAGAAAATATGACACATCTCAGCGACAGCCGGTTCTCCGACCTGGTATACGTGCTCGCCGATGTTTATTTCGTCTGCATTTGCAACGAAACTGCAATTACGCATGTTTCCATGATTAGTGTGGTGCAACTTGTCGCCCTGAGCTTGGTGATCGACAGGTTTGTTGCAGATATTTAAACACGTTGGGCATTTTTCAGTGCATATATGTGCCCCAACTGAGCAAAGGTGAGATCCGTCGTGGGCCTTTAAGAATGGGGCAATTTTCTGTCTACAATGATGCTTCTTGCCAGTTTCGACAAACTTCAGACTGTAGTTGAACGTCTCTTTTTTCCCAACAAAAACTTCGTCTTTAACGTGTTTCTCTGTGATGACTTGACAGAACCCTTCATGTTCACAGTAGTTATCACAGGTATGCGCTTTTCCGCAGAAGTGATCATTGGTATCAAGCACCGAGACCCCATCGGGTAGGAAAAACGCCGGTTCCCAATTCAAGTTGTTCTCTTTCCTGTACTTTTCACTCAGTTCGGTTCCGTGGAAGTGGTCGGTTGACGTGCATTTGTTGGAGCAGTTTTCAATGCAGCACGCAGCAATGCATTGATCCTTGGAGCATTTGTGAACCGTGTGTTGGACCTCGCTGTCAATGATGCATCGCCCAGTGCAGATCTCCAAGCTACATATTTGGTTGCATGGGTGACTTTTTTGAGCGCATTCATGATCCCCAGAGTGATCTATAGTTTTATTACATTGACCTGAGCAACCGTTGACCACTTTAAAGCGACACGATTCAGTACAGAGGTGATCTGCGTGTAGACAATTGTGGTTACCTTCGTGACCAAACGACAACGCGCAGTTGTTTTTGCTGTCAGCGCAGTAGGAACAAACTCCGCTGCAAATATGATTGGTTGAACATTCGTGCTCCAAGTCATGGTTAGCAATATGAGTACACTTCAGGAAACAACTTGAACACTTCTCACTGCATAGGCAAAACCACTGTGCATACTTCAAATTCTGGACATCTAGCTTTTCGAATTGCATACCAATGAGGTCCCTAGACTCTGAATCCTCCAAATGTCTCCATTTACGGAAATTTTCCTTGATCCATTCTCGAATACGGTCAAATCGAAACAACATACACTGATCAATGTACAGTTCTAAATCAGAACGCCAACTTTCAACATTATCGCAAGTCAGTTTTGACATTTCGACGAACCGGGTGACAACTTCGTCGAATCCTGATTCTTGCAAGATCGTTTTGTGGTCATCTAGCTTAACATCTCCTATGGCTCCCAAAGAAATGCTCTTCTTGATTGGAACAGAGAAAGATGGATCATCGTAACTTAGCAGTGCGCTCCCAGTTTCTCCATTTGCTTGATCAGCAGCAAGTTGTCCGAAACGAATTATATCAGTCATGTGCAAGTTCAATTTCTTGATTCTCTCTTCGATTTGTTGACGACCTAAAGGTGTGAAATCGTTAATAGCTAACTTCGCCATCAGCAGCTTCATCGTATCCGCAAACACCCGACCACCCGAAAATACAGCATGCATGTTATCTCGAATGTTCAAAAAAAGTTCCTCGGTACTCTCGAAATAAGCCTCCGTTTCGAACATTGGAAAACACAAAATTGAGAAACCTCTTCTGTAAAGATTTCTGATAAAGTTTCTGTCACTTCTTTGTATGATCCGCTCCAGTTTCTCTTCGAATTCTCCAGGAGCATCGACAACATCCGACTCGGCGACGTCATTGACGAAAATCATGAACATTCCTTGGAACACTTTGTCCGTTCCCTTCAGTTGATCACTTCCCAAATTGATTTTGTCAAATAGTTTGTCAACATCTCGCTCAAATCGTTTCTCAGTTTTAAAAATGGTGGCAGTCGAAATGGCGCTGTTGAATAACGAGAGTAACATGTCTTCCTGGTCTGTCCGCTCAAAACTCCCCAGACCTTCGAAGTCCAATATGACATACAGACAATCTTCGGTCACCTTCACTGTCATCCAACAACCGTCAGTGCATCTGGTCCCTGCAATGTTGAATGACGTCCCAACTAGGTGATTGAGCAAATAACTCTTCCCAGAGCTCTGTTTTCCCATCGAAGAGATTACCTTGATGTCTCCGGTCCAGGAGCTGAACACGATGTCGTAATAACCAAAGCGTACTGTGCTAGCAAGATCAAACGTATTTTTGACAGCTTGACCCCTTGGAGATCCCTCATTGGCAGCCAAAATGTTAAAAGAGTTAGACTGACATCTAACAATCTGCAGCGGCACGAACGTCATTAATTTGAGCAACATTCTTCCCAAAACCTCTGTTTTATGGGATCCAGAAACCTGATCAATTTTGCTGAACATTTCTTCGAAATGTACGGTGACAAAATTCATTGGTTTATTAGAATTAGACAGTTTTTTTAGAATGTTTTTCATTTCTTTTCGCATTTTAGTCTGCAACTCTGTCGAACAGCAGCAATCGAGCATCCAAATATCTAACATCTCCTGATCATGGTTTAACAAATCGTCACAGGGGAACTTTGAATACATCCAGTACAAGCAGTTGATCCAGTGCTCTCTTTGCTTTTCTTTCGATTCAGCTTCCTGTTCCAGATTGTCGCTACCCTTGCCTACCTTCTTAACACTGGGGGCTCCGGACACCAACACCTGATGCACAAAGAGTTTCGATTCTGCGGGTAAAAAAATAAGTGATCTGTTACCCTGTACAAAAGTTTTTATCTCTGCTGAATTTCCTTCTACAGGTAGGCTGGTCAGTACGCGCCCAGTTTCTGTCATTATAGGATAAAGAGTCTGGTCGACGGTGCAAGCGACTACGCACTTTCCATCACTCGTACATAATAGTCTTTCGACATCGCTTTCGACTATTACGGGATTCAATAGAAATTTTCGATCCGAGTAATCAATTTTCTGCACTCGCGTTCCCATGGCGACCCAGAGGCAATCGCTTCTCGGTTGCAAGCAAAATGAAAAACTCCCGACGTCTGTTCCACTGTCGAAATCACTGGCATAGGTGTCAATCATAGGATACGTATGTCGGGTTTGATAATCTTCGTCCATTTTGTAAACTTGCACGGAACCGAAGTCTCCGTCCGAATGTAGAGCAACTACGCGCGCAGCAGGATCGAACGCTGACGCAGAAATAGTTTTTCCAATGGGAATGCAAAGTTTCTCTTTTTGCGATAGCAGGTTATAGATTACGGTTTTCGATCCAATCTGGAGATTTACAACAATCAAAACAGTTACATCATCAATCGGATAAAAAGCCTCAACACTTTCGCCGTCTTTCAACACAAAATTTCCAGCATGGTTCGCATTAGAATCTCCAATATTTGGTAAATCACTCTCTGAGCTTGTCTCCAGGGATTTCTCCGGCCATGGATGCAGGGAGACCTCATAATTTAGCTGCAGATCGTTGCTGTGAAACTTTCTGAAGCGTGCCTCAAAATTATGTTCGGTGCCTGAGTTGAGAATTTCGCAGATGCCTTCGGTTGCAGCACACTGTCGGCTAGCAAGACACGAGTTGAAATGACACAGGATGTGACGTGATAGAAATTCATCTCTGAGTCCTTCGCTAATTCTAGATCCAAGGGCTCTGGCTCTGCTCTTGAAACTGAAAATTAAGTCCTTATCCTTCTTCAAAAATGTGGACATAGTTTCAGATACAAGCAATTCAAACTCTTTCACGATCTTGGAAATCGGATGAAATTCGCTGGGTTCTAAACGCTCTATTTCTTTTTTGTAGTCCACGTGACCAATTTTGCTTAACTTTTCACGTTGATAAGGTTTCAAATCGACAAACGGACAGTCTCTATATTTCTCCGGCAATAGTTTTTGGTGCCTTAAGCTGCTCCACGATATGAATTGTTTTGAGTCTTTGTCAAACTTCTCAAATTTAGCGTTCCTCTTTATTTTTTCGTTGATCTTCGATCTGTACTTTGAAACTAACACAGAAATACTTTCTTTGTCTCGGCCGACAAACTTCATAAACGATTCTTCTTCGTCTACGCAAACAAACTTAAGCATCATTCTGGCTTGGTGCACAAATTTACGAACGGAACATTTAATTGTGCTACTTTAATATAAAAATTGCAACGAAAATTGCATCTATTGCAGATCACAATTCGAGGTAAAATCACAACAAGAAATCAGAATAGCACGAGCGCCTGGGGACATAATATTTATATACCCACAAAGGTGGGTGAAGGCGAATAGAGCCAACATTTCAAAAAAAGCACCATTATACTCTTTTGCTTCAAAATTAGGACTAGAGAAACCCAAATTCTCAAAAGATTGCAGTGGTATAGGACAACGCATTGTATCATCTTCATCGAGACTAGGAACAAAGAATATAGGAGTGCTATCGGGAAATAATTTTTTGGATCGTTTCAGTTTGTGCCCCCCCCCAAGTTACACAGCACGTGCCATTACATAGTAAATCATTATGTAAAAATTTGGCACGTGCGTCTGGGGGTGCAAATAATATGCTACCACTAAGCTGGGGGCAGAAACGCAAAAGATCCGATTTTTTTCGATGTTGCCTCTCAGTAAACTTGGAGCGAAAGCAACCAAATGTCACTTTATATCGGCAAAATACTGTGTGAAAGTTGAACCCGATAAAAACTAAACCACGATGATAGGACCGATATTGGGTAGCGACCAAAGCGGGGATTTAATTCATGCATTGAACACCAAACTTACCATCAGGGCTAACCACTCTATTGAATCTTAATCTATTTAAACCAACTTTTCTTCACCTTAACCTACTTAACAATTTAACTTAACTTTGCATATTAACCAAGTACCACGCTCAATTAGCCAAAGACATAGAGTATTGCGCACGGGCGGCTACTATAGTGGTGACAGAGATTTAGAGTAAATAGAAAACCATCACCCTACAATATTGAGCGTTGTGCTGATTTCTAAAAAAATCTGTTTTTTTTTGTTTGAAAATCAACTTTCGACACAAGTCTGACGTCTTAACATCACGACCCGAAAGAGGAATTTCGAACTGGTGTCAGGATTCGACAAGGAACACTGCCATCTTCGAACGTTCAAGTGAGTACTCCTTAAAATTTCGAATATCGTAAATCGGTTCGTAAAAGTTTTTTCGATAAATTAGCATTCAAAATTAAGCGTATTTGAATTCGACAAAATTTGATTTACACAAATTTGACAATACAAAAATACACTATTGAACCTCGAGTTTTTTTGAATTTTTTTCACGCAAAATATAGGGTGTCAAAAAGATTCAAAAGCTGCTGATTTAGTCTCAAGCAAAATTATTGGAATAACTTGAAAAACAGCAGCTTTTATATAAAACACTGATGTCGCGGCACTCCTCAAAAACGCTGTTACTGGGGCCTTTTACGGATTCGAACAATTTTGGAAGATATGTTACACACTTTGAGCTCTTGTCACAACATCAGAAATGGCAAAGAGAAGAAACAGTAAACAGCGCCGAAACCAAATTGATGAACAGCAGCAAGTTTTTGGCGTTCAGACTACAAATTTCTAAGGTACACTTTTGGAGGACACTAGGAAGAGCTATGATGAGACCGTAAAAGCTTTCAGACAACAATATAAAGAGAAGACTGTAGTTTTCCGAAGGATGCTAGCTAGGAGAGTCGAGCAGCCGGGGGGAAAATCAATAGATTTTCGCGCCGATTTGCAAACTTCAGCCTTGAAAGCGCACCCTCAAGTGTCTATTGAGATAAGAGAACATCTCATTTTGAGGGGATTCCTCGAAGGCATAAAAATAGTCAGGTGCGACTCAATCCGAGGAAGGACTTGGCTGACGCGGATATGACCTTTAGACAAAGCTTTAGAAAGAGCACTACATATTGAAGCAGCCAGAGAATTGAAGAGGATAATGAGCCGCGGGTTTCTGCCATCCAATCGAATGAAAAAACCCAATTAGTTAAATCGATTAACGATTTAGTGCGAACACTGCAGACTAACCTATCTAACAGGCAAGATGATGAAAAATTTTCACCGCAAGGAGCGAGGCCAAAAATTTTTGTGGGGAAGTTAACGTAGTTCAAGTGAAACCGGAGATAGAAATAGAGACTATAATAGCTATAACAGAAGCAGCGCTGATAAAAGACGAACCAATTACGACAATAGAGAACAACCACCAACACTAGGAGGCGAGAACAGAAGCCGAGATCGGTCGCACGAGAGTTGTGTTGAGCAGTCAAAGACAGCGATGAGTTTTGAGAGAGAAAAATATCGCCGTTGCGGTCGGCGAAATCATGCATCTAAGGAATGCAAGAATGCAGTTTTGAATGTGGAAGTCCAAATCCTTTCGAACAAAATTGCCCGTTTTTAAACGAGAACTAGCTAAAGATGGCAGGTCTTCATTTTCAGCTAAATACGTAAAAAGTTTGGGTGGAGGAAACAGCCCAGTGGAGGCCTTGCTTGCCAAAATAATGATGAAAGACAAACTGATAGTTGCCTTAATTGATAGTGGAAGTAGTACTAATCTTTTAAACGACACACTCTTTTTCCAGCAACTGGGAGAACCGGGCCAGATCAGAGTGTGCATTAAAATATAATAGCTGCCAACAATGGAAAAATGCCTGTAAAGGGGTCAACAGCTATTCAGGCCCAACTTCAAAAATTTACATCTGAGATAACAGTTGAGTTTCTAGTGACCAAAATCGAGATAACGCCTTATTTATTGGGCATTGAATCCTTAAAAAATTTTGACTATAATTTAAACCCCAGAAAAAACGAACTCTTTTGCGGAACAATTGGGAAAATATAACTATTGTCCCCATCACAAGGAAGCATAAAGAATCCGTTTTTAATTGCTGCTGAGGATCAAGATTTACTTCGACGCAGCGAAGGTTTCATTAAATGCAGAATTTTCGATGAACAAGGTAACATAACACAGAAAACAGAAATTACAGTCAAACCAATTAAATAATTTCAAAGACAAATCAAATTTAATAATAGCGAGATTGCTGAATGACATGGTTGGTGATGTCGTATGGGTTTGAGTTTTGAACCCTAAATTAAAACCAAAAAAAGTTTACAAAAAGGCAAGAATCGCATGTGCGGAAAACATTGAAAAACATTCAAGATTACAACAAAATAACCCCGACAATGAAACAAAACACAGAGATTGATTTGATTTTGAGAAGCAGGTGAACGCAAATTCAATGAGTTTGTCTTGAGAGGAAAAAACAAAAGTGAGGTCACTTTGCACAAAATATGAAGTAATATTTTCGCGAAACATCTCAAATGATATGGGATTTTGTGACCGAATATATAATAACATAAAATTAAAAAAGGATGCTGTGCCGTTCAGACGTACATACAGCAGCATGAGCTTTGAGAATACTAAAGCCACGAAAAAAAATTGTTGAAGACGTGGAACGAGACAACTTAGTCGAACCAAAGCATTCTGACTGGGCAGCACCATCATTACCTGTACCAAAAAAGGATGGAAGCTATCGCTTGGTTGTAGACTATCAAGGTCTGAACAAACAAATAGAAAAAGTAAAGTCGCCTTTACAACAAATTAATGAGGTTATTGACTCACTGGAGAGAAGTATGTACTTCTAGAACATATATCTCTTGTCGGAATACTATCAGATGCCATCGAAGAAGAGAGTCAGAATTTAACAGCTTTTATAACGTCACTAGGCTTGTATAGGTGAAAAAGACTCCCTATGGGACCAGCGTCTGCTCCGGGTGCATTTCAAAACTTAATTGAGTTAGTTTTTGCTGGCCTCTCTTACGAACTGGCTCTAGTGTATCTAGATGACGTTTTCATTTTTGGAAGAAATTTCGACGAACATCTGAAACAATTAGAACTGGTTTTCCAACGTTCAGCGGAGAATAGATTAAAGATTAAGGGATCAAAATGCAATTTTTTTTCAAAAAAAGGGGTCAGTGTCTCGGGGCACATTATATCCGAGAGTGGAGTCGAGGTCGAGAAAGTAGGAGCGGTAGAAAGAATGAGAGAACTATCATCTTTGAATGACGTCAGGGCCTTTCTAGGCCTTGTGAGCCATTATCAAAAATTTAGTCCGGTGCACGGAAAAACAGCAGAACCTCTTTACAGTTTACTGAATAAGCCAAATAAAGTTGAATGGAGTACAGAGCGCAAAAATGCGGTAACCGAGTTAAAAAATTGGCCTTTGGGCGCCCCAGTTTTAGATTATCCAAACGATAGGGATCCGTATACATTAAGTACGGATGCTTCGTTGACAGGAATTGGAGCAATTCGTACCCAAGCGCAAGGAACAGAGGATAGAGTTATTGCATATGCTAGCAAAACCCTGAGTAAAAATTAGCGAAATTATTCAGCCACCAAGCGGGAATTATTTGCAATCGTTCATTTTAATCAACATATTAAAGACTATTTACTTGGTCAACACTTTTTAATTATCACGGACCACCGGGCGCTTTTCTGGACCTATAGTTTTAAAGAACAATGCTAAGACAATGGCAATTATGGTAGTCAAAGTTGGCAGATAGACAAACAGCAGAGAGTAAAACTGCATGATTCGAAGCAAAGTGACAAACTCCTCAAAGAAGTATACTACTGGGTACTAAACAAAAAAGAGACCGGAACCTCGGCAAATGAAAAATGGAGCATCAAAAGAGTTATGGAAATACTGGTTTCTGTATACAAATCTGTCTCATAGACGGGATTTTGTATCGTAAACAACAAATAGAACCAAACTTTGAGACTGTTTACCAAATGCTTGTACCATGGGAGGGACTGCCCAACGTGATTGATCTGTTGCATGACTCTTCTAGCGCAGGTCACTTTGGGATTGAGAAAACATACCAAATGGCTTGTGAAAGATTTTATCGGCCGTGCATGAGACGAGACGAAAGAAACTGGATAGAAAGCTGTTACGTGTGCTTAAAAGGGAAAGGCACTAAGCAGAAACATCGGCATTCACTCACAAAATGGAAACATAGTTATCCATTTTGGCAATTATCTCTTGATATCGTGGGTCCACTTCCAGAGTTTCAGAGAAACAAGTACATTTTGCTTATCGGTGATCAATTCAGTAAGTGGTAAGAAGCCGTAGCTTTACCCAATCGAGAGGCAAAAACCGTGTCAGGAGCGTTTGTTGAACACTGGATAGTGAGATTCGGCTGTCCAGTCAACCTACACAGTGACTAAGGGTCGAAATTTATGTCAAAATGATTTTGTAGTCTTTGCAGTGAACTAGGAACTCAGAGGACATCAGCAACGTCCTACACCCACAAGGGCACACGATGATTTAAAGAACAAATCGGACAATAGAAGAATGTCTCTCCAATTACGTAGGCCAATATCAACATGAGTGGACCAAATTTCTACCTTTAGCGATGATGTGCTATGGATCATCAATCCATAGTGTAACAAAATATAGCCCATCGTATGTGGTACCGGGTTTTCCACTGTCACTTCCTATAGACTGCATCTATAGCACACCACAGACCGCAATATATGCAAAACCAAGGGACTATGTTTTCACAATAAAACAGAAACAACAAGAAACGCATCAGTTGATGCGAGAATACAAGGATGTCGAACAAAAACGCCAGAAGACCTAATATGACCACAGTAGGTTTGGACCGAGCTATAAATTTGGAGAAGAACTGTTTGTTTTCAACCCAACGGTTAAAAAAGAAGAAACAAGAAAATTTACTTCTTTTTATAGAGGACCATACATAATAGTTGAAATTATAAACAATTTGAATTTCAAGGTAGAAGAAAGAAAACACTAGGAAAGCTATTAAGGTCCAATATGAACGACTGAAAAAATATAAAACACAGTAAAAGCCATTCACGCCTGAGCCTCACGCAAAACGAAAAACAACAGTTAAGGAGCAGAAGAAAACCGATTTGAACAGCTCAGAGGATAATGATATATTTGAAATAGATTCATCTACAGACAGTGAAAGCAGTCTGCACAGAAAATCATTCCGAAGCTGAAGATTCTAACAATAAACTAAAAGTTACAAATGACACGTTTGAGAATGAATATAAAGAATCAGAGCAATAAACCTCTAAACGGCAAGAGGATGCCAAAAATGTTGCCGAGAAGGAGGTGCAACTTCTTCAAAACCTACAGATTACACTGGAAAAAAACAACAGAAACAAAAAATCCAAAACAAAAAAAACCACAAGATTCTAGAAGAAAAGCAGAAAGTTCTGAAATAAAGATTTCGTAATCCCAAGGAACCAAAAACGGCTATAAGATCTAGCAACAGATTAAAATCGGTGCCTGAGAAATTAAAGAATTACTTTACTGAGCAGGATGAAGAGTACTTTAGCAGTCAGAAAACTGATGATATTTTGGTTCAGGAAAAACCGGAAGGAAATAATAGAATCCAAAAGGAAGGCGAGTTCGTCCAGAGCATCTCGTGGTGGAGTATCACTATGTTAGCATTACTAGCCATTTTTGCTTCTCCATCACCTTCTATCAAAATATACGGTTATAATTTTGACAAAATCGTATCAGCAAAGATCTCTTCTCTAGATCACAGCACAAACTGCGATAACAAATTTTGAGTATTGAAAACAAAAGAAGAAGGTAATTTGATATATGTCGAGGTTCAGTCTGAGATAAAACTAAAATTTTGCATGTATGAAACGGCGTATACAGTGTCGGCACTTAAAAAAAGCAACGTATATGACGATGTCGTTTTTCTCACAGACGACTCAAGACTACTAAAATCAATATACACCTTAAATAAGGGAGTTTGTAGGAACAATTGGCAGAATAAAATTTTTGCCAAACCAGGTTTTGGAGATAGGACCTTTAAAGTCAACACGTCGTTAACCGAAACCTTCTTACGACAGGCCAGCGAAACCACTTCTGTCGCAGAGCATAGTCAAAGCTTCATGGTAAAAAAAAATGTGGGCAAAGGCGTTACGTATGCTGAGCCTGTAGAGTGGGTTTCACCTACAGGAGAAAAAATTATTGGAAATGTGGTACTCAATTCAAAAATTACATCGGAACAATTTGGGGGAAAGTGCTTCAAATAATTCTGTCAATTTTTAAGGATCCCCTAGGTTTCTCGAAAACTGTTTTCACCAAAATCACATAATTTGAAGACAACTTAGAAAACTGTTTTTTTCGAAAATCAAGGTGAGCAAACATGTCAAACGATCAAACACTTTAATAAGGAGGACCCTGCAAAAAATTTTTGGTAACAACAAGACCACTTTTATCAGCGGAAAAATTTTACACAAAAACAAATATGAAGATTTTGCATTAGAAATCTTAGAGGAGAAGCACTTAATTTGTGTGGACAGCAAGTGAAAACAACTGGAGTACCAGGTGTTTTTTAGTCCGAGGAAAGTTTAGAACTGAAAATTGGTAATCTTAAAATAACCATAGAAAATTTTTTTTTGTCAAGCGTGGGTTGACACCTTTAATTTCGAACTTTTAAAAGAGAGGAAAACTTTTTTAATTAAAATAAGAACGCTCCAATGAGAGATTTAACGACTGAAAATTCAAACAATGATTGAAATATCAAAAAACATTGTTAGTCCATCAGTAACGCTCTTCAAGATAGGAACTCACTTTGATAGAGCAGGATCTGTGTTATATGTTCATAAATGTCCCAAGATAATAACAACAATAACTAATCTTCCTTTTTGCACAGAAGCAGTTCCTGAGTTAGTGAAGGTCAGAACTTTTCTTCTGTTAGATATATGGACCCAATTACAAAAATTTTGTATCATAATTATACAATCGCTGCATGCAACTTGCTGTACCCAAATGTTGTCAAATTAGAAGACCGCAGTTTTCAACAATATGGAGAAACGCTGAAGAAATTTTATCGTCAGATATATCAGCGGTCGATGAAAAGTAACTTAATTGTAAGTGATGAAAACCTGCATCGCAGTTTTTTCTCCACATCAGACGTAAAACAGAGTCAAATTGCTTGAACAATTCGCCATAATAGTCAAGGAACTATCAGTAGTGAAGCATTCCAAGATTTTTCTAACAAATGAAATAACAATTTTTCGGAATTTATGAACCGAAAGCTCATAAATTTGGTTAAAAGCGAAGGACATTGCTTTGTAAGTCTCAACAGTCTACCTCTTTTTTCAAATTGTGAAAAATTTTCCCAAATTGTTCACCTATTTAAGTTTAGTTATTAATGGAGCGTCTTAACAGCAACTATTGCGGAATCTTGACTCCATAAAGGAACACGTATGTATAATCAATTACTCAAATTAATAGATGAACGCCGAGAACAAAAGAAAATGATTGAAGAAAAAGATTCCTTAAAAAAGTCAGTTGTTTAAAAAAAAGAAACTTCTGAAGTTCGAGACGAAAAAAGAAAAGAAAGAAAAAAAGAAAGAAAAGGAAAAATAAGTTGTCTTGAGTTCAATACCAAAAAGGAAGGAACGTCTCTAGTTTGAGACCAAAAAAAGTTTTCTTGAGTTCAAGACCAAAGAAAAGAAAGGGCAACGTCTCGAGTTCGAGACCAAAAACAATTGTCATGAGTTCAAGAGCAAAAAAAATAAAGAAAAAAAGGAAAAATCTTGAGTTCAAGATTGAAAATAGCGAGAAATTTTAGACGCAAAAAAAAAGTTTTTTTTATCCAACATAGCGGGTAACGAGAATCCATAGATTGGTGATTATGTGTACTACATGCCAGAATTGTGCAAAGTTATTTCCAAGATTTCACCTGGAGAGTACCAAGTGGAATCCTGTCTGTCGCGGACTCGGAAAGTATCTACGCTAGAGCATGTGGCGCCAGCCAATATTCGATTGCGTGCTCTGCAGACTGAAAAGCAACTGAAAAACCAAAGCTTGCAGTTAGAGAACTTGAATAGTACTAACTCTTCACTACAAAAAGACCTCGTCGAACTTCGACAGGAGCTGGATAACCATTGCAACAGGACCAAAGAGGCATTAAAAGAGGTTTTGGGCAAATGGAGTGCCAAGTGTGAGGCGTTACGAGATAATTTAAAGATAGCAGCAGCCGGAAATGCTGTACAGGCGCAATCCATTGAAGTATTGTAGCAATAGTTGGCCTATTTGAAAGTCAAAGCTGCTAAGAATGGCAAAGCCATCGAAAATATGGAGAAAATGAATGACCAATTGAAGTCAGAGCTTGAGCAGCTGGAACACTACACAAAGTATTTGGCCACCGAATGCCGAAAAAAGATTCTTTCTTTGATCGACAAAAGAGTACTCTTAGAAACGAAAGAGCCAAAACAAAGATCACGGAGAAAAGTTTATCCGAGATTCGGAGCAAATCATTATTAACCGGCCTGCAACGCTATGCGAGATTTTGTTGGTAAAGGATTCTGCTCAAAAGATCAGATGAAGAAACATTACCACAAAATGAGCCTGTTGACGCACCATGATACTGGTGGAGACGAAGAATTCTTCAAGACCATCAACCGTGAGTATCAATATTTGACAAACGATGAGGCACAGGAAGCGTACAACATGATTGGACTTAGGCAGAAAAAGTTATGAACAAACGAAAATGATAATAAAACTGTCCATATGAATCTATAAATTTTTTGTATAGTAAGACGTTCATATAACAAGATCTGTGAATGAAGATATTGTTTGAGTTTGAGTGAGTGGTGTACTCTATTCTTGTTAAGAGGGGGCAATTTGAGTGTCACACGTATATAAAAGAGATGTACTAAAAACCGTGGGTTTCAAGGTGAAGGATTTAGTTTAAAACTTGATTTATTACCTAATTTATGGCTGACACAAGGCTAATAGGTGTCAGAAAAGAAAATAGACCTGTGGTTAGACAAAGCTCGGGCTTCGAGTGAAATCAACGAAACTGACATATCTTTGTTGACTTGGGTAATTTACCGCAATGATAGAACCGATATTGGGTACCAACCATAGCGAGGATTATGTTCATGCATTGAACACCAGACTTTCCATCAGAGCTAACCATTCTATTAATTGTTAATCTATTTAAACCAACTTTTCTTCAGCTTAATTTAGTTACCAATTTAACTTCTAACTTTTCATATTAACCAACTACCATGCTCAATTAGCCAAAGACATTGAGTATTGCGCACGGGCGGCTACTACAAAACAAGCCAAAAAAGACACTGGAGTCATAGTGAGCCCCAATCAATCATTAAAAGGAAACTGCTCCCACAGGATATCGATCGCTGGGAGATGAATGTACATCCTGTTTGAAATTTTTCACACAAAGACAGTTTCTCATCTAAGCTTAATAGTTACATCGGGTATGTAGTACCTGTACTAGATTAGAAATCAGTTTGGTACCCATCTAAAACTGACATCAAGTGCATTTTTTTCTCTTCTTTCAAAAATATAAAGCGGCTTGATCTTAAACCGCGTAGGACAATCCAATCGATGAGTAGTGATCCCCTACTATGAGACATCACTGTATCGTATATAGTTTTAAAGACAAGGCATTAAAAGTATTTTAGAGCTGCGTCATGAGAATTAAGTTTCTATGTAAACTTAGACCTCACTGCATCGTTTATGATTTTAAAGACAAAGCACTATAACTCATTCGAATTGAATATCTATATAAGATAATTTGTTATGAATCTAGTCGCCCCTACCGCACTATGGCACTTCAAGATCGATCAATGTCCGTCGGCGGTTTGGAATCACTGCATCCTCTGACGCATATGATAGCGCTGCGCAGAAGAGCAACATTTATTCTCATGCGTATGTACGTTATTGCGTCCGAATATGATTCGTCTTTCTTTTCAGCAATTTTGCCAGCCACTTGTATTATAGTGCGCGTTGCGGAAGTTCCCGCTCTCCCATGCATGAAAACACGAGCGGGTCGAAGTTACTTTTCTCGACGTTAAGTTTTCGTTGCTCATACTTGAGGCATTTTAACGAATCATGATATTTGTACGCTTCTACGAAGTTTTTCGGGCATGACTAGGAGATTGGGTTAATGATCTTCACTTCCGAGAAATAACAACTGAACCTAGGCCGCCCTTGGCGATTCTTTCTAATGTCATGTCGCGTGGTTTCATCAAAGCTAGTAGTTTTGCGTATGAAGTACTCGCCTTAAGACCTTTGAAGAGTCGGCGACAGGGACAATTAATGGGCGTATTTTTGGCCCCGAAGTAATATTCAATGCAGAACCCGTCTCTAAACTCGGACTTCCTTAGTGTGAAATCGTAACATTTAGGCGGTAGAGCTGTGAGCCAGTTCGAGGATCCTTTTTTTGAAGCCATTTCTATTATGTGTCGTTGCTCGGTCTGAAGGCTTTCCATAAGAATTTTTTTACGCGATCGATTTTTTTTCAAGCGTTCATTGAAAAAACTCAAGGAATAAGCTGTAAAGAACTCGACTACAAAACTCGATTGATCAAGATGAATGTTCTTCCAGTCGATGTATTTCGAACTCTAGGACCTACTCTTCGGAGAGTCGGTTGTAAATGCAACCCGCAGGTTTGATTCCAACAAGCTGCCCCCCAAAAAACAAGAAGTCACTCAAAACTAGCCACTGGAAAGAAGACAAACCAGTTACAAAAACGAATAAAATTTTCTGCGATAGAACGGCAAAATAGTACTACATGTAGAAAAAAACTTATCTGCTAAATTATTTCTGATAATTAAAACAAACGTTTTCAAACATTAAGTTCGCCGTCAGGTTAAAACTGTTGCACAAATTGCTAAAGAGTAGAATGAAGATATATTTACATTGGTTTGAGACCACACGTTAAAAAGTTCTAGAAACTAACTTAAAAAGTAAACAAAAAAATGTTTATATAAACAATAAACAACCTAGTTACAACTCATTTTTGAAAACGCATGCAAATCAGCGTTCTTCCGACCGTGATGCGAACAAATGGTAAAAGTTTTTGACTTCATACAATGCACCCTAGACTGGTCTATGCAACACCATTGGATAACCTGCAATTAATTTTTTAAGATGCCACAATATTTAGAAAACTTGTCAGGAAAACGCATGGAGGCAGTCGCTTTTCCGGCTGTTATTCCAACGAATAGCTTCTGACCTTATTCAGGGCGTCCTCAACTAATCGAACAAAAACCATAGCGTAACCTGCTACACGCATAGAAACTTCTCACTGGACGATCCTTTTTCCTTCGTTTTGGCTCATAATTCTCAAGAAATGCCCTGGTGAACGACCAAAACTAACTAAGAAACTTCTAAGGCGAATGATTGGAAGAAGTTTTGTAAAGTGGGTGAAACTCGATCCTTTATTAATAGATAGTGATCAACTAAAATGTATGATTCAAAGGGGAGGAATAGAATATCAAATTCATTCGTTGAGACCTAGTTTCAATAAGAGATGTGTACGCAATTCAACTGATTGACTCAGAAATTGCTGTAATCCTACCTACCACTCTTTGCCTTAAAAAATGGCGCGAATTTACGCCTTTCTCTCTATCTTCTAACATAATTCATATTGTGAACGCTCAGAACTGTTTTCTAGAAAAGAAACAAAAGTATATCAGAAATTTACAACACAAAGTGACGCTCTTGAAATTTTGTTGTAGGGAATTGTTGAATTTTGTTGTACTACTTATTCCCCTTCAATGAACTTCTTGACGATTTCTCCACCAGTGGCATGCAAGGGATGGCAGCGCTGATAGCTCTATGATAAACCAAGAAAATTTTTGACTAGCAATGACATTGTTTCTTTTGTTTAACATCCTACTAAGTGCCAAAGAACAATTTTATTACGAAAGAAAATCCTTTTAAAACGCATAAAATTTTTTTAGCCAAGACGATATAACAATACTTGACCGCCAAAAAATTTTAAAGCAGTGTGAAAAATAAATAAATGGAGAAACCCTAAAACAGCAATCCTATGTTTAAAAATCCTGTTTTTCAATCCATTGTCTCAGCTCAAAATGTTCAAAAATTAATCACTGCATCATTTCAAATTAAAAGTTAAATAAATAATAAGAAAGTGAAAAAGCAATTAAAGATGAACATTTAACAAATCTAGTAAAAATTCCACCTACAGAAAATCGAAACGCAGTTCTGATGCCAATTTTCGTTGACATCATTAAGCCTAAAGACTGAATTAACTGATAAGAACGATCATTTGAAATTCCTCATTTTTTTGTTCCTATCCATTTTTGCAGCACCACTAAAGCAACAGCAACTTCAATATAAATAAAAAAGAAAAAAAATTATCTCAAATCAAAGAAGACAATAAACAGCAAACTGAACAAGAACAAGATCCACTCAATTTACTTATCTAGATAAAAATGACCGTCAATCTGGTTGAAAAATATGTCAATGAAGCAAAATCTTTTTCACCTAACGCAGAGCGAGTTTATTAATGGCATTGCGCTTCGTTATAGATGGGATCGAGTAAAGATGGCATCAATAAGTGCAAGCAAAAGAACAAAAACTCAATTGTACTCTGGCGCTTTCCTTTTTTTGTCATAAAAGTGTTGATACAAAATTTAATTCACGAGAATTAAACGAGTTTGACCTCTTTGCGAATTAGTAAGTAATTTCTGTTGAGATCGAACCCAATCTCCAACCGCTGCATGGGAAAATTTTTGCACTTACATAAACAACAACTGGTAATGATACAACGGGACAACAGATTTTGGAATCTAGTTTCCAGAAGTCAAGTTTTATGTAGATATGTTCAACACGCAAGTTGAAAGTTGCCGAGAAAGCTGCAGCGATGCCTATACGTATCACGAATCCATTTAAAAAAAGAAATACGATCACTTAATTATCGGCGTCGAAAACTTAACGTTATGTCCGCTGGTCTTTTCACGCACTGCTGGAGCTTGGTTATCAGCCTAAAAAGCGCTAAAACAACTGGCATTCAAGTTCACTGAGCGAAAAGAGAACAGCTACACTGAGTTCATGTAATTCTTACAGACAAAAATCAGCTTCGCTCCAACCTGTGTTTCCGAGTCTCCAAGACAATTAGGGGGCTTAAAATAGTTGATTCTTCACTGGGTGCTAATGTTGAATAAATGAGGTCATTAGATTGACTCATAAGCTTTCCATTAATTTAGATTTCTTTTCATGTCTTGTCTACTTTTTATTAACGTTTTTCTTATTTTTCTTAGCTGATATTTGAATGTAGTATTTTCTTTTAAAAAACAAATTTAAAAAAATGTTTTTTGGAGCCATAGTGCCGGGAAGGCCGCGGAGCAGCAAATGTTAGCACCGTTTTGTGAAGGAGCTTTTTCTTTTTTATTGTTTTTTTCTGCAGCGAGCATAAAACATATACATGGCAGATATTAAGCTCCTGTGGAAAAACTTGTTCGTATTTTTAATTCAGTGCCAGTTGTCCAATGAACGGACTCACGCCAGTAGTTTACAAATCAAATATTTTGCTGCTAACACTACAATTACTACTAATTGATTCCCCCCAAACTATGTAACACTAAACATTAGAAGATACATAGATTTATTTGAAAAACAAAACTGATCGTGTCAGATTGCGCGCAGTACAAGATGTTCCCAGAGTGCCGCTGAAGCCCTCAATTATCTGCTAAATCTATTCGCAGACATAATTTTCTTGAAAATTTGAACAAATTTGACAAAAAAATTTAAAACAATTCTATAAACTCTGCGATGTAAAAAATTTGAAAACCACTAGAAAAAACAAAACTTCAAAATTGAGAACACTCAATGGGTTTTTTATTAAAACTCATGCAGTTTAAAAAAGTATTAAAATTTTTACTCCTACCCAATTTCTTTTTGTTGAAACACTTCAAATTTCACAAAAGCTATCCACACCAACGTACTTGGAGCCAAAAAAGCCCTGTGTCTGGAAATCCAATAAACTTTTGAGGGGTGTCTATTTTTGAAAAGTTAATGACACATAACGTGTTGGCCAGTCCAAACAATTTTAGCCCTATTTTGATTACTTTTGATGTTTGTGAGGAAATAGAAATGCAGTACCTAGTCCACAAGAGAACTGTTTGTAAGAAAAAAAAATTCAGCCGAAAAGTTTACTCAACGTTAGCTGTGAAACCAGATCAAATAATAGAGACATTTTTTAGTCTTTAGTTTTTGTGTTTTTCTGCTGGAAAAAATCCCTATCAATAAAAAGTAAGCAAAATTATTAATCTTCTATAATCTGCAACAGCATTAAAACTAAAAAGTTGAGCAGATAGTCTCAAAAGTACTGGCTAAATTGAATATTCCTCCAAACTTTGGAAAACGATTTAAGTGCTATGAACTAAAAAAAAGACTTTGTGAAGCCATAACTGAATCGGCGTGAACGCTCTATAGAGAATACTGTTCTCCACCTCTGATACAACCTCCATCGGAAAACACTTTAAAATATATTACAGTGGCCTTGAAAATGTTCAATGGAAAAATCTGGAAGAAATTTTACGGCGGTCAGCCAAAGTTCTTTTGTCAATGACTAAACCACCTTGACCAGCAATTTTTGCTTCTGAAAATGAGAAAACTGCTCAATATATCAAGATAAGCTGCCCTATTGATTATGTGAACAATTATGAGTTCTACATTTTTGTTGTAACAGAACGATGGATAATTGAAAATATGAAAATTTTAGCGTGTAGCTCGTTTGCTTTGTTTGGAATTATCTTAGGAACAAAAAATTGATTGATGTGAAATTCAATAACATTTTTTAAGAAAAAACAGCTTGAACAAAAATTACGCTAAAAGTGAACACAATCATGCCCAATATCCTTTTTCACACAAAACTTTAAACCTCGATACTCCTCCAAAAAACAAAATTCAATAGAAAAAACTTTTTAACTTCGGAATTCTACAATGGACGAGCTTTTTAATGATATCACTCATTTTTCTCTACGATGAATATATCGATCGGCCAAAATTGACTGAACAAAAAACCCATTTGAGTTGATAGTTCCTCCCGTCACAAGTGCCGCCGGATCAACTATTGGCTTGAGTGACGTAACAGTTGTTTGAGCATTTATGTCCTTGAGAGGAGTTGCAAATGTGAACCGACTATACTTGTAAATGACGGTCAAAAAATAACGATTGTCAAGACGAGCTCCAATCGCCACCTCATGAAATTGTCATTCTTGATTTTAGACATAATGCGCGAGACGATAAGAGAGAGAGAGAGAGAGAGAGAGAGAGAGAGAGAGAGAGAGAGAGAGAGAGAGAGAGAGACCAATTATTCCTACCTACCTTAGTGGTGGACGAACTATAAGCTGAACTGAGTTGTTTCGTTCAGTCAATTTCTGTCGGTTACTATATTTATTGTACAGAGCTGTGAGTGCTATCATTAGAGAGCCTGTTTGCAGATTTGAGGGTAAAAAGAATTCTGAGAGTTTTGATTTCTGCCGGTAATTACGGAGATAGAATAATTGAAAAACCTTATGCTCACATCTGTTGTTTTGTTCCCCTTTTCGTACCTTTTGCTGCAGAATTGATTAATTATGCTGAAAAAACTGCAAAATTGCTAGACTGTTTTACATTTAAAGATAACGGAGAGTTGCTAAGTTATTTGCAACATTTCTTTCAGCAAAAATTTTGCTGAATTTTGGGAATTAAGCATTTTTTCGTTTATAAGGGAAATGGAACCAAAAATGCGTCTGCAGTCGTCGTTATCCCAATTGATCTGCGGCGTAGACAAGAAAACTTTTCGTGCAGACAAGTAAATTTTTCGTTTACTGAGATAGAAGCTATCATTCTTGCGCTTCCTAGGAAAGTTTCTGGCACTAACAATCTGGAGGCCTTGCGCTAATTTAAATCGCTATATTTTTTAAAACAATTCAAGTAGTTTTTATATTTTGAAAAATTTGATTACCAAAATATGTTTTCGGTAGTTATCAAAATAAGTACAAATTTCAACAGCCATGCGGCAATGTCAATGTCTACTTTGGTTTCATCGTTGACTTTTGAATTAAAAAACGATTAGAATTTTATTTTGGCTCTGTATTTATAAAATCTTTTTGCATATTTTATCCAACAACGTTCTTTAAGGCAACATTAAGACCACTCTCCAGTCTCATTAGGGAGGCCTAAAGAAGCAAAATTAGGTTTTCTGAGCAAAGCTAATAATTTTAGACTCAAATTACGTGTTTTTGGAAAAAGTTTCAAAGAACTCTTGCTCTTTGCCAGCATTTGTTGTTCCTTTGTGGACTTATGACTGAGTCTAATTATTCGTAGCTCTAGCTCACAATCTAAAATACAAGCTAAGAACTAAGAGCTAACTTTTCAAAACTATGTTGATAACTAATGGTTTCTGCTAATGTAACTCAATATTGATCCAAAACTTATTATTTAATTTTTCAAAATTGTGCTTTTGGTCATAAGTTGTTTTTTTAACATTTGCAACAACTGGTTGTATTGATCGCACAGCAGCAATTCCCTAATTAACTTTGAAGTTCGCAAAATTATTTGCTTTTTGGTTTTCCTTTGATTACAGAAGAAAGTGATTTCATATCACAGACCAGTTTTTCAGAGACCTAATTCATATGCAAATGAAGGCGAATGAACCTACGTTACAATTTTGAGCGCGAAACACACGGATTTTTTTGCTTCAACACTGTGTTTGTACTGCTTGTATCTGTTGTTTTGTTTATTGTTTTGAAAAAAAAACGTTTTTTATCGTAGTCTCAGCAAAGAAAGCGGTCACAATTTTCAAGTGTATTAGATTATGGTTTTCATCGATGTTTTATCATTTAAAATTTTTTGCTTTGATTACGTTCTTTTCTTTCAAAACTTTCAGAACTTTTTTCTCCGTTTTTGGACGTTATGGGAATTTTGAGGTCCTGTCCGATTAGCATATTAATGAATCATTTATGACAAGTAGCGTATCACATCATTGGTTTATTGTTGTTCAAAGAAAGCTTAATTGTTATAGTTATTGTTTTTAGTGGAAAGAATATTTTTTCAACGGCTTCAGTAACCTTTTCTCAAAAAGCATAAATGAATCTTCATTTGTTTCTGTATTTGTTCTTCTTGTAGTTGCATGCCATTCTGGAGGATAACAATGTTGTCAATGGTTTCATATAAAGGTTTTAATCAGCTTTTTAAGGATTTTATTTGATAACTAATGGTTTTCATGAGTTTGAAATTAATTGTTTCCAAAAAGCATTAAATAAAGTATTTCTTAAGTTTGCTGCTTTTATTTTTGGTCTTCTTGTTCATTATTCTTTTCAGAGACAGGTTACTCATTTTGTCTGGTTAGCAAAATTTCGTTTAATTTGTTTAGTTTAGGTCTTATCTGACACGATTTTGACTTTGTTAATATGTTTGTTTTTCTCGAAGAAATAGATAGACATTGAGTTTTGGTCGTAACTAATGCTCGTTGTTTTATTGAACTTTGATTTTCTCTTGTACCTTATTCTTGTTAATCACAACTACCATCAGACTTCTAATGAGATATTATTTTTAGTTTGAGTTTAGAGCTATTTCGTCAATGAATTTTCCGATCCCTTTGCATCAATATAATTTTTTTGAAAATTTTCTATCTCCTCTTTTGGTCGACAATTAGGTCAACATTTTGGTTCCGCGGGGTTGGAACATTATATATTACGTGCGAACGCACCGAAAGACTCCTTGTTCGATTTATTTTCTATATTATTTTGCCTAATCCGTAAGATAGCTAGCATATTTTGTAGCTAAGGGGTGGTAATATGCTTAAGTTTGCGTGCCATGGATTTTATCCGCCCTCAGTTTCTTCACCAAATTGTACGCAGACGGAAAGTTAAATTGGAGGTGATTGTCGACTAGGATGCTCAAAAGAAGATCCTGCGCTCTTTTTTCTGGCTCAGTTTTGTTGACCTCACTCCGCGTTTGAGCGCTTATATCTTCAAAGTCTTGCGGAAAATAACGCCTGACGTAATCAAACTTGAACTCGTCGCAAATGACGCCCAAATCTGTGACTGTATGCTCATCTAAAAGGTATCCTAAATCCTCGACCGATCCCATCAAAGTATATTCATAAAGTTCGTGTTTTGCCTCAATCCTTTCGCAGGAAAGTGAAAAAAACCCGTTTTTGAAGGGAAACAAAGATTGATTATTTGCGGCAAAAGTTTCAGACAACGCGCTGATCTTTTTCAGAGTAAATTTTTCCTCGTCAGTTTTTTCTGGGTCTAAACTGAAGAACTGAAATCTGGGTTTTTTAGTTGCGCTTTTTTGACCGCCAGAAAGATAATGTGAACATTGCTGGTCAAAGCAGACAGCTACGCTGTGTGTGAGCTCAGTTAAGTAACGTAAGAAGAAAACGCTTCGCGATTCCTTGACAACAAACTCGAAATCTTCGTTATTTTTCGAGTAAAACAAAACATAATTTTTGCCAACTTCTGGAACATTTATCAGATAAAGACCAGTCACGTCAAAAACTGTTGAGTTTTTAATCAGGTCGAGAATTTCAGTTGAAAGCGTGCCCTCTAAGGCACTTAAAACGACCTCGAAAGGTCCGAAAAGGCCCGAAAATTCAATTTTGACCTTGTTAAGTGCTTTCAAGTCGATGTAGGAGCTCGTGTCAAGAACGGGCGCTCGCTTTTTAAACGAGCAACCCAACTGTTCGATTCCAAGGGCGTAAAGAACGTTCATACCTTTATCACACAGTTCGAATTTTTCAACGGGCGCGCCTTCTAGTATAACTGTTTTGGTGACCAGTAACGGTGAAATTACAACTCTTTCAGGCTTTTTCGAGCGACTCGTTTCCAGATCTAGTTTCAGGGCACCTCGATTTGTATTATAGTCGGTGCCCGCAGGCATAGAATCGGAACGCATTAATACATCAGTATCTGTTAAGCTACGTGGTTCAGTGTGATCTCTGAGACTGAAGTAAGGTTGATTAGTGTCGTTGTACTCACGCGCGTCGTGATAGAGGCTGTCGGTTTCGTCATCGTCATTGTTATCTTCGTTTGAAGATAGTGGGGAGGATTGAGAAGCTGTCCTCTGGATCTGAAGAGTTTCACCTTGAAGTGCTGGATCGCTTTCTAGCGTGGTTGAATTGTCTGAACAAGCATATACATAAATGTGATGCCATATTATTGTAGTTAGTCACTATAATTGCTTAAAAATTAAACAGTTAATTCTACTACCAACCAATTAATTCAAGCAGGCTTATCCTCTATTCGCCAAAGAGAGTATTTTTGATTTATAAAAACTGACCATAAATCCACTTTCGTACGCAAGATTATTATTCAGCTCATGAGCTTATTTTGTGAATAAAAAAATTGCAATAGTCGGTTTTTTGTGTCTTAAAAATAACACACTTAAAAGTTTTTTTCAATCGCAGCAAATAGTTTCGTTTAGCTATAAATGGCTCAATATAAAATCCTTCTAGAGAAATCACAGACACCACTAGAGCAAAATCTTTCAAACAAAAGAAAGTATTTGAAGTATTGGGTTTAGGCATTCCGCTACCTGCAAGCAAGATGAGCTATGTAGACAGCTGCCAAGTTTTCTGTAATCTTAAAAAATGTAGCTGCTATTTATATACATTACATACATATATTTAAATAAACGTTTACAAATATAAATATATATATATATATATATATATATATATATATATATATATCAACGGAAAAATATCAACTTCCAGCAAAGAAGCTAGAACTTGAGAACTTCTGTTTTTTGAAATTACATCAAAGTTCAGCTGACAGAACTCGAAAATTTTCAGTGGAATTTTTAAATAATATAATATATATAATATATAAATTTGTTATCCACCTAAAATATAATGCACTGGTTTTTCCTATTTACAATGCTCCAGCATTTGCAAAAACATTAGGCAGTGTTTTATGTTATATTTTTATTAATTTACATATATATATATATATATATTTATAAATTTTATATAACAATATATATATATATATATATATATATATGATATTCTATTTATATATATATATATATATATATATATATATATTAAAAAAATGTAGCTGCTATTTATATAAAACATACATATATTCAAATATACGTACACAAATATATATATATATATATATATATATATATATATATATATATGTATAATATTCTATTTATATATATATATATATATATATATATATATATATATATGTATGTATATATATATATATATATAATATATATATATATTATATATATATATATACGTATCAACGGAAAAAATATAAACTTCCAGCAAAGAAGCTAGAACTTGAGAACTTGTCTTTTTTGAAATTACATCAAAGTTCAGCTGACGGAACTCGAAATCATTTCAGTGGAATTTTTAACTAACATAATATATATATAACATAAAATATAAATTTGTTATCCACCTAATATATAATGCGCTGGTT